>NC_079193.1:344231183-344569754 GCF_029499605.1 Hyla sarda | reverse complement strand
CTTTATTCTCTGGGTCAATATAATTAAAATGATACCCATGAGTTCAGACTTTTCTATTATTGTACTAAAACGAAACATTTAAAAAAAAAGTGTTTAAAACTGCCCTATTTTGGCCACCTATAATGTTTTTATTTTTTCAAATACAGGGATGTATAAGGACTCCTTTTTTGTGCCGTGATCTGTAGTTTTTATCGGTATCCCGATTGCGTATATGTGATATAATATTCGTTTTTTTATTTTATTTTTTTGGAATATGATGTGACAAAAATCAGCAATTTTGGCCATTTTGATTTTTTTATGTTTACACTGTTCACCGTACAGGATCATTATCATTATATTTTGAAAGTTCAGACATTCACGCGTGCGACGATACCAAGTATGTTTATTAATAAATAAAAAATTCACACTTTTTGGGGGTAAAATGGGAAAAATTTACTATTTACATTTTTATTAAGGGAGGGGATTTTTCAGATTTTTTTAAACTTTTTTTTTTTACACTATCAATGTCCCCATAGTGGACTATCTATAGCAATCATTTGATAGGCATAGCACTGATCAGTATTATCGGTGATCTTCTGCTCTGGTCTGCTCGATCTCAGACCAGGAGACAGACAGAGACAGGTGAAGGGACCTCTGTCCGCCATTTTGGCTTATCAGATCGCCGCGGCAGCGCCCTGGTTGCTAAGCAAATAGTAAATATATGCCAAAATTGAAATGGTAAGTGTAACACATTGAATACTATTATAGGAGAAGAGAACAAGACACCAAAGTGGATGACAATGATAACAACCATGACTGAGTGAAAAAAACTTACCCATCACCAAAGTATATCGTAAAACCTCTGTGAAAAAGAAAAAACTAATTAATGATACAACAAGTGCCATGCAACATATACGACATGTGCCGAATAAAGAATGAAACAAAAAAGGAAAAAAGGAAAATAAATGAGTTTAACTAATGTTGACAATTAGTGTGTGTGGAATAAGGTTGGGACATGTATGTCACCAAAAAACTTATCTAAAGTGCTAAAGTGACGGCAATATATGTATGTATAAAAACATAATTCAGCTGAGTGTGTGAATTGTATAAGATATCACAATGATGTAGTGAAAGTGAAAAGAATCATAAATACAACAATATCATGAAAAGTGTGAGTAGATATAGTATGGGCAGTGAGTGATATGAATATCAACATATCCCATGAAGAAAGCGACTCAAATGGTAGTAAAATTCAATATATAACATTTGCGCTGTGTACAAAAAATACTCAAAGTGCTGATGGAGTGTGTAAACAGTGTACAAAAAGCAGTATTATTTGAATAAAGTGCTAGTAGTGTGCTATGAGCGATTGCTTCAATATTAACCCCAAGGGGTTAATAATAATAAAGTGCAAATGAATAGCATAAAATATGTATGTAAAAATAATATTAGAAGTATATGCACAGAAGACAAAGAGGGACGTCACTCACCAGGATACGGTGCAATTTTCTTTATTTCAACGGTGCAGAGACATGGAGCATGGATGCTTGTAGGTAGTACTAGCTCATCAGCAGAAAGCTGGGTGACAGCTGTTGCGCGTGCGTATCACGCTTCTTCAGACCCTACCTGTTCCGTGATGCATCACCCTTAAGAGCACACCTCCCCGGGTGACGCACTCGGAACAGGTGCGTGCTAACAAGAACATTTAAAAACATTAAATAGCAACATGTAATGTATAGGACTAGCTGCAAGTATCAAAAATTGTTTCTTTCTAGATAATGCAAATATAAAAAGTTGTAAAAAAGTACAAAAGTTATTATTCTTTCTAAAAAATGTATATAGAAAAAAGAAGAAAAGAAAAGAGCGAAAAAGGAAACGATAAGGTTATAATAAACCTATAATACAGGAATATGTATTACAAAAAGACACTGTAGTCCACTCTTTCATTAAGACCCAGGCTGCCGGCAGCATTAAGTTTAATAATCCATTTAGCTTCTGTTTGTAATAGGAGCTTTCTTTTATCTGAATTTTCTTTGCTGCGGACAACCTCAAGTCCATGAAAGAGTAAATCATTACAGATGCCTCTATGCTCACTGTTCATGTGTTCGATAAAACGGGGTGCACCTTTTTTAGTTTTTACTGAATACACATGTTCCCTGAATCTTGTGTTAAGGGTGCGTTTTGTGCTTCCTATATAAAACCTTCCACATGAACAGATCATCGCATACACGACCCACTGGGTTCTACAGGTAATCAAGGTGTTAACATGTATAATTTCTCCACCAATTTGGGTACTCTTTCCGATTTTCATATTGGGACACCAAATACATGTACCACACTTGTGGTTCCCTGTGGGGCCAGATCTTGAGAGCCAATCAAGAGTTTTAGGATTGGAGCAGAAGTTGCTACTAGTGACTACGTCCCTAAGGTTTTTACAGCGCTTGAACGTGATGAGAGGTCTATCATGTACAAGTTTTCCTAATTCGGTGTCACTTTTTATCAAGGACCAGCTATTATGTACAGCTCTTTTTATAATTTTTTCAAGGGGGCTAAATTTGAAAGAAAAGGAAAACCTGGGTACTAGATTGTCAGAAGATTTTTCTTTAGTATTTTTTAACTTTTCTGCTTTTATTAGCTGCTAGTAGGTTATTTCTATCCTGTGCTAAGGCTCTCTTTAGAGCTGTATTGATAATAAATACAGGATAGCCACGAGCCAATAATCTCTGCTTCAGTTCCTCGGCTTGAACAAGAAACTTCTCATCTGTATCATTAATGCGTCTCAAACGCAAAAATAGTCCGTAAGGTAAAGCGATTTTGGTGTGTTGAGGATGATAGCTTGAGAACTGAAGCAGAGAATTGGAGGCTGTGGGCTTCCTATAACCTGATGTACGAAGTTCCCCTCCTTCTGCTTCGATAAGAACATCTAAGAATTCCATTTTTTTAGAATCAACTTTGTAAGAGAATCTAAGATTCATTTCATTTTTTTCATTAAGGAATTCTATAATAATAATAGAAGTAATACTAAAGTTGGCGTAAACATAACCACACAATGTATAAAGTGACTCAGGAAGAGCTCCATCAATAAGGTGCATGACTCAATAGGACTTACAGGATAATATAATAAACATATAAAAAATATAATAGGCCGGCATCTCAAAGATGAGCTGTGGAATCTAGAAAAATAAAAGACAAGACAAGAGGGGGGGGGGGGGGGGAAACAAACAGAAAAGATCAGTTAAAATATATTAAGAACACAAATTTAAAAAAAAATCCCGGTAGAGACACACGACCAAGTACTGGACACACACGGAATCATAATTGAAAACTATAAGAAAGGTGCAAAACTAACATAATCATTAAGGCCATTGGGGTGTAAGGTTTTGAGGCAATGGATCCACCTAAGTTCAAGTTGGGCCAATCTACTTTTCCAATCCCCTCCCCTTGTTCCGATAAAAACACGATCAATGCCCCTTACCGTAAGACCTTTCGGATCGTAGTTGTGATTGAGTTTGAAGTGACGTGGTACAGTTGTGAGTTTCGATAAATCCGATTTGTCTTTTGCCGCTAGAATGCCAAGTACATGTTCTCTTGTTCTTCTCTTCAGCTCTCTTGTGGTCATGCCTATATAAATGGAATCACAGGGACAGGTAGCATGATAAATGATACCTGTCATTCCACATGAGATGTGATTGTTGATTTTAAAACGTATTGTGCCATCAGAGTTTTTAAATTCAGTGTCCCTACAAATGTTGGGACACGCTACACAGTTGCCACAAGGAAAACATCGCCATTTTGGTTTCTTGGCATTAAATGGTGAATTGATTTTTTGGTTGTAATGACTCCTGACCAAAAGATCTCTCAGATTGGGAGATCTATGGAATGTGAGAGATGGACTTTCTGGTATGTATGATTTTAATACTGGATCTATTGTCAAGATTTTCCAATACCTGGCTAAAATGTCACATACTTGAGATGTTTGGCCGTGGTATGCTGTAATTAGTCTCACCTGGTTATCCATGTCTCTCCTGGTATTGGTTTACAGCAGCGTTTCACGTTTGGCATGTTTGGCCCGCAATTATTCCCTCCTGATCCAGTTTTCCTGGTACCCTCTCTCTCGAAATCGCTCCCAGAGGTCCATGGCTCTTGATTCGAACATCTCACCAGTGGAGAAGATTCGCCTTAGTCTTAAAAGTCTGAAACAATAGGACAGCCTTTGGTGCCGGGATACCACATAAGAAATAGAAAAGCAGCACTCACCATTAGACACACAATCTTCTTTATTGGTACAGCTGTCAGGGCCCGACCTGGACCAAAAATAGGCCCGGGCATTTTACTAATAAGCAGCCAATTTCATTTGTGGGTGTGGCTATGTGGAGGTGGAGCCACAAATGGGAGGGGACAGCTGTAATCATAGTTGGGTATAACAGGGAACATAACGGGGGGGGGGGGAGAAATTTAAGTGTATGGGAAAGTAATTGTCTGTGCACACAATATGTAAAAAAAAAAAGGACATATTTTTTACAGCTGTGTGAAAAAGTGACATGTCGTGGATCGTAAAATGATGTCCTTTTTGAAAAAAATATTGTGTGCAAAAAAATGTCTTTTTCATCGACTTACATAGAGCGTAATAATGGAAACCCCTTAAGGACCAAGCCCATTTTAACCTTAAGGACCAGGCCAATTTTAGTTTTGCGTTTTCGTTTTTTCCACCTCGCCTTCTAAAATCCATAACTCCTTTATATTTCCATCTACAGACCCATATAAGGGCTTGTTTTTTGCGTGACCAATTGTACTTTGTAATGAAACCTCTCATGTTACCATAAAATGTACGGCGAACCCCCCAAAAAAAATTTTAGGGAGGAAATTTTAATGAAAACCACAATTTTGCACATTTTGGAGGGTTTTGTTTTCACACTATACACATATATAAAACTTTTAGATCATTTTTTATTAATAATTTTTTGTAAAATGTGACAAAAAAGCTGCATTTTTGGACTTTTTTAAAAATATTTTTACGTTTACTCCATTCACCGTACAGGATAATTAAAATTATATTTTGACAGTTCGGACATTTACGCATGCAGCGATACCAAATATGTATACCAATATGTTTATTAAAAAAGATTACGATTTTTGGGGGTAAAATGGGAAAAACTGACAATTTTCATTTTTATTGGGGGAGAGGATTTTTCCCTTTTTTTTATTACTTTTTATTTTTACTTTTCTTTTAAACTTTTTATTTCCCCATAGGGGACTATCCATAGCAATCCTTTGATTGCTAATACTTTTCAGTGCTATGTATAGGATATAGCACTGATCAGTATTATCGGTGATCTCCTGCTCTGATCGGCTCGATCTCAGACCAGAGCAGAAGACCCCGGGAGATGGCCGGAGCCAGGTGAGGGGACCTCCGGCCGCCATGCTGGATGATTGGATCGCGGCGGCAGCGCTGCGGGCGATCAGATAATCCATTCAAAGTACTGCACTGCCGCAGATGCCATAATCTGTATTGATTGAGCCGGAACCTGCAGTGTATGACGCGAGCCCCGTTCCAATGCTCGCGGTCATACACAGGACGTAAAATGTATGTCCTGGTGCGCGAAGTCCCGCCAAACCAGGACGTACATTTACGTCCGTGGTCGTTAAAGGGGTACTCCAGTGGAAAACTTTTTTTCAAATCAACTGGTGCCAGAAAGTTAAACAGATTTGTAAATAACTTCTATTTAAAAATCTTAATCCTTCCAGTACTTATCAGCTGCAGTATGCTACAGAGGAAGTTGTATTTATTTTTAAATTTCCTTTCCTTTCTGTCTTACCACAGTGCTCTCTGCTGACATATCTGTCTGTCTCAGGAACTGTCCAAAGTAGAAGCAAATCCCCATAGCAAACCTCTCCTGCTCAGGACAGTTCCTGACATGGACAGAGGTGTCAGCAGAGAGCACTGTGGTCAGACAGAAAATAAAAAAAATAAAAAAAAATACAACTTCCTCTGTAGCATACTGCAGCTGAGAAGTACTGGTAGGATTAAGATTTTTTAAATAGAAAAAAATTACAAATATGTTTAACTTTCTGGCACCAGTCGATATGCATGTGTGGACAACAAAAAGGTTTTCCACTGGAGTACCCCTTTAACATGTGATTTAAAAGTGATTTATGCCTGAAGATGGTGGTGCAAGACTACCGAAATGTTGCACTTTTTTGTATTTCTTGCTGAAGATGGAATAAATTATAGTTTTTTGCACTGAAGACTTTTTGTGTGCTGCGGTCCTTTCTCCTTTTTTTTAGATAGATAGCTAGACAGATCAGTGTTTCCCAACCAGGGTGCCTCCAGCTGTTACAAAACTACAACACCCAGCATGTCCACACAGCCAAAGGCATGCTGGGAGTTGTAGTTTTGCAACAGCTGGAGGCACCCTGGTTTGGAAACACTGAGATAGATAGAAAGTAATTTACTGTACATGGCACCAGCTGTGGGCAGGGGAAGGCTTCCTTTTTGTGGGCAGCTTTAGGGTCCGTGGTGGAGCAGGAAATACAGCATTCAACACAGGGGATCCCTCTCTGCTGCTCTCTTCCTCCCAGAGAGTCAGTGCGGCCCCAGCGCTGATCTAAAGTGCCTGATGGGGAGAAATTGTAAGAAAAGTAAAGTCCCTGGCAGCAGCAGACTGCCCCCCAGAGTCGGGCAGTGCCAGATCTGTCAGTTGTTGTATCCCCCTGATAGCGGCTCTTGGCGCAGCTCTTAAAGCTCTGGCTGTAAGCGGAGACTGCTAAGTGTTCAGAGCAGGCAGGGGAATGTCCTGGCCCACAGATGGCCTGGCCCACTGGGAAAAGGCCCAGTGTGCCCGATGGCCAGTCCGACCCTGTCAGCTGTACACCCCTGTTTTTGACATAGGTCTCCCCCCGTTCCAATGTGAGTATGTTATTCCAATAAAGAAAATTGTGCATCTAATGGTGAGTGCCACTTTTCCTTTTTTTATTTTTTTATAAAAGGACTATTCAATTATTTCTCCCCCTCCTCCATTTTAGTCCTTGCTTGAGTATTTTTATTTGGATAACATCATTATATACCGTATATACTCGAGTATAAGCCGACCCGAATATAAGCTGAGGCCCCTAATTTTACCCCAAAAACCCAGGAAAAGTTATTGACTCGACAATAAGCCTAGGGTGGGAAATACATCATCCCCCCATGTAATCATCCAGACCCCCGTCATCATCCCCCCCCCCCTTCATCATCACCGTCTGTCAATCCCTTCATCAGTGGTCTTCATCCTGCGGACCTCCAGATGTTGCAAAACTACAACTCCCAGCATGCCCGGACAGCCATCGGCTGTCCGGGCATGCTGGTAGTTGTAGTTTTGAAACCTCTGGAGGTCCGCAGGTTGAAGACCACTGCGGTCTTCGTCATCATCCCCCCCCCCCCTTCATCATTACCGCCTGTCAATCCCTTCATCAGTGGTCTTCAACCTGCGGACCTCCAGATGTTGCAAAACTAAAACTCCCAGCATGCCTGGACAGACATCGGCTGTTCAGGCATGCTGGGTGTTGTAGTTTTGAAACCTCTGGAGGTCCGCAGGTTGAAAACCACTGTGGCCTTTGTCATCATCCAGCCCCCCCCCCCCCCCCCCCCCTTTAGTTTCGTTCACACCTCCCCTCGGCAGGAAGTTAGGGTGAGCTGGTCCGGGCCATCTATGCTGCAGGGACCATCCGGGGGGGATGGTTAGTCGTTGCGGGCTCTCCATATTCACCCGGGGGGGCCTCTTCTCCGCGCTTCGGGCCCAGACTAGTAACATTGCCTTGACGACGATGCACAGGGACGTTGCGCATGAACGTCCCTGTGCAGCGGCGTCATGGCAACGTCACTACTCCGGGCCCGAAGCGCGGAGAAGAGGCCCCCAAGGTGAAAATGGAGAGCCCGCAACGACTAACCATCCCCACCGGAGGGTCCCTGCAGCATAGATGGCACGGACCAGCTCCCCCTAACTTCCCACCAATGGGAGGTGAGTACAAAACAAAAGGGGGGGGGGGGTGGATGATGACGAAGGCCGCAGTGGTCTTAAACCTGCGGACCTCCAGAGGTTTTCAAAATGACAATACCCAGCATGCCCGAGCTTGCTGGGAGTTGTAGTTTTGCAACATCTGGAGGTCTGCAGGTTGAAGACCACTGATGAAGGGATTGACAGGCGGAGAGTTCACTCGAGTATAAGCCGAGGGGGGGCTGAAAAACTCGGCTTATACTCGAGTATATATGGTATCTGACTAAAAACACTACACTTATTTTTTAACATTGTGTATCCATTTTTTACTGTTTTACAGTCTGATATTGGTAATAATGGCCATTAGAAATTACCCTGGCTGACGTATTGCCATAGACTTTAAGGTAATACATCATTTTCCAAAAACAATGACTTTTTTTTTTACTCAGTTTTATTTTATATTTTGAAATACATTAAAAGTCTGTAATTTTTTACTTGGCTGATCCATTGACAAATCCTACTGGACAGAAGGTTATTCTATCACAGAGATTTCCAACCATGCGCTGACATGGCAGAAGTTGTAGCTTTGACAGCTGGATTGCCAAAGGTTGGAGATCACTGTTCTAGCTGTAGGAGTTCTCTATCAATAGAAATAACATGCAGTTGAATTTGGCTTTTCCATGCCCCCTGCCCCCCACATATATTCTGACCATGCACTGAATTTAAAAAGAAGCCAAAAGCTACAATTAAGGAGAATCCATCATAAAAACAAGGGGCATTTACATTGGCTTAAACAGGACACCTGCTAAATCGGACGCATTATAGTCCATGAAATATCAGCTTATTGAGTTCGGCAGTCGGCCATCTTGCTGCTGGGCACACTGGAACAAATGGTTTCTTTATTCCTATTCAGGCATTTTATAGAAAAAGTATTTTCTTGTCCATGGTTATTATTTTCCACTTACTATAGGAAATTTAATAGATGTAGATAAAATATGAAAGTATTTTAGACAAATATACACATAACTTTTCAATAAGTTAGGAATGGCAGCCTGAAGTGCTCGGTTAACATAGCTCCCAGTGCTTGTCGGGTAGCTTTATTCAGGAAAATACATTTCATCTGGTTTGCTGTTATTAGTGGTACTAAAGTCTTCAAGAAAGTCTATTACATCTCCCGACGAGTTTCACTGGAATTACAACGCTAAAGCTTCTCTACTAGACATTTGTATTGTGTAATTCCTGTGTTACTCCTCTTGGAAATGTATGAATTAATTGATAACAGGAAGATATTCACTGGTGTCCGCGGGGGCGACTCAGTTTCATGCCAGCCTATAGGCTATAGCGCTGCCCGGAATGAGCGAGGTCGTCGTTGTGCAGGGGAGTGTGAACAGGAAAACTGCAGCCTGCAGCAGCAATATCACATCTACCTCTCAAGTCACAGACACTTTTACACACCGTCAGTGGTCTCTACTCCAAATCTGCTTGCAGCCAGCTGCCGCTGCCAGTAACTGTGATGTGGCCTGCAGGTATGTTAACCCCTAAAGGAAGCTTGGTTCTCATGTACGCCCAGCACCCGCTTCAGGTGTTTAAAGAGTACTCAGGAGCTGAGCACACTTCATAACCAGTGAGTAACAGCAGCCAGAACCCAACAACACAGATCAGGCTGATATCCGGCATTAACCCTTTAGACGCCACGATCAAAGTTGATTGCGGCATCTAAAAGTGCTAAAAGTAGTTGTCAGTTAGCTCAGTGGGCTGATTGGGGCCACCACAATGAAATCAGCTGGGAGCACAGACGGAGGTCTTATATCTGCCTTCTGTGTGTGCGATTGGTGCTCCAATAGTGCAGAAAGCCTCAGCAGCCTGTACTAGTGAAGCGCCAATAACACTGATCAATGCTGTTCTCAAAAAGTTCATAACAGTATGGATGACAATCACGGATATGTCAAAATGATGCCAACCGGAGCCCATACAGTATATGTGTATATGCCCAGTTTTAGATTCAGTATCATACGTTCCAGTGATTTCCCATGATGATACTATTTGCATTTGCAATGGGCATGCATCCATACAGTCTGATACTGCCCAATCAGTGCTGAGCTAGTCAGACTGTGTAAGGTTTCACCCTATTTTGGTAAAACCCCCACCAATAACCCACTGATCTAAGGATAAGCAATTACTGATTTACTATAGGGTAATGTAATAAGGCAAACAAATGTTATGTTCACATTGCGTTACTGGGTCAATATGGCAAATGTGGCTTCTGTTTTTGGCCTTAATAATATGTCATCTGACAAAGATTTGGGGTTTTGAAATAAGCTCCATTGTCAAATAGAAGCCAGAAACCAAGTTTGAAAAGTAATGCTGTGTCCACATTGACCCCGGCATCCAAATTCATTGAAAAATCTATATCTATTTATATGACCAACATAACTCACTTTCATATAAATTGACAATCACTTAGAAATTTCTGATCCCTCACAGTGAGGTCATAGTCACTTGTGCCATTTGTAAATGTTGCAGTCAGTAATGTATTTATTATTACATTTTATCCTGTTCTCCTTTTTAACTACTTTATGGTGAATGATGCCAAAATAGGTGAATCGATAGCCCGAGATGCTCACTACACTGTGGGTATAAATGTGAAAGATGCAACACATGGAAAAAGGGCATACCTATCTAAGTAATATGTGGTAGAGGGGTGTGGGCAGATGGAATTACCCTAAGAGCTGATGACATTAACCCCTTGTATTCATGAAGCCAGGGCGTAGATTATCCTCAATACCACCCGAAGGTATACCGCTGGATCCTGGGCTAGGCACGAGGGCAAAAATGACTCCGACGCCAAGTTACGGACAACGGTAGCTTTACTGAGTGACAGATGGTACAGTCTATAAAGTGTAGCCGGGCCCACGGAGGTGACCAGTGACTTCAGAGAACTTAAGGGCTTGCTGGAACTGGCAGCGGTTTTGGACAATTTAGTGCAGGCCATGTTCACTTGACAATAGATGACAGTGTCTGAATTGATTTGACTGGAGACAGACTATGCTGTGACTTTAGCTTACTTGTAGACTTGTATCTTGTGGCTGCAGACTTGACTTGAGGCTCCTATGACTCCAGACACAGACTTGACTTGAGGCCTCCTATGACTCCAGACAGACTCAGGAACTAAAAGAGAGGAGACTCCTCCCAGGGCTTTTATGGGGGAGACTCTGGTGGGGTCCCATTGGTCACCCTTAAGTCACCTGGTCACTGTATCAGGGTAACAATCACATGACAACTCACATGACAACTGGTGAACACTTGTTAACCTTTCTTAAAGATACAACATTCTTATATACATAACATAGGGGATAATATACAATTACAGTAGAAAAGATGCAGGGGTGGGGGCAGGAGACACTGCAGAGAAGCTGCCTGATAGGGCATCAAGAGTATGGGGTAACAACTCCCATACTGGGTAGTGTTGCTCGCGAATATTCGCAATGCGAATTTCATTCGTGAATATCGCATATTCGCAAATTCGCGAATATAGCACTATATATTCGCAATTACAAATATTCATATTTTTTTTTCACAGTACACATCACAGTGATCATCCCTCTCTGCTTCCAGCTTGTGTGGTGTAAAGAAGGCTCTAATACTACTGTGTGAGACTGGCGTACAAATTTTGGCATATGTGAAAATTAGCATATGCAAATTTTGGCATATGCAAATTTTCGCTTATGCAAATTTTTGCGTATGCGAAAATAAAACGTGAATATTACGAATATGCTAATTTAGCTAATATTTGATGAATATTCATCCATATATTCGCGAAATATCGCAAATTCGAATATGGCCTATGCCGCTCAACACTAATATTGGGCCACCACAAACTCCCCCTCTTAAACACAAACGTCCTCCTTGCCCAGTCCTGGAGGGCAGATGACTGGAAGTAGCCACTGAGGCCTAGACTGACAATTCCTGGGGCATTATTGTCGAATGTCCTTCACAGGTCTGATTAAAAAGAACTGAGACAAGTCCATGTAACATTTTTGTGAAAATGACCATACATGGTCCTTTTAATAATGGGACATAAACATGTGGGATTTCTTACCCTTATAACACTTTTAATATACTTGAGTCGGATCAGGCTGCCTGAGGCCCTCTACCTGATGCCTTAGCTACTGGGGCTCCTTTGCACTGACCACTTCTTCCCAGAACTCTATACATGTTTTTATCAAACATACCAAGGTCACCTTTATATACAGCAACTTTGTCGCTCTACGTGTTCTATTTATATTTTCAGGGGAATCCTCTGGCCAGGAGAGTACCCTGTACACGTGGACAGGAAAAATGTTACACAGATGAATTATGGACTGGAAATGTACATGTTAGATACAGTCCTAACTAGGCATTTGACTAGCTTATATAATACATTATGTAAGCTGACTGAATTAGACTATGTATGTAAAAGACAGACGGGCTCAGCATCATATAGAAATTACTACACAGGAAAAGAGAAAGAAATACGCAATATAATGCACACCCACAGTAACTATAATCCAAAAAATATCTTTATTACATATAAATATTACAAAGCGCAGACAATACAATGAAAACCAATTAAAAAAGGTCCAAATGGCCACTGCACAAACGAGGGGGGGGGGGGACACCCCCTAACAAAAAGAGGGGGAGAAACCCCACCCAGGGCACCTGCCTCCACAAATAAAAAGGTTATCAGCCTATCATACAACAAGAATGTTAGATCAATACAGTCCTGTCCCCACAACACTAATAATGTATATACAACCTGAGTATCCTTAGTACATAGCACAGGGGACTGGTAGTGGAGGACAATAGATGGAGGAGTAGTACGGCAGGTGCCCCCCTAGAGACCCCACATGTTCCGTTGCCTGTCAGCAACTTCCTCAGGGGTGTTGTGCCTCCTTGATTTAGTCTCTGCCATATATACCAAACATAATTAACCTAATTGTGGGGAAGGAGTTACCTGTTTGTCCATTGTATCCTGTCTCCGGGCATTAGCCCGCTTGTACTTCCGGGTACAGAGAAGGTTACATCCGCTCCATGATCCACATCCGCTCCGTCACTCTCTTACAGCTGCGTCCCACACACAAATCACTTGCGCATGCGCACGACACCTGCGCGCCTCCACTCATACACACTCATCGCAGCACATCAGTCACACAACACAACCTTCGTATCACATTCATGCGCATGCGCACCACCACTCATATCCCCACGATCTATTCACACCGATCTACCACACAACGGAGTTCCCTTTCACCACGCATGCGCATCTCAGTTACCAGCCCTATAGTTCACACAAATATATTAATCTCTGCACAAGGCATCCTTTTTAGGAATCACATCTTATTGCCGTTTTATGCCAATATGGGGATGTCATTTTAAATAATTCAAACACTGTTTTAGCTCCATATAGCAAAATGCAGTTATCATCCCCATAGTTCACATATATTAATCTCTGCACAAGGCATCCTTTTTAGGAATCGCATTTTATTGCATATATGATGATATACTTTTACAAAGTTCAAATACTGCTTTAACTCCATACAGCAAAATGCATGTAATAGCATACTCAAGGATTCCTGCATCCACTCATGACTGTATCTTCCTATCTTTACATGATACAGATGGGTATCAAACCATAACAGTCATCTTAATACTCTAATACCTTATTTAACCCTTTAGTACATCGATACCATATTTATCATATAGCTCATACATCTCAAGACAATGTGTATAACATGTCGTATTATAGGAAGCGCGCTCATCTGATAACTCATGTCCCTAAGGGTGATATTTTTAACATATCATAAACTATAACGCACTTATAAACTCAATGGCACATATTATCCCCTTGGGTCATAGACCTGTGAACTTTTTTCGTGAACCTTATATACAAAGGCCCTGGTAGGTATCAAAGCATAGCTGTCATCTTAATACTCCAATATCTTAGTTGGCCCTTTAGCCCATACATCTCACAGCAGTGTTTAGAACATATCATGTTATAAAGAATGCGCTCGCCAAATCACTACACTCATCTATTAACTCATACCCCTTAGGGTGAAAATTATAATATATCACAAGTAGAACTATAGCATGCTTATAAGCTGATAACACATATTACACCTTTGGGTCATAGACCTGTTCCCCTTTATCATGAACCTTACACCACTCACATACATCTTATCATAAAAACTTATACATATATTGGGCTCACATATACCTTTTATATCCCCTTGAACCATATTACACATCTTATACCATTAGTCCCAAAGTATACAAACCATCACCACATATTCCATGTTAATGCTAAAACAGTGGAGCCCATATATCATATCAATTAAATTAACATGTCCATTATTTACCCAATATGTGACCAACATACATATATATACCAACCTCATGGTGCTACACCTACACATATTGACACAATAATTAAAGTAGGCCTACCCTGTTAGAGCTTATTAAATAGCCCACACTAGAACACCCCATTATAACCCATACAACCCCCAAAGTTATCCACATTAGATGTGCTATATAAGAGTGTGCTATAAAGAAATATACATATATAAGTGAACACATACATTTAGATCCAAGATATAGTGACCCACTTCTTTCAACATAAGCCTATACATTTTTCAGATCATCCCTCTCAGATGATCTGTATACACATATTCAAAATCTTACCCCATTCTCTCATATCTACACCATACTTCATACCACTCTCTACATCCTTCACCTTCCATGCGCACACCAACATTTTTTTTGTATATAGTCACTCTGTACCCCTAACTATTGGACTCCAGGCAACTCCTTCAACCAAGTCTATGATTGTTATATTTTATTAATTAATTTTATTTTAATATATCCGTTTAACCATCATATTAGTTTAATCATCATATTTTTACATTAACGATCTAACGTCTGCATCACACTGGTTCGTACACATCTTTCCATGTCTATGGGGAAATCTCCCCAAGACCATATCTAGAGGGGCATACAGTCCAGAGAAGTAATTTTAAAGGATATGCAAATCAGAATCCCCCATTTTTGAAGGATATACATATCAAATTCTCCCATTGGAGAAGCACCGTGAGGAACACACAGAGTCCAAATTCGATCAGTCGTGCCCCAATAATTCTCCATATTTAGTTCTCCATGAGGGGAAACGAAGAAAGAAGAAATTTGCTCGATCCCAACTCGGCTCTTTTAAACAGAAAAATAGGTCCCAAGCTCCACGAGACCTCCAGGCCCCAATATTTCGCACCAGAACTGCAGCAACCCACACTTCAGATAGATTCCTCCTATCCCTCACATCCATTCCTCTTGCTCATAGAGTATGTCACTATCATATGGACATCACTCGGACCTAGATATAGTATGGAAAACATATTTAATATGCATAAGAAATCATTACATAATAGTGTCCATCCTTCTTACCTGAATTACTCCCTCCATATTAGCCATGGGTCCCTATCCCTCAAGTGAATGATCCTAACCAATCCCGAGCGTGTATGAGAAAGGGTCTGTATCCACCCCACTCCAATGTGAACTACAGTGATGTGTAAATCCAGATAAGTGTGCACTACTGTGGTGTCCAATAAGTATATATATGTATACACATGCACATATTTATATATATATATGCACATATACATATATATACATGTGATAATATGTGTCCCCCATAATGATCATAAACCCGTGATGTGATGTACTCACTAGTGTGTATAAATATGTGATATGTAAACGCGTGCGCATGTGTGCCCGAGCAACAGGCTAACTGCCCCTGGACACACACCCACACCCCTCAAGGTGAGCTGTAATGTGTGAATGACCTATAATGTGTTTTAGTGTACAAGTGCAATCACCCTCAAATGAACAAATAATGATACCACCATCTCCCAAATCCACACTATATTCATAAATGTGCATAAACATAACCATCACTACAACATAACCATCACTACAACTAATAACATTGAGCAAGGGCCCCACAGTATTCAGGTGCTGCCTAACAATACAAATAAAGAAGGGAGCAAATAAGAAAGAAAGAAAAAAAAAAAGAGGGAAAAGAAAAGGGAAAAATCATATACATACTCACCCCAAAAATCCTGTATAGAGAAGCTCTTCATTTAGCCCCCGAGGCACCTCTGTCTTTAGATCATAGATCCATTTTGACTCAGCTTGCAATAATTTTCTCGTGGCCGAGCCCCCCCTAATGTTGATGATTATCCTCTCGAGTCCCACTACTCGTAGGCCATTCGGCTTTCCAGCATGGTATTTCAAAAAATGCCCTGCAACAGACGTAAGTGGTTTATATAACGCTGCGTCCCTCCTGGCCAGAGCTATGGTCGAGAGGTGCTTCTGCACCCTCTTCCGCAGCTGCTGGCCAGTCTGGCCAACGTATATTTTCCCACACGTACAGATCAGTGCATAGATTATCTGAGTCGTCTTACAGTTAATGTATGCTTTCAAGCGGTATTCCCGTCCATCCGTTTGATTCACAAATCGTTCAGTGGGGGCCATGTACTGGCACACATTACAATTACCACATGGGTATGAGCCCTTTAGTTTTACTCCTCTTCCTAGATTTCTGGTTGGTTTTTGAAAGTGGCTACTCAAGAGTATATCCTTTAGATTCGGTGCCCTTTTGGCTACCAACAGGAGGGAACTTGAAATAATTCCGCGAATCCTATTATCTGACTGTAGGATGCTCCAGCTCTGCTGCAAGATCCTCCTCAGACCTGACCATTGATTGTTATAAGTTGTTACAAATCTTAAAGAGTCGTCCTTCTTTTTCCTCTGTTTTGTCTGAAGTAATTTTTGGCGATCTGACCCATTCGCCCTCTGGTATGCCTTAGAGATTACTTTCTTCGGATACCCTCGATCACGGAACCTGGAGGTAAGGGTTAGAGCTTCCGTCTTGAAGTCCGGATTTTCTGTACAGTTGCGTTTGACCCTCAAAAACTGCCCAACGGGAATCCCTCGCCGGGTATGTTCTGGATGAAAAGATGTGTAATGTAAGAGACTGTTGGTTGCCGTCTTCTTCCTGTACAATTTTGTAATCAGATGGTTATCTCTTCTTGCAATCTGAAGATGCAGGAATTCAGCTATATTGGGGGAGATGGAGAAAGTCAAAAAAATATTCAAATCATTCTGATTGAGGGAGGAGATAAACTCAAGACACTCCTCCCTCGGGCCCTGCCAAATGAAAAAAATATCATCAATAAATCTAAATGTGTAACCTGACCAAAGTACCGCGATGAGTACACGTGTACCCCCTCCCACCAACCCAAAAATAGATTGGCGAAGGAGGGGGCACAACGAGCACCCATCGCGGTACTGGACACCTGCACATAAAAACGGCCGTCAAACACAAAATAATTATGGCGAAGAACAAAATCCAAAAGCTGTAAAATAAATGAATCTAAATCCCTCTCTCCATCTCCCCTCTTTTCCAGGAAGTAAGAGACCGCCCCAATACCATGGTCATGAGAAATGTTTGAGTAGAGCGACTTTACATCACAAGTAATAAGGAAAGATTCATCTGATACAGGAATATCCTGAATTGCCTCTATCAGATGGCTAGAGTCCCGGATATATGAAGGTAAGCTCTTCACCAATGGTTGTAAATAATAGTCGACAAATTCACAGGCCTTTTCACAAAGGCTACCTATGCCCGATATTATCGGGCGTCCAGGCGGGTCCACTAGTTTTTTATGCACCTTGGGAAGCATATAAAAGGTAGCAACACAGGGGTCTCTCACCTGCATGAAATCGTGCTCTCTCTTAGATATCACTCCTGCATCCCTCGCTGCGTCAAGTAAATGCCATAATTTCCGCTTAAAAACCTCAGTTGGATCCATAGGTAGTCTCTGGTAATACACCCCAATACACCCCAACACCCCTGAGGAAGTTGCTGACGGGCAACGGAACGCGTGGGGTCTCTAGGGGGGCACCTGCTGTACTACTCCTCCATCTATTGTCCTCCACTACCAGTCCCCTGTGCTATGTACTAAGGATACTCAGGTTGTATATACATTATTAGTGTTGTGGGGACAGGACTGTATTGATCTAACATTCTTGTTGTATAATAGGCTGATAACCTGTTTATTTGTGGAGGCAGGTGCCCTGGGTGGGGTTTCTCCCCCTCTTTTTGTTAGGGGTATCCCCCCTTCGTTTGTGCAGTGGCCATTTGGGCCTTTTTTAATTGGTTTTAATTGTATTGTCTGCGCTTTGTAATATTTATATGTAATAAAGATATTTTTTGGATTATAGTTACTGTGGGTGTGCATTATATTGTTTATTTCTTTCTCTTTTCCTGTGTAGTAATCTTTGGAATTTCCAATCTCGTGCTTGCCTATTTCGCCATGTTGCTCCACGTGTAGACTTCCGGCAAACTGAGAGGATCTGGCGGCGTTGCTCCTTTTATGCAGGGTTTTGGGAAAATGTCCGCTGGCTGGAAGTGCGTCAGTGGTGCAGCACTGACTTCCGCTCCCCTGGCAAAAAGAGGCGGATCTTTACAGTCCCACTTCGGCATCTATACAGCAACATGGTTTCCACGTTAAAGGGCGGGATGCTGACCAGGGCGGGACATTTTCGCGTACTTCTCCATCATGTCTTTGACCCTTGCAAGTACAGGCAACACTTTGTAACGTAGAATAGCTGCGGAGCTGATCCTGCACATGGTTGACACAGTACTTCACAATGGCGGAAAACAGTCTTTTCTTCACCTCCCCCTCTATTTCACAAGCGGCTCTTGACATAAACTTTTCACAGGCAAAGTCCTGTACACTTTCTGGCACAATTTTTTGTCGCACTTTTTTTACTCTGCAATAATGGACACAGTTCAGACTGGGGGGGTACTTTAGGCATAAGGCGCACAACCGTATCCAGTTTGTGATGCCAAAAGTTGTGGTAGAGGGGTGTGATGCAGGGCAATGGAATTACCCTAGGGGCAGATGGCATTAACCCCTTGTATTCGTGATGCCAGGGCGTGGTTTAGCCTCAATACCACCCGAAGGTATACCGCTGGATCCTGGGCTAGGCACGGGGGGCAATAATGATTCCAACACCAAGTTACGGACAGTGGTAGCTTTACTGAGCAACAGATGGTACAGTCTATACAGTGTAGCCTGGCCCGCAGAGGTGACCAGTGACTTCAGAGACCTTAAGGGCTTGCTGGGACTTGCACTGGTTTTGGACAATTTAGTGCTGGCCACGTTGACTTGACAATAGATGACAGTGACTGACTTGACTGGAGACAGACTAAGCTGTGACTTTAGCTTACTTGTAGACTTGTAGCTTGTGACTGCAGACTTGACTTGAGGCCTCCTTCAACTCCAGACACACTCTTAGGCTCGACTGCACCTCAGCAAAGACTCAGGAACTAAGAGAGAGAAGAGACTCATCCCAGGGCTTTTATGGGGGAGACTCTGGTGGTGTCCCATTGGTCACCGTTAAGTCACCTTGTCACTGATACCTCCTGGGTAACAATCACATGAAAACTCACATGAAAACTGGTGGTCACATGTTAACCTTTCTTAAAGATACAACATTCTTATATACATAACATAGGGGATAACACACAATTACAGTAGAACAACACCACAAATACAAAATATTATTTATTAAACCACAGGCAAATCCAGCAACAATAATAAAATGGCTGAAAAAGATATATACAAAAATTTGAGATTCACAGAGATAAAATTGTCCAGCTGCAGCCCAAGCCCAGGTGAGCACGAGGGGGGCGGTGTAGCAAGGCACATGCAAATTGTAAGCGAGGCAGCGGCGCCTGCAATCTACTCTGAGAGCAGAGGGCACACTTCCCCCACCGGCTCTCATGTCCTAGTGACGTGAGAGTGAAGACTCAAGTGAATGTTTAAGACAGGCAGAATATTGATGAGGCAGGGGAGCTGGACGAGCTGGCTCCCCGCCTCCATTGTGCGCTGGTTCGCAAAATGACAAAAGAATAAACCCACATAAGTCTGCACAGATGCCACAGAAAAAAATAAGTGAACCCTCTTTTAAAGCTATTCACCCACGCTATAACCCAGTATTTAAAACGACATTTTTTTTCTCTTGTACAAATAATACTTGATACTTTATTGGGTGATTTTGTTTTATATACTTATTTTTGCTTAGTGAATATATAATGCATTTTTGTTATACATTATTGTTATCACTTATGCTGCTTTGTTCAGAAAACCCAGTTTTATACGGCCTTCAGAAAATTCTGAAATAATAGTAGTGTTCCTCCATACGATCCTCATCTTTAGGACACAGTGAAGAGTGGTAGCAAATATCATCTGTTATTCTGAAGGACTTGTCCTACATTAGGCAACACACTGATTTGATTTGGCACTGAGTAACACTTAAAAAGGCTATGGACACATTTGAAAAGCATTTTTATTCCTGTTTTGTACATATTATGGTCCAAAAAAACATTTCCTACATAGGTCTTGATATAAAATTTAGCTTACTTGTTCAGCCTTTGCAGTTTGCTGTGCGAGCTTTAATTTCTATCTATACAATTCTCCCTGCAGACTGCATTGAACCTGCTCTCCTTTCTCTCTACAGCTTGTGTGAGCTGTCATCCAAGGATTCTATCCCCCTGTTCACCCTTTCAGCTGGGGTGTAACACACTGCCTCTCCCTGATCCTATCTCTAACACTGTATATATCTTTCCCTGAGTAGCAGCTAAATGCTAAAAAATTGTTCTAGTTACCACCCTATATCCCTTTTGAATTCAGACATAAAATTATTTACCAAAATTCTGGCCAACAGACTAAGGATGGTTCTTCCATACCTACTTAATAAGGACCATGTGGGATTTGTACTTTCCCTGAGTTTGTTCCCCCCTGGTCTATCTAATATCTCAGCTAGACTTCTGCATATTTTGATCTCTGCAAAATGCTTTCTTGCACAGTGATGGAAATGAAAAGAGGCCCCACCCACCCAAGCCTTAATGAATACAATTGTGTTCATGCCCGCCAAGTCCTGCAGCGTCTACAGGAGAATTGTCTATTTGCCAAGCTGGAGAAATGTCTCTTTGAGAGAACGAGCCTTCCTTTTTTTGGGTTACATAGTCTCCAATCAAGGTCTTCTGATGGATCCTGCTTGGACTGGCCACGTCTTTCTTGTCTTCAAGCTATTCAACAAGTTATGGGATTTGTCAGCTACTACCATCAGTTCATTCCTCATTTTTCTTCCCTAGTTGCCCCAATTGTAGCCCTTACCAAAACCAAAAGGCTTTTTCTCAGTTAAATGGGTACTCTGGTGCTTAGACATCTTATCCCCTATCCAAAGGATAGGGGATAAGATGCCTGATCGCGGGAGTCCCGCCGCTGGGGACCCCCGTGATCTTGCACGCGGCACCCCGTTTATAATCAGTCCCCTCAATGCAAGCCCTCCCATAGGCGGAGGGGGGCGGAGCGTGACATCACATGGGGGCGGAGGTGTGACGTCACACGCCGCAGGCACTGTGGTCGCGAACACGCTCCGGGGACTGATTATAAACGGGGTGCCGCATGCAAGATCACGGGGGGTCCCCAGCGGCGGGACTCCCGCGATCAGGCATCTTATCCCCTATCCTTTGGATAGGGGATAAGATGTCTATGCACTGGAGTACCCCTTTAAAGTCTGCCTTCGCTACTGCACCTCTTCTCTCAAGACCTGATCCTGGGAAACCGTTCTGTTTGGAGCTAGACGCATCTTCAGTAGGAGCTGGCGCAGTTCTTACCCAAAAGTCCCCT
The DNA here is from genome assembly GCF_029499605.1 of Hyla sarda. Classification (NCBI taxonomy): domain Eukaryota; kingdom Metazoa; phylum Chordata; class Amphibia; order Anura; family Hylidae; genus Hyla; species Hyla sarda. The sequence goes on along the minus strand of NC_079193.1, from coordinate 344,548,012 downwards.
AAGGGAAAGAACATTACTTGTGGTTATTTTCCAAGACCTTTTCTCCTGAGGAGAGAAACTATTCCATTGGTGACTGGTAACTCCTCGCCATTAAACCAGCCTTGGGAAAATGGTGTCATCTTTTAGAGGGCTCTACACATCCTATCAGCATTTATACTGATCACAAAAACCTTTTATATTTATAAACTGCACAGCGCTCTTCTTCTCCCGATTCAACTTCTTCATTAATTTTCTTCCTGCTGAAAAGAATGTTAGAGCCGATGCTCTTTTTCGATCCTTTGATGTTGTTGGTCTGGATATCACTCCTCGTCATATCATTCCTCCTGAGTGCCTTATTACTGCGGCTCCAGCTTCTCTTCTTCAAGTCCCTCCTGGGAAGACATTCATACCTCCTCATCTCAGACATCATGTCCTCAGTTGGGGACACTCCTCGTTGTTGGCTGGTCACTCTGTAGGATCAAGAAATCTTTTCAGTTAATCTCTTGACCCTATTGGTGGCCACATTTCAAACAAGATGTCACAGATTTTGTCAGTTCTTGTACCACCTGTGCTCGTGACAAGACTCCACGATTGAGATCTGCTGGACTCTCACAGCCCTTGCCTATTCCGGATGCTCCTTGGACTCATATAGCAATGGATTTCAACACCGATTTTCCTCCTTCTGGTAACAATACCGTCATCTGGGTGGTCGTTGATCGGTTTTCCGAAATGGCACATTTTATTTCTTTGCCCGGTCTTCCTTCAGCTCCACAGTTGGCCAAACATTTTCTCCAACAAATTTTTCGTGTACATGGTCTTCCTTCCCACATTGTCTCAGATCGTGGGGTGCAATTAGTCTCCAAATTCTGGCGTGCCCTTTGTTCTCGTTTAAAAGTTCATCTGGATTTTCTTCTGCCTACCACCCTCAATCCAATGGGCAAGTGGAGAGAGTTAATCAGGTCCTGGAAGGCTATCTGCAACATTTTGTTTCTGCCCAGTAGGACAATTGGGTTGATCTTCTGCCTTGGGCTGAATTTTCTTACAATCATAGAGACTCTGAGTCCATGAAGACATCTCTCTATTTTGTCGTCTACGGTCTTCATCCTCACCAACCTCTTCCTCTACCAGTTTCCTCTGGAGTGCCGGCTGTAGATACCCTAATCAGAAATTGTGTGTCCATCTGGTAGGAGACTCGAGGCTCATTGCCATCCGCTTCCTCCCAAATGAAGTCTCAATTGGACAAGAGAAAAAGACCTCCTCCATCTTTTTCTCCTGGTGACAAGGTATGGCTCTCCTCTAAATATATACGCTTTAAAATTCCCAGTTACAAGTTGGGTCCTCGTTACCTGGGTCCATTTGTGGTTCTTCAAAAAATCAATCCTGTCTCTTACAAATTACGTCTGTCCTCCTCCCTCCGCATTCCAAATTCTTTCCATGTCTCTGCTCAAGCCTCTGGTTATTAATCGCTTTTCTTAAAGAGTTGTTGCTCCCACTCCTGTCTCTGGTTCTTCAGACATTTTTGAGGTTAAGGAGATTCTCCCCATGAAAACTGTGAGAGGAAAGCGTTTTTTTCTTGTTGACTGGAAGGGCTTTAACCCTGAGGAGAGGTCTTGGGAATCAGAGGAGAATTTTGTTGATTGCAGCCTGGTTCGAGATTTTCTTAGAACCAAAAAGAGGGGGAGAACCGGGGGGGGGGTACTGTTAGGGGCAGCGCTCCAGCAATCCATCCTGGCCGTGAGCGCCCCCTCTCTCCTGCCTCTACTGGTCCCGGGACTCACGATGCACCCGCATGCATGTCCCGGGCATTGCTCGGGGCAACGCTCCAGCCGTTCTGTCCGGCCATGAGCGCTATAGGTCTAGTATCTGCGACGGCTCAGGGACTCGCTATGCGAGTCCTGGGCATCCCCTTACCTCTCGCTGCTCCCGTCATTTCTGCTCCCTTCTGCTCTGCTTTGCCGGCATGCACATCCCCTTCCCTTAGGGCGTGCACGTGTCGGCATTGCCAGAATTAAAGGGCCAGTACACCAACAATTGATTGTCTGTTGGGCGGACTCTATATTAGTCCGGCACCTCCCTGTTATGGTGCTGGATCTCTGTGCTTAGTGCCCTAGAGAAAGCATTACTGTGAGTGTGCCATTTAGTGTTCCAGACCTCCAGCTTTTGACCTGACTTTGCTCCTTTGCCGCCTGCCTCCTGACCTTGAGCCTGTGACCAAACTATGCTTCTTTGCTGCTTTCCTGCTGACCCGTGCTACATCTAACTATTCTTCTTCTCTGTGCCAAGTTACATCTGGGCAACCTGTGTGGACGGATCGTCAAAAGGGTAGCGACCTGGGTGCCATCTGCCGTAGCAAGACCATCCCGCTTTGTGGTGGGCTCTGGTAAATACCAGCATCACTTTAGACTCTGCCCCTTTGTACGGTTCAGCCATTGTCCACACAGGTTAGCGGATCCACTTCTCAGTCAGTCACGGTAAGACCGTTACAGGCTGGAAGAACTGACCAATAAGAATTGATAAAACACTGGCAAAACACTTGTATTACTGAGCATATGCATTAAATTCCTGTCTGGTAGCACCTCCTACAGTACAGGGAGGTATCACATGTTGTGTACTACTCTTTACCTGTACCAGGGTTAGCTGCTCCTTTGGACAACAGGTGAGGGCGGCTCCATGTTACTTTTTTTGGACACTGTGTGTACTGTATAGGACCCTGAAGAAGCTCTTGTCCTCTACATAGACAGTGATTTACAGCTTCCAGCAGCTCTTTCTTACTTTTATATGTAAGGACTTGCTTTATCTGTATTAGTTATCTACCTATTTTTGTTTAATCCTCACCTTTTTCCATTTTTGGATGACACTTTGGTGGCTTCAGGACCAATTTACAGGTTTCCATAGAGTTATGGTCTCAACATACAATGGTTTCAACATACAATGGTTGTCCTGGAACCAATCAATATTGTAACTTGAGGGACCACTGTACTAAAATACAGACATGACAAGGGTAAAGACGCATTTCAGGTGCATGAAGCTCTCTTAGTCATACTAAAAACATATGCAGACTTAGGGGTACTCCACTGGAAAACATCTTATCCCCTATCCAAAGGAAATTGGATAAGATGTCTGATCACGGGGGTCCCGCTGCTGGGAACGCCAGTGATCTCTGGACCGGCAGCTTCCGTGTTCGTGATGTCATGTCATGCCCCTCCATTCATGTGAGGGGGCGTGATGCATTAAAGGGATTATTCAACATAAGATGACTTTAGTAATTAAGTGTCATACAGTAATGAACATGCTTACCAGTGATCTGTGCTTGTGTTGGTGGTAAATGGCCGTGTCCTGTGTCCCCCATCACACTGCTGGCTTGTTTTTGGGAACTGGCTACTTCCTGTTTCTGTGGCCTCCTTTAGACTACAATACCCAGGATCCTTTGTTTCAAGATGGGAGGTTACTTTTTTCCCTCTCACACATCAATCGCCCCACTCACTGCAACAGAGCCATGCCCAACATCGCTTGACCCACAAGCTGTGGATCTGTGTGATGATGAATGCACGCACATGTGCTCCGGTAACATCATCAGGGGGCTGGCTTCACGAACAACAGACGAAGCAGCCAAGCCCCCTTTTTCAGCACCTGACTTGTGATGTTTTGTATCGGGCCACACAACAAGCTGGGGAAGGTCCGAGTAAACACTTATTTTGTAGACTGCAAATAAAATGAACTCCCTGTGAAAAGAAAGACAAAGAAATTCAATACCAGACCCCAAACACAGGTATGTGAAGTATATTAGTAGCAACTAAAACAACTTTGCTGCCCCCTGTCTCACATTAAAAGAACCAACAATAGCAGATAATAAATAATAGTCAATTTAAAATATTTAGCATATCTGTGATAGAAAGTTTATAAATGGCTAAGGGGGTTTTAGGTGGGTGACTCTGTTACTGGGGGGCCAGGAGCTTGAGGTTATACATCTTATTGTATACACACTATGGAAGTTGTTTGCTGCATCATTTCAATGTCAATGCCAAAGTCATTGTGAAAAAGAAGCTTCCAGATCAGATATCAGGCTGACAAGTTATTTTTGCAGAATGACCACCTATATTATACAGATCGGGTGGCTCTCCATAGAAGGTATCTGATGCTATACCCTGAGATAATTGCTTATCTGGTTACCGAAATTCTTCGCCTGTTCTGTCCATTTATGTGTTGTTATAACATATCCTGAGGCATTGCCAGACTCCATTAATCTAGACAGTATCTGTAATATACTCCACCTATTATCAATTTGTCACGGGAATACATTACAAGTAAATATATAAGACTTACACAATTGATACAAATCAATAATAATTCTAGTAATAATTCAGATATGATGGGCAAAGTAGAATAACTCTCCAGGAATCGTCCCTTAGGACAGTGGTCTCCAAACTGTGGCCCTTCAGCTGTTGCAAAACTACAACTGCCAGCATGCCCGGACAGCCGTTGGCTGTCCGGGCATGTTGTTAGTTGTAGTTTTGCAACAGCTGGAGGAAGGTAAACAAAAAACTCAAACTGTTACATGATTCACGCCACATTTTTAGACAAGTTTTGCTCAGAAATGGGGCAAGCTTACCAAATGTGGCTTTGTTAAAAAGTGGGCTGCACTAAATTTTGGCTCACATTTTTGGCGTAAAACTAAGTTAACATATAGATGGTGCATTAGTGGCCAATTATGTAGGGGCAGCAATCTGCGTTCACTCGTTCTTTAGCTGATCGAGTCATTTTGGACCTGCTAAGAAATGACTAGTCATACATCTCCACATATAAAAGTGGCTCTGTGGCTGATGAGTGATTGTGGAAATTAACAATGACGTTGCTAAGGGGGGGACAAGTGAGGGTCATGGACCCCCATACATCATATTGTGCCCCCCTCCCCTGCATGTGCCCTCCCCCAAAATTTAATTGTCCCCAGGGCCACAGAAATCCTTGATTTGGTGGGGCGCAGGGACACTGTCACTTTCACAGCAGGTGTGGCTGCTGGGGAGCAGACGTGCCCCGCGTAGACACACATGTCTGCTCTTAGCCCCTGATATGTCCCTGCCGGTCATTAGCGCCACGTAGCCATACCTCGCTGGGGGTGAAGAAGAGGAGGCTGGGTAGGAGTCAGCATGCTCTAGCTGTGAGCCCTGCCTCCGACCCAGCTACATTTAGACCCCGGCACCTGATCAGCAGCAGGCCGCAATGTGGATCTCCATGGCAGCTGCAGGTCAGGAGGGCGAGTACAATGGATGTATATATGACATGAGTGTATATGTATGATGTGTGTATGTGTGATGTGTGTTTGTATAATGTGTGTATGATAGATGTTTAATTGTGTGTATGTATGATGTTTTTATGACAGATTGATGCATGTATGTTGTCTGTATGAAAGATGTGTGTGTGTGTGTGTATTCATATGTGCATGTATGATAGATACTAATACTACTGATGCTACTCTACTTCTACTTGAAGGGGGCTTCTACTACTACCTAGGGGGAGCTGCTACTACTACCTTAAGGGGGCTGCTGCTACTATATGTGGGACTTCAACTATATATAGGGGACAGCAACTATATACAGGGGGCTACCATCTACAATGGGACCTTACAGGGAGTAACCCCTCCTTATTGGAGGCTGCTACTGCCTAAAGGAAGTAACTACCTACAGGGGGCAACTATTTACATGGGGACCTACCTACAAGTGACAGCTACCTATTCTGGGCACCTCCGTAAAAGAGGAAACCATGTAAAGGGACTTGTCTACCTGCTAAAGTGACCTATCTACCTAATGCAGGGGACCTTTCTACTCTTCCCCAACCCACTTATCTACTCACTCTACTATGTGAGACAACAAGGGGTTTATATTACTGTATTGAGCACTATAGGTTCTGGAAGAGTGTGGAGCTTAAAATCTTTGTCTGGCAAGTTCTGTGGAGACATGTTGTGGCTGAAAGAAATCATCATGATGGTATAGGCCAGATGGAGAAGAAAAAGGAAAGTGCTCCAACTAGAGAAGACATCACCTGATACTACTGTGTGTGTAACGGGTCACGGCAGGTGTTGGATCCTCTGGGTCTGTGTGGATGATGACGTGAGCCATGCCAGGGATCGGAGTCTAAGGTGGTTTTCACCAGAGCCCGCCGCAAAGTGGCAGGTGGCACCCAAGTCGCTACCCCTGGCACGACTCGTCCACACAGGTTGCTGGGATGTGGCGTGGCACAAAAGGAAGCTTGCAAGACGTGGGCAAGATAGCAGTAGGTCAGGGCAGATGGCACAGGTGCAGGATCAGGTAACGGAACAAGGATATGGTATACAGATATCAGGAACACAGAAACACAGTATGCTTTCTCTAGGGCACAAAGGCAACAAAGACCCAGCGGGGAGCAAAGGGAGGAGCTGATACTTAAAGACAAGTAGCAGATGTAGACACTTAATTAAGTGAGAACTGGCCCTTTAACTCCTTGAGCCGTCCCATCACTTAAGGATGGAGGGCGTATCCATACGCCCTCTGCATTTCCGATCACCGCCGCTCGCCGGGCGGTGATCGGATCGGGATGACTGCTGATATCTATCAGCAGGCATCCCGTGGCAATGCCTAGGGGGTCCTAAGATTTGCGATCAGCGATTTGCCCGTGATCCAGGCTAATCAGGTCACTGGTGACCCAATCGCCCAGAAAATAAGAATGATCGGAGCTGTCAGAGACAGCTCCGACCATCCTAAAGGATAGGAGTGAGGTTGCAGTGTTGCCACACCCTCCTAACCCCTGCCATTGGTCGGTCAGGCTGACTACCATTGGCAGGAGGGGGGCGGGGGGGTTAGAGTTCATTTCCCCCGCTCTGGCCACCGATCGGAAGTCGGGGCAGAGCAGGGGGAACACGGGCGGAAAGGGGGGAGCATGGCCCGGCTTACCCGGACCGGTGGAGGTGGTGGAGGCAGCATTCCGGAGCAGCGGCGGCAGCAGGAGGAGCGTCGGCCGGAAAGTGCGGCAGAGAAGGCTGCAGTGAAGATCGCGGTAATTGATCTTCTCTGTGGCCTTCTAAAAGCTGCAAAACTACAACTCCCAGCATGTCCACACAGCCAAAGGCTAGAATTAGGCTAGAATTGAAGGCTATGTGTGTTTACAAAGCCCCCATGGTGCCAGAACAGTGGACCCCCTCCACATGTGACCCCATTTTGGAAACTACACCCCTCACAGAATGTAACAAGTGGTACGGTGACCATTTACGCCCCACAGGTGTCTGACAGATTTTTTGAACAGCCGTCCATAAAAATGCACAGCCCACTGTTCCAAAGATCTGTCAAATGCCAGTGGGGTATAAATGCTCACTGCACCCCTTATTAAGTTCTGTGAGGGGTGTAGTTTCCAAAATAGTATGCCATGTGTTTTATTTTTTTTATTTTTTCTGTTCTGGCATCATAGGGGCTTCCTAAATGCGACATGCCCCCAAAAACCATTTCAGCAAAATTCGCTCTCCAAAAGCCCAATGTTGCTCCTTCCCTTCTGAACCCTCTAATGCACCCACAGAGGACTTTACAGAGCACTTTCCTTACTCGAGAGAAATGGGGTTACAAATTTTGTGGGGCATTTTCTCCTATTACTCCTTTTGAAAATGAAAAGTTTTGGGTAACACCAGCATTTCAGTGTTAAAAATCAAAATTTTCATTTTCATGTAATCACTTCTATGGTCTGCAGAGCCTGTGTACAGATGATATCTACCACTGTATGGTCACTATATGGGGGGAATATTTTCACCTTGTATACTTAAATTATTGGTAATATTGGTCTTAGTACACAGGAATTCGTCAGTAACAGTATATCGGTGCATATGTATGGTGATAATATTCCTCCATGTACACTGGTATTATTGATAAAATTGGCCTCAGTATACAGGAATTTGTCAGCAACAGTTTGATGGTCATATATAGGCTGATAATATTCCTTTTTATATACCAGTGTTATTTGGTAACTATATTATTTATTTAGAGGTACAGTGGGGCAAAAAAGTATTTAGTCAGCCACCAATTGTGCAAGTTCTCACACTTAAAAAGATTAGAGATGCCTGTAATTTTCATCATAGGTATACCTCAACTATGAGAGACATAATGAGAAAAAAAAAACCATAAAATCACATTGTCTGGTTTTTAAAGAATTTATTTGCAAATTATGCTGGAAAATAAGTATTTGGTCAATAACAAAAGTTAATTTCAATACTTTGTTATATACCCTTTGTTGCCAATGACAGAGGTCAAACATTTTCTGTAAGTCTTCACAAGGTTCTCAAACACTGTTGGTGGTATGTTTTGCCCATACCTCCATGCAGATCTCCTCCAGAACAGTGATGTTTCGGGGCTGTCGCTGGGCAACACAGACTTTCAACTCCCTCCAAAGGTTTTCTATTGGGTTGAGATCTGGATACTGGCTAGGCCACTCCAGGACCTTGAAACTATTCTTATGAAGCCACTCCTTTGTTGCCCGGGTGGTGTGTTTGGGATCATTGTCATGCTGAAAGACCCAGCCATGTTACTGATGGAAGGAGGTTTTTGCTCAAAATCTCACAATACATGGCTCCATTCATTCTTTCCTTTACACGGATCAGTCGTCCTGGTACCTTAGCAGAAAAACAGCCCCAAAGTATAATGTTTCCACCCCCATGCTTCACAGTAGGTATGGTGTTCTTTGGAATGCAACTCAGCATTCTTTCTCCTCCAAACATGACAAGTTGAGCTTTTAACAAAAAGTTCTACTTTGGTTTCATCTGACCATATGACATTCTTCCAAACCTCTTGTGGATCATCCAAATGCTCTCTAGCAAACTTCAGACGGGTCCGGACATGTACTGGCTTAACCAGGGGACACGTCTGGCACTGCATGATTTGAGTCCCTGGTGGCATAGTGTGTTACTGATGGTAGCCTATGTTACTTTGGTCCCAGCTCTCTGCAGGTTATTCACTAGGTGCCCCTGTGTGGTTCTGGTATTTGCTCACTGTTCTTGGGATTATTTTGACACCATGGGGTGAGATCTTGCGTGGAGCCCCAGATCGAGAGAGATTATCAGTGGTCTTGTATGTTTTCTAATGATTGCTCCCACAGGTGATTTCTTCACACCAAGCTGCTTGCCTATTGCAGATTCAGTCTTCCCATCCTGGTGCAGGTCTACAATTTTGTTTCTGGTGTTCTTCGACAGCTCTTTGGTCTAGACCATAGTGGAGTTTGGAGTGTGACTGTCTGAACTTGTATTCAGTATAAAAGACACCTGTCCCCAACCTCAAACAGGTGCCATTAAAACAGGTAATGAGTGGAGGACAGAGGAGACTCTTAAAGAAGAAGTTACAGGTCTGTGAGAGCCAGAAATCTTGCTTGTTTGTAGGTGACCAAATACTTATTTTCCACCATAATTTGCAAATAAATTCTTTAACCAGTTAAGGACCCAGGGCATTCAGGTACGCAGAGTCTGCTCTCTTTCTATAATGCGGGGCCACAGCGTCATAGCAGGTCAGGCCTTGCCTAACAATGGCTGGGACCCGTGGCTAATAGCGCATGGCACTGATCGCGGTGCTGTGCGCTATTAACCCTTTAGACGCGGCATTCAAAGTTGATTGCCGCATCTAAAGTGAAAGTAAACTACTCCCGGCTTGCTCAGTGGACTGTTCGGGACCGCCGCAGCGAAATTGTTGCGTCCCGAACAGCTGGAGGACACAAAGAGGGCCCCTACCTTCCTCCTGCATGTCCGATCGCCGAATGACTGCTCTGTGCTTGAGATCCAGGCATGAGCAGTCAAGCGGCAGAATCATTGATCAATGTTATCCTATGGGATAACAATGATCAATGTAAAAGATCAGTGTGTGCTGTGTTATAGCCCCTATGGGAGCTATAACATTGCAAAAAAAAAAGTGAAAAAAAAAGTTCATAAAGATCATTTAACCCCTTCCTCAATAAAAGTTTGAATCTCTCCCCTTTTCCGATAAAAAAAACCTGTGAAAATAAAAATAAACATGTGGTATTGCCACGTGCAGAGATGTCCAAATTCTAAAAATATATTGTTAATCAATCCGCACGGTGCACGGAAAAAATTCCATAGTCCAAAATAGCATTTTTTTGGGTAACTTTTTTTAGCATGAAAAAATGAAAACAGCGATCAAAAACTCTGATCAATACAAAAATGATACCCCCCAAAACTTCAGAAAACAGCGCAAAAAATGAACCCTCATACCACCCCGCATGTGGAAAAATAAAAATGTCAGAAGATGACAATTTTAAACTTATAAATTTTCCTGCATGTAGTTATGATTTTTTCCAAAAGTACAACAAAATCAAACCTATATAAGTAGTGTATCATTATAATCATATGGACCTACAGATTAAGGAGAATGGCGCTTTTTTCTTCAATTTTGTCGCATAATGATTTTTTTTTCTGTTTCGTCATAGATTTTTGGGTAAAATTACTGATGTCATTACAAAGTAGAATTGGTGGGGAAAAAATAAGCCAACATATGGCTTTTTAGGTGGAAAATGTAAATAATTTTTTTACGGTAAGGAGGAAAAAATTAAAGTGCAAAAACGGAAAAACGCTGGGTCCTTAAAGGGTTAAAAATCAGACAATGTAATTTTTTTTTCTCATTCTGTCTCTCATAGTTGAGGTATACCTAAGATGAAAATTACAGGCCTCTCTCATCTTTTAAAGTGGGAGAACTTGCACAATTGGTGTCTGCCCCACTGTATATGTGTCTATTATAGAAAATTGTGTTATTATGTTAATGATTGACAGGGAACTGCACAGAAAATAAGTGACATGTCACTTCTTTTCCACATGGACACACGTTGAAGCTGCCTTCATAGTCAATGGAAGCTTCAGAGTCAAGCTCCCCCATGCTTCCCGCAGCTCAGCGATCATATTTGCCCACAGAGTATAAATGTAGCGTTGTTATAATAGCCCACGCCCCTTACATTGGTCCTGGCCTCCAGTGTTGCCCCCTGAAAATTTTAAAACTGCAGATGCTACTGTTAACTAACAGGTTGAATAAAACCACACTGCACTAGATTTTTATGCTTTTTAAAATAAATGTTCAAAAATGATCCCTTTTTTGGGGCAGATGACTGTTGGTGTTTATATGCACACAGAGGTATTTAAAGAAGTAATGGCTTTTTCCAAGAGGTCCAAAAAGTATTCCTTTTTTTGAGGAGTAGCAACAGGTTTGTGCCTGGAAAGGGAAAAAGCATTAGCTTTTTACAAGCTGCAATTATTTCCATTTTGGTATGAGTGTGTGGTCCTACATCTATCTGTGGTGTTCACTGTTTAATGACCCTCATAGAGATCTTCACCTAACACCTGATCTTTCTAAAATGACTGCTGAAGCTAAGTGCATAGACTTTTATAACCATCCAAAGTTCGAGTTCTAGCTGAATCAAACTTTTAGTAAAGTTCTGAACAAACTTGGGTTCTATAGGATCGAATCGCTTATATCTGACCAGTTATACAGAAGGTTTGGTCTCTTTTGATCAACGATAAGACATTTTAGTAGTAATTATACATTTTCAAATAAATAAATAAATACATTTTGAAAACTACTTTTTTATAGGAACAATGTTACTGTCCACTTGAGCAATTTAATGCAGATTCGAAGTGGAACATGTCAAAGGATAATGTTCAATGTCTTTGAAACCTACAATTTCTTCCTCCTTCCAGTAAGCGAAGGGTAAATGCCAAGACAGGGTGTTTCCACCACATCTCTCAAGCCTTCTGCTTGTTGGAAATATAACCAAGACATTTGGGAGAATAATATTGCCTGTGTAAGATCCCACATAACACACAATGACATGAAACAAAATGGAGGAATTCTGGAAACATGAACGACTATGTTTTTACTTTCTAATATTACAAAACAAACACAGACGATAATTTACACATTCCGGCATTTTACAGCTTAGCCGAATCACACAGGTTTGTGAAGGTCTCCAGACAGACAGTGTGCTGGGCTTTGACATGGCTGCTCTGGAAGTTGGGGAATTAAGGTAAAACTACAATGCTTGGCCTCAATCCAACTCTGGGCTAAATTATTCTCAATTCTATGGTGCGCAATAAAAGCAATGAGCTACACTTTCTAATTCACTTTATCTGTAGCTCAAAGAAATTCAGGAGTTTCAAAATATGGATTTATTTAGGTGGTTGCAGATTGGAGAGGTCAGAGATCAACACTGTTTCGATATTGTCAATGGTTCTTCACAAAATCATGGAGAACATTAGGTCTTTCTGAAGAGATCAGTTTACTGTTAGCAAAGAGTAACACATGCATGTTTACATTGAACCAATCACATTTAACAGGACTGGCTATAAATAAGGAAAATCAACAACTCAAAGACCATAGTAAATGTATTTACAGATATTAACACAATTTCAGGGTTCATTATACTCATAGGGCCAAGACACAGGGTAGTTATAACCAGTTTTCAAGAACACAGAAGATACTGAGGAAGTGGGCCAGGCTATGCCCTAAAAGCCCAAATTTGGCACTTTATTTTACTGAAGTGCATTCAATGACCAGTCATTTTCATGCATCTATAAGACTTTATTTGACAAAAACTGTTCACAACCTGCCAAACCAAAAAAAAAAAACTACTATACAACTTTCGCATGCCATCTAGAGAGCACTTTCGAACTGTTTTTCATTTTATTTGATGCATTCATATACCTTTTACTTATTAAATGCACTTTATATTTATCCATATTAACTTGATTATTTTATTTCCTTATTTACACGTGCACTAGCAGTGTGCTCGGCATCGCCCCGGTATTCCTACCTAAACCTTATGGAGAGAAAAGCAACAATGACGCTCTTTTCCTTATATCCCAGGCTCATATGCTGTCTTCAAATCCTGTCACAAATCTCAAGCTCATATTCCCTCCCCACCTTTTATCCCTGTCCTCAAATCCAATCCTATAATCGCATGCTCATATTCCGACCTCCTAGCCCGTTCTTTGCACTAACCATTCTTTGCACCTGTCTGCCAGACAGTCAGCAGGATGTCTACAAGTTCCGGGGCAGCCCGAGAAGAACCTCTCAACTATATAAGTAACTTGTGCACCAAGTTACGCTAATCTAGATATCCACTAGAAATTATTATTTCTAATATTAGAATACTGTGTTCCAGCCTATACATATATATAAATATATATATATATATATATATATATATATATATATATATATATATATATATAGAAAAAATGCAGGCAGCACACTACAGCTTGTATCAAAAAGGAAGAAAGGAAGGTGAGTTTATTCCATGATGTGATAGAGACTACGTTTCTCCAGCCTCACGCTGGCTTTCTATATATTTTTTTTTTTAGCCAAAACCTGAATGGGTCCAAACTACTGAAAAAGTTGCAAATCATTCCTTTATACGAGGGACGTTGAAAACGTTTCTGCACTCCAAACAAATTACATCAAATATAAAAGAGGTCACTATTCTACATAGTCGCCTTGTCAGACAGAACTAGTTAGACGACACCCTAAGATACGACCACTACTCGTCACACCTTCACCATTTCTAACAAAAATACTGAAACTTTTTGAATGTCCCTTGTAGTTTTGTCTGTATTGGTTTTGGATAAAATACTGATATGAATACTTTGTGTAAACTCAACCTATTTGTTCAAACGATTAAACTTTATTTACCAAAAAATCTACAAATATTTATTTATATATCCCTTAGGAGAAACCATCTATGTGTAACCTATTGGGGTTTGACCCTGGGGCCTTCTTCAGTCATCAGAATGAAGGAGCGGCAGCATTTTATTCAGTACCCGGCACTGCCATATACTGTATACGAATGCTTCCCTGTACCTGAATAAACTTTAAAGCTATGGTGAGGTCCTGGCCTTGGGAAGAAAATGGGCAGCAAATGTTTTTACTGAGGACCCTGCGGCTCATAGTGGGGTTTGAGAATGAAGAAGATGTGCCAAGCAATGCCAACAGGGAACATAAGGAACTACTTGCAATGTATGAAGTCCAACAGATGATATTTATTAATTCCTGAAGTGGAAACACGAGTACTTTATAATGGAGACACAGTATGAACTGTTTATCTACGAGGAGGCTCAGTTGCTGTTTTTGGACGCATTTTAACGTCAATGTGACAAATTTGCGTTATAACCTTTTTACCAATGGAGACATCTTTATTGACTGTCGGATGCACCTCTTGGCATCCTTTTTGTGTTTTTACAAATGGGAATGATGATCCCACAAGGACTGAACTCCTTTGTTTTAGCAACCTCCATGTTGGGAAGAGTATTTAGATTTTTGCCTGGACTTCTGTGGAATGATTTTAGCTGTTCTTAAAAAACAATAAATGTCAGATGTTTGGCCTCTTAGTTGAATTTTTTGAATAGTTTGATTTAATTTGTTTAATTTTATTTGAGGTTTGTTTCATAAAAATTGAACATTAAACTACAAAACTATTTTTGTGTTATATCTGTTTTTTGGGGGGGTATTTTCTACAATATAAAATAGCTGTGTGACCCATCACTAGAGACCCCACACATATTAGTCAAAAGTCAGCCAAAACTCAACATTTTCATTGAGACCATTCAACCATCTGATGCCATCAAAGCTGTCTTGCAGCGGCTTTTCTTATCTGTGTATCTGTGGGGATCAACAGGGTTAGCTGTAAAAAGAATGAATGTTCAGGAAACATCTATTGACGGTATGCAGGCACCTTATAGTGGTGTTTTCATTTTTGTAAATACATTAATTTTGCCTCTTTTCCTCCCTTTGTTGACATCTCGTTGCCTAGGTGACAGTCTACAACTCCAATTTAGCAGCACTTACAATAAATTATGTAGAGGGTGCATGCTGCCAGTAGAGCCCAGATCCGGGGCTTGCACAGCCACCAAAAAAAGGAATTGCTGCAGCACCCAAATATAACATATATATAAGTAGAGTGGTGGTCTGAAACCTAGGTATTGAGCTGTTAACAAATGGAGGAAAGGAACAGGAATAGTTCCTAAATGAAGTATTTGCAAAATGATTTTACTTTGAACACCCTACAAATTCAAATGTTACCTGTCATTAAAAGAGACACATCAAAAGTTTTTATTGGTCAGGGTACAGACACTCGAGAGCAAGCCAGGAGAAGTCTATGCTAAGCGCATTCTTTCCAGGCTATGTGTTATGTGGCCTGGACAGACTTACAATGTAAATTGATGGGGCTGTCCAGTCCTCAAAGACACAGAGTGGGGGGGTTGGAGCACTCAGCAGTATGTCTCTCTCTCTCCACTCATTCTCATCATTGGTATGGGACTGAGACCAATATGGATAAAAAAAAAAAATTGACATGTCCCCAGAACTTGTCACATTTTTTATTTTATTTTTTTTTTATGAATTTTTAGGTATGCTTTGACAAAGTTAAGATGAGATACCCCATTAAATGAAGAACTTTGATTATTTTTACCAGGGATTTTAGAAGTGGAAGTATGGACACTTTATAATGGAGACACGGATTGAGTTTTTTATCTAGACGAAGGCTCTATTGGTGTTTTAGGACATTGTTATGGACATGGAATATGATGTGCTTTTATACCCTAATAAACAATTCAGTATACATTTACCTGCCTCTGCAGTCTTCCACAGAAGGTGTGGCCAAATAACCTGTTTTTTAGTTTTATGTGAGAGTAGGCAGAGCCTAAGACACTGAGTTAGTGGTAGTTTAGGGAGAACTTGACCAACAAACACTCTTGGAACTTCCTGCAAGGGGGATCATCTTCTGCTCCTCATCACCATAGCCTGAGATGGACAAGTACTGTATATTTACTGTATTGTTTCTACACTAAATTTTTATGTATCATTCGGGTAGATCCATGTTAGTTTGCTAAACATAGAGTATGTACCAATGTATTGATTTTTGTACTGTAGGTATGTTTTATTTTGGTTTGGCTATTAAATGTTTTATTAAATGTTATTAACTTTGCTGGTTAATGATTGATAATTTGGTGGGATAAACTGCTGGTACAAGACATTTCTGCCAAAATACCTGGTACAATTATTTCATAGTTGTACAAAACTTAATCAGTGTTTCTGGGCGTTTGCAAACAAATTTTAGCCTGTACTTCCTGCTTCAGTGTCAAGTGGTTGTCAGCCATATTGGGACAAAGAAAGCACATGGAAAGCACATTTTATCTTATCCTAAAAAACACAATTGGTGTAGTCAGCAGGGTTACCAGAATAAGTGGAGCTGCGGAAAGGATTACCACCCTAGAACCACAACAGACATATTTTAATGTCTATGTAAAAAATGTTGTATTCTAACCTTTTCACTAATGGAGACGTCTTTATTGACTGTCGATTGGGCTGCCTGGATATTTAATGTGTTATTGCAAAAGGGGAATGATGATCCCACAAGGACTGAGCTCCTTTGTTTTGCAGCCTCCTCTTTGGGAAGAGCCAGAGTATTTCATTTTTGCCTGTACTTTGACGGAATGACTCTTGGCTGTTATGTTACACTAAAAAAGGCGGAGGACTTTACATTCAAGAACTATTAGTCCCTTGGGCGGTTTCCATAAAATAGTAGGAAATATTTTCATGGATTTGTTACTAGAAATGGAATTGTTGGTTTGCCAGGTTCAAAATTATCTTTATAGGTATCAGTGAAGAATATAATCTGTAGAAATTCACTTTCTCAATGTTTTATATTAGAAATATTTATAATACTTTGGTCACTCCCTTCTTTCATTGCTATTAAAGTGCACAGTTCATATATTACAATTTATAATATGAAGAAACAAAGTTGGCATTGATAAAACAGTTCTAACACATGTTGGGCATGGCTCCTGCTAGCTGCTGCATATTGATATATGTTCTTGTTACTAAAATCTACTTACGTTCTGAAATGTTCATCTTTCAATTTCAGAACACTGCAGCCACTTTTTTTTTTCTTGCTGGATTAAGAAAGCTTCTGGTTACACATGTGAAATGTGATGTATGAACGTCGGCGATAGAAGGCATCGTGAATTACTCCACAGAGGGAGGCAGTACTATCGGTGTCCACATGATTTATAGGAAGAGGTAGGGAGCCAGTGTAATCTGTGCTTACATCATGTACAGGGAGAAACAGTACTACCCTAAACTCTATTGTTAAAGGGGGAAACTGTGGCAAAAGACCTATCTATGTTGACATTATTTACGGGTTAAAGACATGGAGACATTACTATCAGTGCCTAAATAATTTTCTGGAAGAAACAGGTAGGCAGTACTGTCTGTGGCTACATCATGCAGATGTAGATTCATCTGTAATAAAATTATTGCAGGGAGAAACAGTAAGGCATGACTATCTTTGTCTATACAATTTGTAGTAAGAGACAGGGAAGCAGTAGAGTCCGTGCTTACATCATTTACAAGGAGAGACAGGGAGGCAGTAGAGTCCATGCTTACATCATTTACAAGAAGAGACAGGGAAGCAGTAGAGTCCGTGCTTACATCATTTACAAGAAGAGACAGGGAGGCAGTAGAGTCCATGCTTACATCATTTAAATGGAGATACGGAGAGGCAGTAGGGTCCATGCTTACATCATTTACAAGGAGAGACATGGAGGCAGTAGAGTCCATGCTTACATAATTTACAAGGAGAGAAAGGGAGGCAGTAGAGTCCATGCTTACATCATTTACAAGGAGAGACAGGGAGGCAGTAGAGTTTATGCTTACATCATTTACAAGGAGAGACAGGGAGGCAGTAGAGTCCGTGCTTACATCATTTACAAGGAGAGACAGGGAGGCAGTAGAGTTTATGCTTACATCATTTACAAGGAGAGACAGGGAGGCAGTAGAGTCCATGCTTACATCATTTACAAGGAGAGACAGGGAGGCAGTAGAGTCCATGCTTACATCATTTACAAGGAGAGACAGGGAGGCAGTAGAGTTTATGCTTACATCATTTACAAGGAGAGACAGGGAGGCAGTAGAGTTTATGCTTACATCATTTACAAGGAGAGACAGGGAGGCAGTAGAGTCCGTGCTTACATCATTTACAAGGAGAGACAGGGAGGCAGTAGAGTCCGTGCTTACATCATTTCCAGGGAGATACAGAGAAGCAATCTTCTGCAGACTGATATATTATTAAAGGAACATTGTCATTAAAATTGATTTTGATATGTCGTAGAATGAGCTGAGAGAAGTGCATGCATAATGTTTCTCTCCCGGTTTTGTGTCACATGAACAAGATTTAATATATAAGTCTATGGGACTATCTATTTCACATAGACACAGAGCAGTGATCAGATGGAGTCTGATCACTCAGACCTTGAACATTAGAAACTTTTGTCTGTAGGACATGTCAAAAGTGTTTTTGTATTTCTTTTTGTTTTTAATAACAACACGTATACACGTTTTTAATAACAACACGTATACTGTAAGTTCAGTGCATAAACAGTATTCAGCAAGGATCTGAGATTCTTCTAATGGTGACCACAGTTACATAGAACTCTAAGAATGATATACTAAAGTATTATTCAATTCAAAGAATAGACTTGAGTGTGCCGAGTGCCAGACCACAGTGGCACGCTTCTGGCCCATCATGTTAATACAAGGAGAATGAGAGATTGGCCCGCCAGAAAGGGAGTTGACACAGGTGTCAACATTTATTTTCCAAGTTGTAACAAGAAATCCCTGTGTTCTAGAGCAATGTTTTTGGCGAATGCCCTTCATCAAGCTGACTTAAGTCAGTGAATGGTGAAGGAGCACATTGGTGTTAGCCTTGTAAGGTATGCACAGTGGGATAATGATGAATATTAGCCCAAAAAGTTGCTTTGGAATACAAAAAATCTCCTGATTTCCTGTCTCAACATAGAAAATAAATAGTGACACATTTGCACACCCTCTTTATGGAGCGCTGACTTGGTCTTCTCCTTAAATACTAAAGTATTTACCACCTTTATTCCTATAACTTATAGATTTTAGGATCTCCACCGATCTCCTATGGAGGACCTTGGTCTGCCTGGATACCACTAGCCGCCTTTAGTAAGAGTCTTAAAGGGGTTATCCAGGAAGAAAACTTTTTTTTATATATATACATATCAACTGGCTCCAGAAAGTTAAACAGATTTGTAAATGACTTCTATTAAAAAAATCTTCATCCTTTCAGTACTTATGGGCTTCTGAAGTTGAGTTGTTCTTTTCTTTCTAAGTGCTCTCTGATGACACGTGTCTCGGGAACCGCCCAGTTTAGAAGCAAATCCCCATAGCAAACCTCTTCTACTCTGTGCAGTTCCCAAGACGAGCAGAGATGTCAGCAGAGAGCACTGTTGCCAGAAAGAAAACAACAACTCAACTTCAGCAGCTGATAATTATTGAAAGGATTAAGATTTATAATAGAAGTTACTTACAAATCTGTTTAACTTTCTGGAGCCAGTTGATATAAAGAAAAAAGTTTTTTTCCTGGAATACCCCTTTAACCCCTTAAGGACCAAGGGCGTAATGTTACGCCCTTGCGCCCTGGTACTTAAGGACCAAGGGCGTAATGTTACGCCCTGGCGTTTTCCGATCCCTGCCGCACGCCGGGCAGAGATCGGAACAGCATGCCTGCTGAAATCGTTCAGCAGGCATGCCGTGCAAATGCCGAGGGGGTCCCGGGATCCCCACATGTCGGCGATTGCAGCAGAGCACTCTCGAATTCACGCGAGCGATCTGCCGCGATTCCGGTCATTCAGGCCACTTGTGACCCGATGACCCGGAAAAAGAAAGTGATCGGCGGTGTACTGTCACCGCCCCAGCAACGCTGCTATTGGCCGGCGATCGTCCGGCCAATAGTAGTCCAGCAGAGGAGGGGTAAACGGTCCCCTCACGCAGCTCTGCGCGCTCGCTGAGTTCAGTCAGTGGGCAGAGCTGCCACGAGAGGACCGGGACCCCCCTCTCTGCACGATCGGAGCCCCCTCAGGAGCCCCTAGATCAGGGAGAGCAGTATTCAGGGCAAGGTAGGCATTCTGTGTCCCAAAAAAGAAAAAAAAAAAGTAAAAAAAAAATCCCCCCCCTGACCCCCTAATAGGTCCCCAAGGGTCCGCTTTCACCTGATCCGTGTGACCCTGGGAACTATTAGGGGTTCAGGGTGCTGCGAGTGCCACCCATTTTTTTTTCCCCTGTAAGTTTACACCAAGCACCACACACTACATACTACCCTAACCCCCCCCCCCACAAACACCCCCACCACCGTAGAAAAAAGGCGATGGCCCGCCGGGCATTTTCAGCAGCGGAGGCTTACGCTTTTTTAGCCTCCGACTCCGAATTTGCCAATGAGGACGAGGAAGATCTGACTTTTTTGTGTTCTTCCTCGCCCTCCTCATAATCTAGTAGTGATGATGAGTCCCCTGTACAGCGGCGGAGACACCGCCAGGCGAGGCCACGCACCCCCCATGAAAGTGACCCAGTGGCGACACTAGTACGGGTGGCAATGCCACTCGTAATAGGAGTCTGGCCCCCCAGACAAGTGCACCGGAGCCCCCTTCCGATGACCCTGTCTGGAGCCCCCAGAGGGTTATCAGCCACGGATTCCTGAGTTTGTTGGCGACTCAGGAATCCAGATTGACCATGCTGGATTCACTGATCTGGACTTTTTAAAGTTTTTTTTCAGTGACAGCCTGGTCAATCTAATGGTGGAGCAAACGAACTTGTATGCCCAGCAGTTCATTGCCCACCACCCAGATTCCCTTTTGGCCAGGCCCAATGAATGGCGCACCATTGATGCAGCGGAAATGAAGACATTTTGGGGCCTCACGCTGCATATGGGCATGGACAAAAAACCAAGTGCTCGTCATTACTGGCGCGGGGACGTCCTCTACCAGACCCCACTTTACAGTATGGCGATGACACGGAGGCGGCACGAGGCGATTCGGAAATGCCTGCATTATGCAGATAATGCGAAATGTCCGCCCCGAGGTGATCCCGTGAGGCCGGTCATCGATCACTTTGGGGCCAAATTTTTGGAGGCCTACGCACCTCTCAGGGACCTCTCGGTAGATGAGTCTCTCATCAGTTTTAAGGGGAGTCTCATCTTCTGCCAGTACATTCCCTCGAAGCGGGCGCGGTATGGCGTGAAACTCTACAAACTTTGCGAGAGTACCTCCGGGTACACTTGCAAGTTTAGAGTATATGAGGGACGAGATTCCCGTATTGAACCCCCAGAATGCCCCCCCCACTCTGGGTGTTAGTGGGAAACTCATTTGGGACCTTGTGCACCCATTGCTGGATAAGGGTTTCCACATGTACGTGGATAACTTTTATACCAGCATCCCTCTGTTCAAATCCCTTTCCGCCAGAACCACGTCCACTTGTGGGACCGTGCGGAATAACCAGGGAGGCCTCCCTCTAAATTTGGTCAATACGCCTATCCCCAAGGGTGAGTCCCGTGCCCTGACCCATGATAACCTGTTGTTGGTGAATTATAAGGATAAGAGGGATGTCCTTATACTCACCACTATTCATGGGAATGGCAGCACCCCTGTCCCTGTGTGAGGTACCATGGGACCGGTCCACAAGCCCGATTGTATTCTGGACTACAATCGGTATATGGGGGGAGTTGATCTCTCAGATCAAGTCCTCAAGCCATACAACGCCATGCGGAAAACACGGGCATGGTACAAAAAAGTTGCGGTCTACATGGTACAGGTTGCCATGTACAACGCTTTTGTACTATCCCAGTATGCTGGCAACACAGAGACATTCCTCCAGTACCAAGAAGAAGTCCTAAGGTTCCTGATCTTTGGCAAAAGATCAGGCCGGACTTCCCAAGGGTCTGGAGTTATGGCCGCCAGGATCGTCCCCGGCCAGCACTTTCCAGGTGAGGTCCCCCACACTGGAAAGAAGGGGCGATCCCAGAAAAAATGCAGAGTGTGTCGCAGGAACGGGATTCGGAAGGACACCATCTATCAGTGCGACACTTATCCGAGCCTCTGCATAGGCTGCTTCAGGGAGTATCACACTTCCATGGAGCCCTAAATTTTCCCTTTACATTTTGAATTGTCCATAATTTGACCAATGTACCAAGTCCAGAGTACATTCCAAATTTTAACCCCATAAATCACTAAATTGCCCAAAAAACTCTCATCGGGGACTTTTTATGTTGCCTCAAATGCGCAGCGCTCTCTCTCCACCTGAGCGGGTGCGCATTTGAGGCAACAGGTTAGGGTAGGCCACACACACCACATTCCCAGAATGATGATTCAGAGCATAGGGTTAGGGGGCGGGCATATTTTTTTTTTGTTTTGGCTATGCTCTAGGTCATCATTCTGGGAACATTTCCTGTTTTATTATTATTTATAATTTTCTGGCCCACTGTACCCCATATTACGGGCCTCTGTTCCCCACATGTCTACCCCAGTTACGGCCTGTTGTCCCCCATAGTGTTCCCCTATTTTAGGGCTCAGTGCTCCCCCCATTAATGCTCCTTGAGGGGGGGTCCCACATGCTGGCTCCATATGAAGCTCAAGGCCCCTGACTGACCTCACGCTATACCAAGACCCGCTGTGCCTCCGCCAAGCCATAATCATTCAAAAACAAGGTATGTCCTTACTCCAAAGAAATGTATTTACAAATTGTGGGGGGTCTTTTCTGCTATTCACCCTTGTAAAAATGTAAAATGTTGGTTAAAATATACATTTTTAGTGAAAAAGACATTTTTTTTTTACATATGCAAAAGTCGTGAAACCCCTGTAGGGTATTAAGGCTCACTTAATTCCTTGTTACGTTCCCCAAGGGGTCTAGTTTCCAAAATGGTATGCCATGTGGGTTTTTTTTTTGCTGTCCTGGCACCATAGGGGCTTCCTAAATGCAACATGTCCCCCCCCCCCCCCCCCCCATTTCAGCAAAGTTTGCAAATGTGACTCCTTCTCTTCTGAGCATTGTAGTTCGCCAGCAGTGCACTTCAGCTCCACTTATTGGGTACTGCCATACTCAGAAGAGATGGGGTTACAAATTTTGGGGGGTCTTTTCTGCTATTAACCCTTGCAAAAATGTGAAATTTGGGGGGGAAACACACATTTTAGTGAATTTTCTTTTTATTTTTACATATGCAAAAGTCGTGAAACCCCTGTGAGGTATTAAGGCTCACTTATTTCCTTGTTACATTCCCCAAGGGGTCTAGTTTCCAAAATGGTATGCCATGTGGGGTTTTTCTTGCTGTCCTGGCACCATAGGGGCTTCCTAAATGCAACATGTCCCCCCCATTTCAGCAAAGTTTGCAAATGTGACTCCTTCTCTTCTGAGCATTGTAGTTCGCCAGCAGTGCACTTCAGCTCCACTTATTGGGTACTGCCATACTCAGAAGAGATGGGGTTACAAATTTAAAGGGGGTCTTTTCTGCTATTAACCCTTGCAAAAATTTGAAATTTGGGGGGAAACACACATTTTAGTGAAATTTTCTTTTTATTTTTACATATGCAAAAGTCGTAAAACCCCTGTGGGGTATTAAGGCTCACTTAATTCCTTGTTACGTTCCCCAAGGGGTCTAGTTTCCAAAATGGTATGACATGTGTTTTTTTTTTTTTTTTTGCTGTCCTGGCACCATAGGGGCTTCCTAAATGCAACATGCCCCCCGAGCAAAATTTGCTCTCAAAAAGCCAAATGTTACTCCTTCTCCTCTGAGCATTGTTGTTCACCCGCAGTACACTTCAGCTCCACTTATGGGGTACCTCCATACTCAGAAGAGATGGGGTTACAAATTTTGGGGAGTATTTTCTGCTATTAACCCTTGCAAAAATTTTAAATTTGGGGGGAAACACACATTTTTGTGAAATGTTTTTTTTTTTTTTTAAATATGCAAAAGTCGTGAAACCCCTGTGGGGTATTAAGGCTCACTTAATTTCTTGTTACGTTCATCAAGGGGTCTAGTTTTCAAAATGGTATGCCATGTGTTTTTTTTTTTTTTGCTGTTCTGGCACCATAGGAGCTTCCTAAATGTGACATGCCCCCCAAAAACCATTTCAGAAAAACGTACTCTCCAAAATCCCCTTGTCACTCCTTCCCTTCTGAGTCCTCTACTGCACCCGCTGAACAATTTACATAGACATATGAGGTATGTGCTTACTCAAGAGAAATTGGGCTACAAATATAAGTATAAATTTTCTCCTTTTACTCCTTGTAAAAATAAAAAAATTGGGTCTACAAGAACATGCGAGTGTAAAAAAGGAAGATTGTGAATTTTCTCCTTCACTTTGCTGCTATTCCTGTGAAACACCTAAAAGGTTAAAATGCTGACTGAATGTCATTTTGAATACTTTGGGGTGCAGTTTTTATAATGGGGTCATTTGTGGGGTATTTCTAATATGAAGACCCTTCAAATCCACTTCAAACCTGAACTGGTCCCTGAAAAATAGTGAGTTTGAAAATTTTGTGAAAAATTGGAAAATTGCTGCTGAACTTTGAAGCCCTCTGGTGTCTTCCAAAAGTAAAAACTCGTCAATTTTATGATGTAATCATAAAGTAGACATATTGTATATGTGAATTAAAAAAAATATTTTGGAATATCCATTTTCCTTACAAGCAGAGAGCTTCAAAGTTAGAAAAATGCAAAATGTTAAAATTTTTCATCAAATTTTGGGATTTTTCACCAAGAAAGGATGCAAGTTACCAAAAAATTTTACCACTATGTTAAAGTAGAATATGTCACGAAAAAACAATCTCGGAATCAGAATGATAACTAAAAGCATCCCAGAGTTATTAATGTTTAAAGTGACAGTGGTCAGAATTGCAAAAAACTGATCTCAGGGGATCCAAGCACTGGGAGAGTGCACGCTGTAGACGGCATGTGCTCAGTTAATTTGTATGCGAGTGCCAGAGATGCCTGAGTGCTGTACTTGGATATTTTCATTGCTCCTAAAGAATAGTGTTGAGCGGCATAGGCCATATTCGAATTCGCGAATATATTCGCGAATATATTTGCGAATATTCGTCATATATTCGCGAATATTCGCATTTTCGTAATATTCTCGTTTTATTTCCGCATACGCGAAAATTCGCGTATGCGAAAATTTGCATATGCAAAAATCAACATTTACAAAATTAGCATAAACAAACATTCGCATATGCGAAAATTTGCATATGCAAATCTTCGCATATGCGAAAATTCCCACGCCAGTCTCACACAGTAGTATTAGAGCCTTCTTTACACCACAGAAGCTGGAAGCAGAAAGGGATGATCACTGTGTACTGTGTGTACTGTGAAAAAAAATACAATATTCAAAATTACGAATATATAGCGCTATATTCGCGAATATTCGCGAATAAAATTCGCATTGCGAATATTCGCGAGCAACACTACTAAAGAAGTAAATGTAGTTTGCTCTCTATGGGAGCTGAAGCCTCATATTGGAGATTGTGGGAGATCTCAGCGGACGGACCCTCTGCAATGAGAAACTTATCCCCTGTCCTGTGGATAGGGGATAAGATCCTTTTTATCGTACAATGGGTACTCTGGTGGAAAAAATTTTTTTTAAATAAACTGGTGCCAGAAAGTAAAACAGATTTGTAAA
Source organism: Hyla sarda (assembly GCF_029499605.1). Taxonomy (NCBI): domain Eukaryota; kingdom Metazoa; phylum Chordata; class Amphibia; order Anura; family Hylidae; genus Hyla; species Hyla sarda. The sequence goes on along the minus strand of NC_079193.1, from coordinate 344,522,514 downwards.
TTACTTCTATTAAAAAAAATCTTATTCCTTCCAGTACTTAACAGCTGATGTATGCTCCAGAGGAAGATGAGTTCTTCTTTTCTATCTGACAACAGTGCTCTCTGCTGACACCTGTCATGTCACGAACTGTCCAGAGCAGGCGCAAATCCCCATAGCAAACCTATCCTGCTCTGGACAGTTCCCGACAGGGACAGAGGTGTGAGCAGAGAGCACTGTTGTCAGACTGGAAAGAACTACACAACTTCCTCTCGAGCATACAACAGCTGATAAATACTGGAAGGATAAAAATTTTTTATAGAAGTAATTTACAAATCTGTTTTACTTTCTGGCACCAGTTGATTTAAAAAAAAATGTCCAGAGTACTCCTTTAAGAGAACAGGACAAAACTTTTGGTCTATTCCAATAAAAAAAATAAAAAATAAAAATAAAAAAAATAAGTCAACATTCACTTTCAGCTCCTTTCGAGGATCATTTTGGAATTTCCATGTAACTTCTATACAAATGTGAAGACACCTGACATCAGTTGCCATAGGCACTGAGTAGGGTTTGAGAACAAGACCTGGTGGGTAAGACTCATTTCAATAAACAATATGATTTAGAAACTAAAAAATGATTCTTCGGCAGATTTCCATCAGAACATAACTCAATTTCAGAAATCACATGTCAAGTTTCATTAATATTACCCCAGTCCAAGACACACTTAAACTTGTCCAAATCTTGGCTTACCCCAGGCAGTCCACCCCATAGGAAATAAGGGTTTTGTTACATTTATGTTGTCATTATGATACTGAAATGTTGCCAACTTTTGGGATTATTTTTCACTTAATCATTTCTCTGCTCCAATATTTATTTACAGAATAAACATTCAACTTTTTTTTTGGAATTCTACTTTTTTAAATATTTCTTTTTATTAACTTAATAGTAGTATAAAGTCTGCCTATGCCATTTATTTCAAGTCCTCACTTCTGATCAAGTAACAGATCTGAGATTATTGGAGCATGCCAGTGTGATGACTCCATACTTCAAGTAGAGAATATTTCTTTGATGTCTCCGGTTCTGTGTTACCATAATTCCTTTTTTCTATGTTTTTTATCGGAGCCAAGATTGCTTCAAGTGGATTAGCGATGGCAATTAGGAAATCGTTTTTTAGATTTCGTCTGAGTGTTTAAAGATTTGAATGGCTTTTCGAATTACATGATGGCTTTTCACAGAGAAAATAAAGTTAAACACGATGTGACACAAGTATAAATGAGGTGTCTTCTGGATGGATTGTAATGCCTGGTTCCAAGTACAATGTAAAGAAGTGCACTGACTATAGCGTACAACGGAGGTCACTCGTGATGGGGCTCCAAAGCCATCGTGTGCTGATGTAATGAATGTGCGATCCGGTATTAATGACTTGTTTTATTACATTAGACCATAATAGGATTATAGCTGTTCGGTCAATGTTAGTACTGAGAATTGTATTAGTTCACTACTTTATCATGTACAGTAATCCTGACTGGTTGGTGGGATATTGGTATATAGTATTCTGTCACCATACACGATTCACTGCAGGACGACTATTATTAGTTCAAAACATTGTAACTAGAAACCGTAATTCTATGGAAAAACTAGTAATGTCACCCAAAATACTAAGCAATTTAAGAAAAATAAGCAGATAAGTAATACAGGTAAAGGAAATAAATACAAATCAAAGTCAGGAAACGGTAAATGTGCTGGGAAAACTTTTTAGGTACCGGTATACCAGATAAATAAAATGAATTCACTGGCGTATGCATTGTAGGCTTCCCCATTCCTTCTTGCTTATGTATCACACATCATGAAAAATGTAACTGGATGCAAAAGGGTTAATGCAACACATGCCCAGAAAAAGCACCAGTGGCTCCATGTCCCTCCACTTTGTGCTGCAGCCTACAGGAGGTTAAAGGGGTACTCTGGTGAAAACCTTTTTTCTTTTAAATCAACTGGTGTCAGAAAGTTAAACATATTTGTAAATTACTTCTATTAAAAAATCTTAATCCTTCCAGTACTTATTAGCTGCTGAATGCTACAGAGAAAATTCCTTTCTTTTTGGAACACTGATGACATCACGAGCACAGTGCTCTCTGCTGACATCTCTGTCCATTTTTGCAACCATGCATAGCGGATGTATGCTAAGGGCAGCATGGTGGCTCAGTGGTTAGTACTGCTGCCTTGCAGTGCTGGGGACTTGGGTTCAAATCCAGGACAACAATAAATAAATAAAGCATTATTATTATTATAATAACGTCAGCAGAGAGAACTGTGCTCGTGATGTCATCAGAGAGCATTCCAAAAAGAAAAGAATTTCCTCTGTAGTATTCAGCAGCTAATAAGTACAGGAAGGATTAAGATTTTTTAATAGAAGTAATTTACAAATATGTTTAATTTACTGCCACCAGTTGATTTAAAAGAAAAAAGGTTTTCACCGGAGTACCCCTTTAAGAAGAGAGAGGACCTCATCACAGCAGGAAGGGAACCAAGCCACTTGGTGTAGAAATGGGGGTGAGGTCAGTTTCAGAACATTTACCGTACTTATTGGGGTATAAAACGCACCGGCCTATAACATGCACCCTCATTTTTCCAAGGAAATTTAGATAAAAAAAAGTTTTTATACCCAAATATATTTGTTAAAATTAGGTTGCGTGTAGGTGCGTGTATACCCGATAAACTCTTTCTGACCCCACAGAAGCCGCTGCAGTTCAATAATTTAAAGCGACCACTTTAAATCATGCAACTGCAGCGGCTTCTGCGGGGCCAGAGTCCCACTGCTGCCGCCCAATTCCCTCCCCATCCCCAGTTTTCATATCTTCTTCTCCTGGGGGCATGCTCCTGCAGGCTCTGGCAGTATCCTGCTCTGTCACTGTGTGCTGTGCACTGACGAGTGACATCGCGTTGAGGACATCACTCGTCAGTGAGCAGCACACAGCAACAGCTCAGGACGCTGCCAGAGCCTGCAGGAGCGCGCCCCCAGAAGAGGTAGATATGAAAGTCGGGGATGGGGAGGGAATGGGGCGGTGGCGGTGGGACTCTGGCCCTGCAGGAGCAGCTGCAGTTACATGATATAAAGCAGCCGCTTTAAATCATTGAACCACAGCGGCGTCTGCGGGGTCAGAAAGCGTTTATCGGCATATAACATGCAGATAGACTTTAAACTAAAAAAATTTAGTTTAAAACATGCATGTTATACGCCGATACATATGGTATTTGTGTGGGAGCACAAAGAGGGCATTATTAGTGTGTGAGGAAACAAAATGGCTCTATTGCTGTGTCTGAGCCTATTACTAGGTGGTAAGGGGCGCTATTACTGTTTGGGGGCACTATTTTTGGGTGGGGATAAAGGGGAGTGCTATTGATGTGTGGGGTACCAATGGAGGAATTATTACTGTTTGGGGAACTATGCATAGGGAGTTCGTGTAGAGGCAGGAAAAAGGTGTGGAGGGTGCTGGAAAAGTGAGGGAGCCTGTTGAGTCATGGCTGGAAGAAGTATTCATGATGGTCTGGACAAAAGGAAAAGAAAGGGAAATTGAAAAACTATGGTCAGAGAAAACTTCACCTGTCAGTCACTGGATTTAATGTTTTTTTTGGGGGGGCAGAGAGGAACTTTTAGCTTGTGGACCGTCCCATGGTGTTTGTTCAATAATAGTATGGTGATAATACAGTACTTATTCCTTGTATAGTAACTATTATTCAGAGATGTTCAGTATTTCATACATTGAAATTATGTATGGTGTCTGGGGCAAAGGTTCAGCTTATTTCCTTAGCTTAGTATCTAGATACCCTGGCTGGGGTAAAGTGGTATGTTAGCGCCCTTATTGGCACATACCCCCCATAGCCCATCCCTAGCTACACCCTTTATGCTTTTATTGTTGTTAATATAATTAAAAATGGCACCATAAGTAAACTGAGGTTAGCTTCGTGAAGCCATATGGTTTGGAGTAGACTTACCAGAACAGTGTTTATAGAAACATTTGAGGATGAATGACTATACCGCCATAGAGTTTTTCACATACAAGATAGTGAGCATTTCCTGGACAGAAACTTGGCTGAATCCACCTCATATCAGTACTAGAGAAACACAAACAAAAGAATTTCATCTGGACACATTTTATTTTCAGCCACAATACGAGGTTTGATAAGGGCTCGAGTGTTTTGTTTGGGTCAAACATTTCATTGCAAGCCATTAAAAAGCGGAGTCTTTCAGCAGATAATATTTGAGTTCAGAGTCAATGTTTTCACAGATTTACAGGTCATAGTACTCCCATAAATTATCATATTATCACGTCAAAACATTTCACTAGCTCAGTTTCTGCCACGGTTGCATTAGTGGTTTAACAGGAATGTTAATAGTTGACAATTACCGCCTGTCACTGCATATAACCATTCGCTAACGTTCTGTTCATTTTATTCCTCAGATTTCATTCGGAATAAGTCTATTCTCGCAGAATGACTATAAATGAGTCCATCACTCGGGATAATACATTGGACTGGAAATTCACAGTTTTTGATAATAGGCGCAACTATGGCCAAGACATACAACTTCATTCTACCACTACACTGATTGCTTTGATAGGTTACAGTAAATGAGTCTATTGTATAGAAAGACATAGATGGGGTCCTCCATGGATTTGATGCTGGTTAACCACCACCACATATTTGGATTGTTTGGCCGATGTTTCGCAAATGCAATGTTTAATGGACTTAGAATGATGGTACATTTGCTTGACAATAAAGTTTAGCAGGTTGGCCTGGCCTGACTATGAGTTTGTAGAATAAGGCCTTGTGCACTTATACATGTGTGTATATGATGGTTTACATTTACAGATATATGAAGATTCATTCTGGGCGTATATCAAATCTGGTGCAAAAGGAGCAGTGGAGTGGTTACCCATGGCAATCGATATGTTCACTATTTTAGTGATCTGAAACATGATTGTCGAAATGTGATTGGTTGCCCGGGAACTACTAAATGTTTTCTTTTTCTATAAGTTTTGATACATCTCCCCATTTATTCTAAACCTTCTACCATAAGTACCAACTGTGTTGAAATTGCCGAGATTGACTCTCCCACAATTTTTGTGCTGGGAACAGTCCTAGAATTCAAAACTTAGACCCTAAAATTCACACCACAGATAAGAACTCCTTTGTTTACTTATAACCCCTCTTCCCAAACTGGTTTAGGACTGGATTAGAAATTGCAGTCGATATAATTCCTGGCGACTCCTCAGCAACTTGAAGTCTTCTTCAGCTCCAGGTGTCACTGTACCCAACATTCTCATGCTGGCCAAACATGAAGAGGACCTAGAGCTGCTGAAGAGAAGATAGAAGGTATATTGACAGTTATCTATTGTCCAGTTGTAAACCAGTGTTTAAAGGAGATATAGGGCAGAAAAAACGTATCCCCTGGGACCCCTCATGATGTCCCATTCAGGGCTCTGGCTCGGCCGCGGCTATGCTCCTCTAATGCACGTGTTGTACTCAGCACGGAAGCTGAGACAGACACTGCCCCTTCATATATCTCTATGGGAGAGGTGGAGACACAGCATTTGCGCGTCCTCTCCCATAGAGATGAATGGAGGGGGTATGTTTCGGCCAGCTTCCATGCTGGGTGCAACACATCATTACAGGAGCAGAGCCAGGGCAGAGCCGGGGTCCTATACGCGATATCCTGCGAATAGGGGATACATTTTTTCCACCGCACCTCTCCTTTAAAGGGGTACTCCAGTGGAAAACAATTTACAAAAATCAACTGGTGCCAAAAATGTAAACAGATATGTAAATAACTTCTATTTAAAAATCTTAATCCTTCCAGTACTTATCAGCTGCTGTATGCTCCACAGGAAGTTCTTTTCTTTTTGAAGTCCTTTCCAGTCTGACCACAGCGCTCTCTGCTGACACCTCTGTCCATGCCAGGAACTGTCCAGAGCAGGAATAAATCTCCATAGCAAACCTCTAATGCTTTGGACAGTTCCTGACATGGACTTCTGGCATGCTAGGATTTGCAGTTTTCCAACATCTGGAGGCACTCTGGTTGGAAAAAAATTACCTAGGAGCTGCCTAGGCATTGAGTTGGAACCAGTTTCATAAGAATCTATGGTGTTAGTGACATTTATCTCGAGCTGTGTGCCATCTTCCAGAATACCCTATGGACATCTAACATCTAGCCATCCCGGTATATCTGCTCCTCCGTATTTCCTTTCAGTCTGAAATAAACTTTGCAGAAATTCCTGGTGCTGATGTTCCCATTGAGCGCTGAGGCCCGCTATGTAAACCTCACGCCCATACATCAATTATATAAGAACTGTGGTGATTTCGGCTGCAGAAATGTCCCGCAGTTTCTTTTGGAACAAGATTTTTTTTTTTAACATTATTTTAATAGACGTGCTTTCCTAGTGAAAATGAAAACCAGTTATTCCATCACTGCTGCGCCAATTCGATTCACAAGAGAATTAAATATGCACGCAAGGCCAGGAATTTAAATTGTACACAGATTGTATCACAGAAAAGAGTGAGTATTGCTTAAAGCTGGAGCCCAACACATGTTGAGCAGAGGTACAATGTTTAGATGTGATATCTACCTGAAGAGATTTTATATCTGGAAGGGATATCTCAGTTTTCTTAATAACAGTAGGTGCCCCAAACTATATCCAGGCCATTACTAGGGGTAGTCATCTATTTTAAATGACTTTCCTTAAACTTGCTTTAAATACACTATTAGACAGATAGCTTGGCCAACAATGATCTTGTCCACTTCCCCCATACACAGTTGTGCATGACTTTTAATGTTGGGACACTTTTGTCAGCGTCTTATCTTCCCTGTAAATAAAAGGATCAGGCAGTAAAAATCCAAATGCCTGATCCTTTTTCCTCCATGACTTTATCTGTTAGGAGTCTGCCATACACATTTTATGGTCAGCTGGTCCAACTGAATTTGGCAAGTTTGGTCAACAATTATCTATTGTGTGTGGCCAGCAGAGCACTGGAGCAGGCGCTGGAAATGAGAACATGTATGTAAAGCTTTATTTGCTTTATCATTAGTCACAACACTCTCATGTCCAGGGGTAGGGAGAGGTGCAGCCCTGAAGCTGGCTCAAAACCACTATCCATACTACTTGGACGATCCACCTTAAACGGCCTCCCCGAACTAGACAATGGTCCACTGGAAAAAAAGGTGCAGGGGCATCAAGAGTAGTCAGTCATTCCTATTCACCAACTGTCGGGCAAACAGGTATCAATTCAGCAAACAAGGGGCTAATCAAGGGAAAAGCCAAGATTTAAACTGAATTTGGCAAGTTTGGCCAACAATAATCTATTGCGTATGGCCAGCATAGCTTGCACTGGAAACAGGAAAAGGGACATATGTAAATGTACTTGTTTTATCATTAGTCTCAACACTCTTAAGTCCATGGATAGGGAAACATGCAGCCCTGATACTAGCCCAAACCACTATCCATACTATGTGGACGATCCACCCTAAATGGCTGCCCCAAACTAGGTGACGGTCACTACACTGGAAAAATGTGCAGGGACATCAGGAGTAGTCAGCTATTTCCATTCAGCAACAGCTGGGCAAAGAGGTAGCAAATCAGCAAACAAAGGGCTAATCAGCAAAAAGGCCAGGAGTCAGAACCAGTTAAAGGGTAGCTCCCACCATCACTTTTTTTTGTCCCTGCCTATTACCCATCTATCCCTAACCCCCTCCCTGCCTTTACATTTTTTTTTTTTACATATTAAAAATGCTTTTTTGTCTGCCTGGCAGTGTGCTCCCTACCAGGCAGACTTCCCCAGCAGGCACCACGTCACTGATGCCTGCTGGGGCCGACATTTCCACCCGTAGTTCACCTATACAGGATGTTTCCCCACTGCAACTCCCAGCTTGCCCTGACATCTATTGGCTGTCAGGGCATGCTGGGAGTTGTAGTGGGGAAACAACTGGAGGCATACTGTATAGGTGAACACCGGAGCACATACCGCTGCCTGCCGCGCAGCCCGCAACTCTCCCCCCCCCGGCCCCGTCGTGCCTCTCAACTCACTCCCCCACCCCCTTAGTTCACCCAGAGTACCCCCTCCCCGCCACGCAGCCCGCAACCCCCCCTCGGCCCCGCCGCTCCGCTCAACCCACTCCCCCTCAGTTCACCTATTCAGTGTCCCTCCAGGCTTCCCCACTACAACTCTCAGGGCATGCTGGGAGTTGTAGTGGGGAAACTGTAGGCATACTGTATAGGTGAACAGTATACATAATACTTGAACATATACATAATACAGTGAATACAGTGAATACTTTACCTTGTCCCCGAGCCTGCGCGCGTCCTCTTCCTTCAAAGCGCTCGCTCCCGCCGGTCTGATTGAATGGTTGGTTGAATTTCGACTCCTTGCCAGGCTTCAATGAGTCGAAATTCATTAGTGACGTCACTGCTGAATGCATTCGGCCACTAGGAGGGAGACCCCTAGTGGCCGAATTTAAACTGTTTTAAAATCACTTTTTTTTAATTAAACTATATTAGAGATATGCTGTAGTACTTAAGTACTACAACATATCAATTTTTTGTTTTCATTACAGTGCCCATTTAAGTAAAAAACACATGACAAGGGATAGTCGGGTCTCAGTCAAAAGTTCCTATATTATTACTAACAGGAGGAGAAAGGCGGGGTTGGTCTGATCCTGCGAGCCGATCCTAACCCACAACCAGCACTCCACTCGACCTTGAGTAGGAGTGAGAGTCTAAGGCTGCAGTAGGCTGCAAACTGTCATGGAAGCCCCAGGAGGGTGTAGCATGGTCATCTAGCCAGGTCAGTACCAAGAGTGTATGTCAGGACAAAAACCAGAATAACCAGGGAAACACAAGAAGGTCAAATAATGATCAGAATTAGCAGACAAAAATGGTTATACTGTCGAAAGGCAAAAGATTCAATAATACATGAAATAAACAGCCAGGGAAACAAAATTCACATACATCTACTGTGGTGTCCCGGTACAGGACCTGTCATGTACCATCCTTAAGTCCCCTCAGGAAGAGTCCCTTAGGTCCATTGGGCTCTCCCGCAGGGCTCCCCCTTTGTTGTCTCATATAAATGCAATGTATATTCGTTATGTGTAGCTATTGTTCATATGTATAAAGTTGTACAGTTTGTATAAAATGAATAGGACCTTCCTTGGTCATGTGACCTACTGTCATGTTATATACCCAGAGTTCCATGGGCACAGGAACCCCAGGCATTAGCAACCAATGGGCTTTAGTCCAGCCCCCTAGTATATAAAGGGCTGTAGTCTCTATTCTCACTCTCTTGTTCCTGCACTCTTAGAAAGCACAAAGTCCTGTATACTGCAAATTCATCTCCTCTAGGCCAAAGGAACAGCAGCCACTTCGAAAACATGAGTTACAATTCTCTCTACAAATCCAGTGACTACTACTCAGCTAAGGAATATATTAGTAGCACAGTGGCCTGCATAAATATCCTAATAACTACTAGTCCAAGCAAGCCTGCGAGGTATCCTGTGTCCCGATTGCCTCTGTGGAAACTGTATTACTGTAAAGACTGTTTCCTGAATATTCCAAGTAAAAGTTCCAGTTATTGCAAAACTCTTGCTGTGGACATTCCTTTATTGCATACGTTTCTGGGCTCGTTGTCGGTGGTTATAATACCGAAACAACCCCATCCTGGCATCACGAACACTAAGGTGTTAACAACATCTTGCCCCCAGGGTTAATACCACCAGACCCTGCTACATACCGCAACACTTTGTGGTCACCACACTACCAAAGCCCAGAGAGGTGAGTACATTACAATGATCTATAATTTGTTCTTTAATTAGAGCTATTATTACTATTTGAAGAGATGGAAGATATTCCCAAAACAATTATTTATTAGTTTTTTTTATTTTGTTTTTTTAATTTAAATTTCCAAATCCTATATAAAAATCCATTAATGTGCATAACACAGAATCATGTTACAATGTATATGCTGTTGATTCACACCTATACTTCTTAAGGTCCTTTGGAGCAATGTATAATTTCCATAACAATTTTTATTGTGTTAACCTATTTTCCATATTAGGGGAAATCAAATTCAAATTTTTTATAATTTTCCTTCTGAACCTAGAACAGTTGCTAACTAGATTTAAAATGTTTCAAAGCAAATATCACTTAAAATAGAGATACTTTTAGGATATATATACTTTATGAGTAGTCAGGATTTAACTTGTCTACTAGAAAGCCTGAGCCCTAATTCAGAAACATGCTTCAAATGTCTAGCAGTCAATCCCATTTAGGTTAGGTTCACATCAGCTTTGAGCTCTGTTCAGAGAAGTCCGTTCAAATTATAGGAGTCAAGCAGAGAAAAAAATATTTGCTCTGCTCAACTCCTGTGAAACAGTGTACCCCAAATGGAAACTCAAAGGATCGTATTTAAAGTCTATGGGACCCGTTAGGTCCAGTTGATGTTCGTTGTGCAATAGATCATCCAGTTCGGTTATTTTTCGCTTTAATGGACACTGAAACGGACCTTGTGAATGGAGATCCAACAAAGGTGTGAACTCGGCCTTACAGGTAGTTTTGAACTCTAGGAACTATTTCTCACGAGTTGTTTCACAAATGACCTATGGGATCGCACTGATAATGTATTCCATGTGTATGGTACAGAGGTGCATGAAACCTCAGAATAAGTTTCTTTGGTGGGCCAAGGAACCCCAGTCAAAAGTTACTGTCACGATCACACCCTATCGGTCCAGCTAAGACGCTAGAGAGAGTGTGATGGTGCAAGGGTTAAAGCCGCCAGACCTCTGGGTATCCACTACAAGTCCCAGCAAGTCACTAAATTAACCCTTAGATAAACGTGCTTTACCAGAGCTGCCTTCAGAAAGGTGAGCTCATATATTTAGAGATCAAAGACCAGAGCTGATTAATTAAACATTTAATCTGATAAAAGGTATCACAGTGCTGACTATATAAAAATACAGAAACAAATGACATACAGTTACAAAAATATATAAAATAGTTTTGCAAGGCAAGTTCAGAAAACAAAAGATGAAGTTCTTACAGCATGATGATATCAGTCCATGAGAGAGTTCCAGCTGTTCTTAGGATGTTCTTGTCAGCTTGTTGCGCAGCATTAAACAACCCACTTTTGAGTCTAGCATTGTTTTAAATATCATATCTGCTTTCTTGGGAGGGAGACTCCATTCCCCCCCCTCCCCTCTGATCCCCACCTTCTCTCTTCCTGGCCCATTATCTGTTTGATTATATGATGGGACTAGAGTGCATGACTTAAAAAAAAAACTTTGACTTCAAAGGAGATGTAAACAAACAGCCAGACCCCCAATAAAATGCAATACACAAAACACAGTCTGAATGACCTCTCACCCATGTCTTGGATAAGACATTACACAGTTAAAATTATAATACACATATAGGATTTTAATAATCAGGCCTTGGGCCTGACAGTTACGTTCACACATGGCATCATGACAGTAGTTGTTCCTCATTTTGGAGCCCATTGATTAGTATGTTTAGTCAAAACCAGAAGCTGGTACAGAACACAGAAAACATTTTCCCATTATAGTTTTTCTCTGTATAAGTTTCATTCATGGTTTGGCTAAAAATTTTGACCTAAATGAGCGCCAAATTGAGGGCCTAATGCAAATTGAGGGCCTAATACCAATACACAGGTGAAACTCAAAATATTTCAGTAATGCAACTTAAAAGGTGAGAGACTCATTACATGCAAAGCAAGATAGTTCAAGCCATGAATTGTCATAATGGTGATTATGGCTTACAGCTCATTAAAACCCTAAATCTCTAATATATTATATGATATTGGGGAGCCATGTCATCTGTTGGTATTACAAGCCTGTTTCTATTCATATCCTAGCACCGCCGCCCAGCTTATCTGAAGCTATTTAGCCTCACTCTGCTTACTTGCCAAGCTGGCATCTTTAACCCAAGAGTTACCATATGCATTTAGCACCATCCTATACCCCCTTTTTTACACGTATGTATCTGCTGGTGTTGGTCCACTGGGCTTCATTAAGTCCAGGGTCAACGCATCCTTCTACCGGAAATTTTGGAGCACTTTATGCTCCCTTTTCTTTTAAGTTGCATTAATGAATACTATGGAGTTTTGCACAATATTCTAATTTTTCGAGTTTCACCTGTACTACATGTAAACCCAGACTAACACAGCACGTTGGCCAAAAGATGTTCCAGTCGGCCTATTTGCATGTATTTTTGATCAGTAATTGTTACGCCTAGCGCTCCGGGTCCCCGCTCCTCCCCGGAGCGCGTACGGCGTCTCTCTCTCCGCAGCGCCCCGGTCGGTCCCGCTGACCGGGAGCGCTGCACTGTCATGGCCGTCGGGGATGCGATTCAGCGGGACGCGCCCGCTCGCGAATCGCATCCCAGGTCACTTACCCGTTCCCGTCCCCTGCTGTCATGTGCTGGCGCGCGCGGCTCCGCTCTCTAGGGCGCGCGCGCGCCAGCTCCCTGAGACTTAAAGGGCCAGTGCACCAATGATTGGTGCCTGGCCCAATTAGCTTAATTGGCTTCCACCTGCTCCCTGGCTATATCTGATCTCCTCCCTTGCACTCCCTTGCCGGATCTTGTTGCCTTGTGCCAGTGAAAGCGTTTAGTGTGTCCAAAACCTGTGTACCAGAACTTCTGCCATCCATCCTGACTACGAACCTTGCCGCCTGCCCCCGACCTTCTGCTACGTCTGACCTTGCTTCTGTCTACTCCCTTGTACCGCGCCTATCTTCAGCAGTCAGAGAGGTTGAGCCGTTGCTAGTGGATACGACCTGGTCACTACCGCCGCAGCAAGACCATCCCGCTTTGCGGCGGGCTCTGGTGAAAACCAGTAGTGACTTAGAACCGGTCCACTAGCACGGTCCACGCCAATCCCTCTCTGGCACAGAGGATCCACCTCCTGCCAGCCGGCATCGTGACAGTAATCCATTAGACTGGTAATGGCTGGTACCTAAAAATTTACTATTAGTAGACAGACACCAAGTTATACATTTCATAAAATGATAAAAAGTTGATGGTTATTGCAGGAATATTCCTCAATGCAGAATGTATGAACTTAAATATACCTATTCTGGCAATTGTAAGACCAGAGTCAGAAAAAATTGCAATACAAGACCTCCTGACTAATGCTACAGATTTCCATAAAAAACAATCACCCGAATAAGTCAACTTAGTTGTGCGTCTATTGCCGATCTGACTCTCCTTCGGGGTGGCTTCCATTTATCATTTAACTATAGGCCAATATGAGCATAAAATAACACATATGTACAGTAATATGCAAAGCATCAAGTGGTATGTACATGTACTTGGTTGCATAATATTTCCTGTTCTGGATCTGCAATGAATGACATCACTCACGTTTGCTTTCTTCTATGGGTTACAGTATTTCTTACATCTGTCTCTCATCTCAGAAGTGCAGAAGAGGAAAAAGATCACTGAAGGTGACTTTATCTGCAGTCTCATATATCCTTTTCTTAGTATTACCGCATCATTGTTTTATCTATCATCCCCCCAACAAGTACGTCTTGTATAAATTGCTTGCACATTGATGTCCTCATAGATGCCAAGGCATTGCCAGTCCAATTCGACACTGACATACAGTAAACCAGCAGATAAGTTGTATTTGTAGAAGACCCACCCCACCCCATCACTGAGCCATTCATTCAGTAATCCCGAGTCTCATATCATTGGTGTTACATAATCTTACTACAATCCTAGTGACAAATAATCATGTTTAAGGAAGTGGACCACCTTCTGTGTGTGGAGTCATGACCTCTGAGCGTAGCGTTTCTCCCTTTCCCTGAAATATATGGAAATAATAATCCCAGTGAAAGCTGCTTTTTATTTCCTTAGAAAAACTCCTTGACAGACATTGTTCATCATCTCGGATAATCTGTTTTTCATCACCGCTGAATTGTTTGAGTGTTTTTGGATGTTAGTCTTCTTCCTGAAATGTTCCCAGTGGACACCGTGCGTTATAAGCCACCAGAGAGTGCTTACAGCGGGGCCTCTTGAAGAAAGGCTAATCTTCCTATGATTCGGTAATCTAAGATCTGCGATTACATTGACTTGTAAGGGGGGGGGGGATAGACAATTCTTACTTGCAAAACCGTGTAATTTTTTTAATTAGTTGGCTGTCACTACAAACGGCCATTTGACACCTAAGAGTTTCCTTCATGAATATATACATGTATATATTGACGTATGATGTTGTGTAGCACCAAATACGTGGTGTGTTGTCTGTTTTATTACAGGTGCTGCGTGGCGGTGAATCGTGGTCCCCAGTGATGCTGCCATGTTGGATTGTGGTGGTTGAAGATTGGCATACAGGCCTCCTGGGCTCCAACTCCTCTAGCCAGAGAGGATACCAGTATAGACATAGGTCCTGAAGGAACACATTCCCATTAGTGGGAGTCCTGCAGGACCAGCCCTTGAGTGGAAGAGTTTCCACACTTTTTTTCCCCAGGACTTGACCCCTGGAGATAATATTAGCAGGGACATGTGCATTGTGACACTGGTTCACCAAGCCACAACACTGAGGAGCAGGGCTTAGAAAAGCAAAGAAATTACTGGGTTCTTAGAGCCAAGGGGTGGAGTGTGGAGTCTGTGAGCAGTAGGTCTGGGGTTAGATATCAGAACACTGGCTTGAGAGACCAGAGGACTGGAGGTTGAAAAGGCTCTGGTGTGCGGTTCACAGAGGATAATTATTTGCAGGAGGACCAGTAATGCTGCTTTGATAAGGGACTACAAAGGAATAACCATTAAGTGAATGGCTTTCAGTGCACTGTGTGAGCTGCCATTGAAGTGGTGGAAGTTGATTGCGTTGTAAGTCTATGAACAGCAAACTCTGTGGAGTCCACTAGAGCTGTGAAAAAAAAGCCAGCACTGTATAGCTAACCTGTAGTGGGTAAGTGGTGGAATATTCAAACCCCAAGGAGGCTGGAGTTGAGTCTGTTTCAAGAGCTGAGGGGAAATCTCTAGTCTTGGTTTCCTCCTCCAGCTATAATGGGAACAGGCTGCCCTGCAGGCCTATAAAGAGGCCTGAGCATTGAGGCATGTAAGTGTGGCCTAGATTGTTGGGTCTAGGCAGAAGGCGGTAAGAAGTGGGCTGAGCTCTGTATACAGGGGAATGTGTGGTAACGTTAAGCCCTTGTAAATGATGTTCAGATATTCCCAACTAACCCCTAGCTTTTGTGGGTTGAAAATTATAGATGGGCCTTAGTGGGTTGTGGTAGTGCCAGGGTTGAAAGCTAGCCTAGTGGGCAGTAAATTGGTAGTATACATCTGGGTCAGTGGCCCTGGGATCTGGGCCCGATAGAAGGAAGTAGACACCATACAGAAGGCAGGAAGTGCCAAATGGGTGTGATTCTGTGTGAAGGAATTCAGGCCAGAAAGAATCAATTGTAAAGGATCCTAAGACCAAAGTTAGGGGTTGAGGACTTTTATAACTGTTTATGTTGTATCAATTTTACTATTTAAGAAATTGTGCCACCATATGTGGAAGTAACTTCCATTTTAGAGTTGCCACCACTCAGGTTGTTGTACCACTGTGGGAAAAACGTTTGTAAACTTGTTTGTCTAATTTACATTGGTCTGCATTTGTCGTCTTATAAAGGATAGCTAACATTTTTTTTATCAAGTATATAAGGGATTGTGCTCACCATAGTCATGTAATGAATGCGGTCACAGCTCCAGTTCCAGCGCCATGGGGATATGCATAGGATGCTTGCGGACTTTCGAGCTGTACACACCTTTTATAGTAACAATGAAATCCAGCCTTAATTCTACCTGTGAAATCTACTTCTTTAACTCATTTTTGGCATAAACAGGTTAAAAGACTACTGCAACACATTTTGATCTTTCATTTGTGTTATTTTATGAATATTTATTGTAGAAATGTGTATGAATTGTCTTAATTTATATATCATCTTCTATGCTGTGATATCCATACAAGCAAGAAGAATGCTTACTGTGTGTTTCATACTCATACTTCGTACTCTTCTGGAAAATTCTTTTTTTTTTTTTCTTTTTTTTTATCAAATGATGACAGAAAGTTAAACATATTTGTAAATGACTTCTATTTAAAAATAAAAAATAAAAAAATCTTAATCCTTCCAGTACTTACAAGCTGCTGTATGCTACACAGGGGAAGTTATTATTATTTTTTTCAATTTCCTTTCAGTCTGACCACAGTACTCTCTGCTATGGGGATTTGCTTGTACTCTGGACAGTTCCTGACATTGACAGAGGTGTCAGCAGAGAGCACTGTGGTCAGACAGTAAGGAACTTCCTCTGTAGCATACAGCAGCTGATAAGTACTGGAAGGATTAAGATTTTTAATTAGAAGTCATTTACAATTTAATCCCATAGGTCACCGACAAGTCACCTGGTCACTGACACCTTCCCTGGTTACACGAGACTTGGTAATAACATTTAAAGGCATATGAACATTAGAAAGACAAATCAATAAATAACATAGAACACTGTTAACCATTTAAGGTAACACATAATGAGGGTGGACTCAAGGGACACTGAAATAGAGTCCACTACACAGAGCAGAAAGGGTACAGGAGAGCAACTCCTTTACTGAGCCACCACACACAATATTGGCATGGGCGGCTAAGTTTACACGCACAGACACAAAGAGAATGGTGCTTGGTACAAGTTAGAAAGGCTGGTCCTGCTGAGATAAGCACTTCAGACCAAACAATGTGCTAGATCCTTGAGTGTTGTGCGGAGATTAACATTGACGGACGACCTGTGAATGTTTTGACGTGTGTAAGTTGTGACGTGTTGAGCTGTGCATTACATATACAAATCAAAGGGGATAAAACAGATCTTCCTGCACCTAAACCTGCTATCTAAATCCACCAGCCTGGGACTGGCGGACTCTTCCTGACAGCTTCTTATCTGACACGTTACTATCTCTAAGTTAGGTCACCTCCCAAACTGGCTTACACCATTACTCACACTGCTATGGAATTGTTTGTAATGGCTTTATATACATAGACAAAAGATGGATGATGCTGTATTTATTGCATGCTTGTGGTAAAGCACAATGGATCATGTTCATAAGGGGATTTCTTGGATTTTACCACCAGGACTACTGATTAGGTGAATAAAGGTGCTTTTGGGTTTATTTAATTACCACATACACCAACATTCATATTTGCCTGATTGTATTGGATACGGCAGCTCAGCATATTCAGTATCAAAGGTGTACATACCACAGTGGCAGACCAGTAAGCTGCTTTGGGGCCCTTGGAGAGAGAGGGGGTCCCATCCTGGTTGGTCCCATTCCTTTTCCTATTGGTTAGAAACTGTGCAGAACTCCTCTCTTCAGGGAACTGCATTGTCAGCAAATTAATAATAGGAGGTATTGACCAATGGGTCATGGAAAGGAAAAATAATCACCAGACCTTTCTGTCCTGGGGGGAAAAAGTAAGACACCATAATAGAAGGCCCATATCGGTATTTGCTATAGCATCTCGATGGGTGCCACTGAACATTAGTTTTGCTGATTGGCAGGGGTCCAGGGGGGGTTGCATTCCCACCAGTCATACATTCATGGCTTATCCTAGTTACTGACCATCAATGTATAAACTCACCCTAAGAAGGTTGTTCAGTGCATTGTAAGCAATGTATAACCACTGCATTAACCAATGCAGCTATCTCTACCGATACCTCTGTAGACATGAACACTTGGCTTGGTTTATGTGTTTAGATTGAATATAGGGGAATGTACAGATGCCAGACACCTTTGGCAACAGCTTATCTCCCAGAGAAGAAAAAGATAGGGAGTTGATCCTACTCTCCCCAACATTATTTATTAGGGGAAGTCAGGAGGCTACCATATACATTGGATGGGAAGCTGGTCCTGCCAAAATCAACAAGTTTGGCTGATATGTCTATTGTGTAAGGTTGCCTATAAAGGGAATTTGCCACAAGTGTCGAGGAGGAGTTGCTGGCGGCACCATGTATGCACCCGTCCCTGCTTTAACTGATTGATGTGAAAGGCTCAGTGCGGAAGCCAAAACCTTGTACATCAATCATACAGGGCAGAAAAGGGGGGTGGAGGGAAGAGGCATGCATGCTGCAGCTCAGCACAGCCTCTGTGACATTTAAAATTGAAAGGTAAACATGATTTTATAACTTAGCCAACAGCCATCAGCAAAGAGTCAGATAAGATGCCAAGGGGCCGGCAAATTCTTCCGCAGCAACTTTTCAATGCATGTTCTTTTCAGATTTTTTGCAGAAATTTCTATTCCAATAATCTAAATTGGGTTTGCTGAAATCCATTTACACATTGCAAAAAGAGCCCCATAAATATGTATGGAGCAGATTATAAGTTTCCGAGACTTTAGCCACAAATCAGCAGTGTGTGAATGCACCCAATGTACAGTGCGCCATGGTACACTCGCATTTAAGGGACTCAAATAAAGGAATTAACAGCCCTAATATGTTACTTCACCCTAGTTGAACCCAATTTACTACTTATGAAACTTTGCCCGAAGCTTTACTGTAACAGAGCAGAATATCATTTTCCCCTTTTTATGAATATTTACATGTGATACCGTCACACATCAGCAGGCAATGAAAAATATACCATAAAATGAGGCCCCCAGTGTAAGTGTATCCCCCGTAGTGAACAAGTTATTGCTTCTGGAATCCTGTAGACTTCTATATTTGCTATATATTACAGTCTATCTGCCAAATATATATCGCACGATTAAAGGAGAAGACTAACATTTCTTGTATATGAATGTTATGATGGTAAAAGAAACATGGAATTGTGAACACCAACACCTACAAAGAAATGATACATTAAAGAGGCTCTCCAAATTAAAGGAGTTGTGCAGCGAAAAGTAACCTATCCCCTATCCACAGGATAGGGCATAAGTGTCAGATTGCAGGGGGTCTGACTGCTGGGTCCCTCTCGATCTCTTGAATGGGCCCCCGGCTCTCTGAGTGTATCGTGTGCTGGGGATGGCCTGAGCTCCATTGATTTATATGGGAGCACCAGAGATGCCAGAGTACAATGAATGGAGCACCTGCCATCCCCAGAACCCGCTCCTCTCAGCCGTCAGACCCACCACGATCTGTGTGAACCAAAACACCCTTTCAGGCAGTGAGCCCATAGGCCAGTACTATCATGACTCAACATTCACCTTCTATAACTACTACCTTACAGACAAATGGCGGACAGCAGATCACACCACTTAGGTTGGATTACTGGCATGTTACAGAACACTCCAGAAGGCCCTGCAGGGAGGGCCACACATCAAACTTAATGGTTTGGTGTCAGATTAACTAAATGTTATTGTACTTAATTTTAATGCTTTTGTGCTGTTCATGCATATATTATACATGTTTACATATCATACAGTATGTCGCTGTATTTAAATCAAGTTTGTCAAGTAACAAAAGGGTTGACCCACCTACTTGCAAACTAAACATATACTTTACATTGCCCATAGACTTAAAATGGAGAAAGTTCTGGGGTAAGGAGGAGTCAATTAGGACAGCCCCATGTCATCCTGCAGTGAGAGAAACTAGAGGATTGGGTTGAACTTTCAGAGAAAGTTGATGTATCTGTTGTAGTCTGAGCTGGAAAGGCCTAATCAGGTTTAACCCAGGATCACTTGGGGACTCCCTGGTTCATGCATAAAACCTTAACACGTATAGACCCACGGAGAAACCTCAGGGGACCAGAAGATCCTCAGGAGTCTTAGTAAGAAGATGGACATCGCAGAATGGTACTTCCTACTATGAAGAAAATCCTAAAGGTTTTTTCAGTTGGACAACTCTTATGTGATCTTTGCCCAGAAGAAAATTTTTAGCAGCATACAAAATAAGTGTTGTCTCGGGCCTTTCCCAGGTTGCAATGTGGCCCGAGACAATGCATCAATCCTCAGGTGTTGAAATGGAGCATGTCTGTGCTTCAATGGGTGGAGCGACCACTGGGTGGGAGGGAGATCATTTTCCACAGGGCTGCAGGGAATTGTAGATTCAAGAACAGCACAGCATGCATGGAAGGGAGCCTGGCTGTGTTGCAATGGGTGGGGTGGCTGATGTGTGGGAGGGAGATAAGTCACCTCCCACCTAGCAACAAGGGATTTTGAGGATTATAGTTGGAGGGAGAGCACAGAAAAAGTAGCCAGCTCACACAAACAATCCGGAAGCGTTATGGGGGACTCAGGACACGGTCATTTACCACAGACACAAGCATGGATCCTAGGTAAAGCATGTCCAATACTGGATCACAGGTAATGAGTAAACTCACCTTATGTTGGATAATCCCTTTAAGCTTCCATTGTAGTGCTCACTACAGTTTCACACTCTGTAGACTGTACTTGTACAAAAAAAAAAGCAAAAAAAATAAAACATACTTAATGATGTTGTAAAACTATAACTCCCAGCAAGCCCGGACAGCCAAAGGCTGTCCGGGCATGCTGGGAGTTATAGTTTTGCAACAGCTGAAAGCACACTGTTTGAAAAACGCTGCATTAAGGGATTAATAGAGATAATCTGTGTACTATATAATGAAGAAAATAACAATTTCTGCAAAGTTCGATTCTCGCATCCAAATATTGGAAATAATAAAAAACAAAATAATAAAAACTGTGAATTATTCCTAAAAATATGTAAAATATCACAGCAGAAGAGAGGTTAAAGCACTTTCAGTCAGCGCTTGGCCGGCATCGCAACTGAACCCAATTAAAAACCTAAAAGCCTTATAACAAAATTAGCCGCAATCCAAGTTTATTCTTTTGGGCTATAAAGTAATTACAGCTTCAAATGTGACTCCTAATCTATGTCTGGCAAACCCTGCGCTTCATATGTGCCAAAACAAATGGGTGAAAATAAATATATGATACATAGATTGATGCTGCGTGCCGTATCCCGGCGCTCCGGCGACAGATATTACCATTCTTAGCGAATAAGATATCTTAAAGGGTGCAACTGAAAACCATTTTTGTACACATGAATGAGGTTGTTTTTGTGAATTTAAAGGGGTTATTCACCATATGGGGATTTTAGCACTTACCTGCCAGACAGTAATGGACATGCTTAGGAAGGATCCGTGCTTGTCTTGGGACTTAATGGCTATGTTGTGTGTTCACCATAACGCTGCTGCTTTCTTTTTGTGAAATGGCTTTTTCCTGTTGAGTTCCCTCCCTCTATCTACAAGTCTCGGGATCCCTTGTTTGTAAGTGTGAGGTCACTTTTCTCCCTCCCACACATCAGCCACCCCACCCATTAAAGCACACCTGGGACAATTCCCTGCATCCCTATGGAGAAGATCTCCCTCCACCCAGTGGTTGCTCCACTCATTGAAGCAGGCAGGCTCCCTCTGCACACCTGACTAGTGATGTAATGTCTCGGGCCACACTGCAACCTGGAAAAACCTGAGACAACACTCATTTTGTATGCTGTTAAAAATAAACATTGGGGCAAAGATTACATAAGTATTGCAAGACCAGCATCAGACACTATATTATAAACTACAGTAACTTTACAGCCCCAGCCCCTGTAGCACAGTCAAATAAAGAAAATCCTGTAATACCAGTTTAAAAAACCCTATCCAGTTGAATGGAACTGTTGTGGAAATTTTTCTAGCTAGAGTAAGAGAGAGAGAGACAGAGTCTTCATTGCAGCCTGTACATTTAGGGAACAATTATCATTGCAGCCTTCATGCTGAGGCAGACCTTTGTCACTTGTGGCCTTCAAGAGAGAAGAAATGACAAGCAACACTAGTCGGTGGAGTCACCTTTGAACAGAAGCTCCGTAGCAAGTATCCTAGGACCTTTGGGGGCTTTGGGCTGGGCCTAGATTGATCTTGTGTGCTGTATCCTAGTGCTCCGAGGACAGATATTACGATTCTTAGTGAAGATATCTCAAAGAGTATATTGGCATGCAGCAGATTTGGTGCAGACATTAGTGCAACTGAAAATCTTTTCCATACACATGAATGAGATTGTTTCTGTGAATTTAAAGGAGTACTCTGCCCCTAGACATCTTATGCCATATTCAAAGGATAGGGGACAAGATGTCTGATCGTCAGATCGCGCCGCTAGGGACCATCGCGATCGCGGCTGCCGCATCCCAGACATCCGGTGCACGTAGCCAACTTCGCTCCGTGCCGGATGACTGGCGATGCTGAGAGGAGGCTCGTGATGTCACGGCCGCGCTCCCTCAATGCAAGTCTATGGGAGGGGGCTTGATGGCCATCACGCCCCCTCCCATAGACTTGCATCGAGGGGGCGTGGCCGTGACGTCACAAGTGGGAGCTGGCCGTGATGTCACAGGCCTCCTGCGCTGCACCCAACACTATAAACGAACGCCGAGTGCAGCAGGGAGATTGCAGGGATAGGGGATACCATGTCTGGGGACTGAGTACCCCTTTACCAAACTAGATGGAACAGTCATGGAAATATTGGCAAGGATTCTGCCACATTTGACACGTCCCACATATGCTTTATTTGATCGACTTGATTTGGTGAATTTGGAGGCCACCATCTTGAACTCTTTGTCATGTTCTGACATAATCTCCAAACAGGTGTGTATCTGCTGTGTTACCTTACCAGTTTGATTTAGGGCCATACTTGGAGCCGAGTCTAAGTATCCTCTAGGTTTTTACCCATTATCCCACTCCAAAATGCAGAAGCTAAACTTCTGCTGCTAGAGGATACCAGATCTCTACCCAAATAGTAGTCCTGGTAGATACACAAGCAAGGATGAGGCTGGTGATACAGGTCAGCAGCTTGGTGGTGGTAGTAGGAAACAGCATAGTCAAAAGCACACATACAAAGCACACATACCCAGCCATCATCAATCCAGACTTCTTCCATTGCTCCATGCTTCAGTTCTGACCCTCACGTGCCCATTGTAGGTGCTTTCAGGGTCAGCATGGAATCTCTGACCAATCTACAGCTACATATCCCCAGATTAATTGGACTAAACAATGTCTAGTGGTGACTACATTGAATTCATTTTCAAGCGTTTCGTTTTTTTGCAGAGCTACCTGTATTTGCTCGGAAATAGACTGAACATAGTCACTACTAGATTAAGTTCAGTCTATCAAAATCAATGGATCCAGCACAGGTGCACCATGGAATATATACACTGGCATACCATCCTGCTGGTTTGTTGCCATATATCATGAATTTAAGCAATTTTCAGATGTAAACCTAAATAGAAGGCAAACACAAAGACATAAAACTTAGTATATGTGTATATTTAGAATATAATGACTTACAATATAAAATAATAAAACATTAAAGACATGAAGAATATTGAGGATGATTGACAATTGGGGAGAGAAAAATTCTCTAAAACTCAGCACATAAAATTGCAACACCAAGAAGGAAAAGTAAAGTTATAATGGAAATAACAGGGTCGATAGACATTGTAATGATATGCAGACAACATATAGAAAATATATTGATTTATTCAGTACCGAGTATGAGCGCCATAGAAATAGATAGAAGTAGATGCACTCACGCGCCTTGGCATGCTATCATTTATTAAAACTTGTCTGAGGAAAGTTCTGCCATGCTGAAAGCACTTGGGCACGCAAATCATCAACATCCACTGCTGGTCATTGCGGAACAGTGATGTGAGACAAGTCCAAAGACACTGGAGGCCACGGTAGCACGTTTAGGCCATGCAGGCTGCTTACAGTAGCATGAGCCACATGCAACATGAGGTTGCTGTGTTGAAAACCAGCTCCTGGGACACATCAGAGAAATGACAGTACAATGGGTTTCACAACAAGATGAATGTAACACTGACCTGTTAGTGTAACTAGAATGAAGACAAGAGGTGTGCCACCCCAAACCATAATCGAGAATAAGACCAGTGTGACGTTCCCTCCTTAAAGGGGTACTCTGCGGAACTAAACCCATAGCCCATTCTTTCCCTCTCACCAACCTATGTATTTGTCTAAATATCATTCATTAGCTATATAGAGCAGTTTCCCACTTTCAGCTGTCACTTACATGCAGGGAGTGAAAGAAGTCGTTATTTGATCCTTCTTTTTCTCTGTGCAAACCTCTCAGTGAGGCTATCACCCACCTTCCTGGAAGAAAAATACCAAATGATTTTTGTCTTCACTGCCAATGAACGAATGACACAGTGTGGAGGTAGCGGCAGCATGAGGAGAACATATAGTGGCTGAATGACACAGCGTGGAGGTGGCGGAAGCATGAAGAGACCATATAGTGGCTGAATGACACAGCCAGGAGGTGGCTGAAGCATGAGGAGACCATATAGCCTCAATAGGTGTGTAGAACACTTGTCCTAACACGCATAGGGAGTGTGCCATAACAGTGAAATAATACTGTTATTCAATATGACATGCAGATTACAGGCATCGCTATTAGAATCACTGCCACAGAGCATCTGGATGTGGCAGCAGGGAGACCATATGGCGTTAAAATTGAAGAGAATAAAGATAATTTTTATGAAATTTTAATTTTATTTAATTTTAATTTATTAACATTTTTTCAGTACCCATTCTGGTGAGCATGGAGCTGGCGGTCCTCCACCAGGCGAGATATCACCTGTTCCAGCCACTGCCTCTCAGTGCCCCCCTGACTGTGAAAGTGCAAATGTTTCATTTAATCAATTATGGTCCATTGTTATTGCTCTATCGATTTTTTTAAATCAAAAAATTGAAATGTGTGGTTACAAAAGACCAAATTCAACAAGGAGTCACATGTCACATGGCGGCACAATAACAGAGCCTAGAGGTGGCAGCAGCATGAGGAGACCATAATCTGGCAGAATGAAACAGCCTGGAATTGGCGGCAGCATGAGGAGACCCTTGGGCCTCACAATCCCTAAGATAAAAAGATGACTTTTCAAATTTAAATTGAAGATTTATGGTAGCTAGTGCTACCATAAAAATTTTAGTTAATGTCCCAGCAGCATGAGGAGACCATATAGTGGCTGAATGACACAGACTGGAGTTGGCGGCAGCATGAGGAAACCATAGGGCCTCATAATCCCTAAGATACAAAGATGAATTTTCATATTTAAATTGAAGATTTATGGTAGCTAGTGCTACCATAAAAATGTTAAGGTAATGTCCAAGCAGCATGAGGAGACCATATAGTGGCTGAATGACACAGCCTGGAGTTGGGGGCAGCATGGGGAGGAGACCATAGGGCTTTACAATCCCTAAAATTAAAACATTCCTTTTCAAATTTAAATTGAAGATTTATGGTAGCTAGTGCTACCATAAAAATGTTTAGGTAATGTCCCAGTAGCATGAGGAGACCATATAGTGGCTGAATGACACAGCCTGGAGTTGGCTGCAGCATGAGGAGTCCATAGGGCCTCACAATCCCTAAGATAAAAAGATGTATTTTCAAATTTAAATTGAAGGTTTATGGTAGCTAGTGCTACCATAAAAATGTTTAGGTAATGTCCCAGCAGCATGAGAAGACCATATAGTGTCTGAATGACATGGCCTGGAGTTGGCGACAGTATGAGACCATAGGGCTTTACAATCCCTAAAATTAAAAGATGAATTTTCACATTTTAATTGAAGATTTATCGTAGCCTGGAGCTGGTGGCAGCATGAGGAGACTATATAGTGGCTGAATGACACAGCCTGGAGGTGGCGGAAGCATGAGGAGACCGTATAGTGGTTGAATAACACAGCCTGGAGTTGGCGACAGCATGAGGAGACAATAGGACTGCCACTGGTTGCCTTTGAAGTTACACAGGGGAGTACCCCTATCCACTTGATCATCAAGAAATCGGTGATGGCTTTTCTCTGTTCGTATAGTTGGTCCAACATATGGAGGGAGGAATTTCAATGTGTGGCAACGCAAATCAGACTATGTTGGGGGATACCGTTCTGATGCTGCAGCTCAAGAAGGGTGTGCTTTGCGGTGTACAAGTGGCAGAAGTGCATGTAAAGTTTACTTCCCATTGCTAAGATGTCTTGCATGGGGGGAACACTTCAGAAAGTGCTTGAAAACCAGATTCAATACGTGTGCCATGCAGGGCGCATGTTTCACACTTCCTTGTCGCAGCTCGGACACAAAGTTCTTCCCGTTGTCGGTCACCATGGTTCCCATTTCGAGTTTTCGGGGAGTAAGCCATGCTCTGATTTCTTTACGAATGACTTTTAGCAATTCCTCCCCTGTGTGACTCAAACCATGTGGAGAACAGCGTGACACCGCCATGCCCTGCATACATGGTATACTGAAGGGGCACTGAGACTTGTCCGTGCAGTGGAGGCTGAGAACACAGTGGAGGATGAGGAGTCGGAGTCGCACACTGTCATAGGACCAACCGCCTGAGAGCATAGAGGAGGAAGCAGCGTGAGCTGTCCAAGTAGCTGTTGTGGCTGTGCAGGAACCACATTCACCCAGTGTGCTGTAAAGAACATGTATTGTCCCTGGCCATAGTTACAGCTCCAGACGTCGGCACTTCCATGCACTTTGGTACACTACGACAGGCTCAAGGACTGGCCCACCTTCTCTTCCACAAAATTGTGCAGGACTGGTACTGCCTTCTTCACAAAGAAATTACGGCTTGGGACTCTCCACCTCTGCTCGGCACAAGTCAACAGTTCTCCGAAAGGTGCAGAGTCCACCACTTGAAAAGGGAGGAACTGCAGCACCAGCAACAGGATCACATTCAGCTTCTGCACTGTTGGATGAGTGGGCACATACTGTTGTCTTTTGGACATGGATTCGCTGTTGGATTGCTGGCGGAATGACTGACTCAAAGTAGGAGCAGCAGGAGCATCTGGAGCGACAGAAGGAGGGTATGACACACAGCTCCCTTCAGATGAGGTGGTAGAGCCTTGACTGGCTGAAACAGGGAGCTGCGTGCCACTGGGTGATGCATCAGGCTGGACCCCCACATCGGAGCCACGGTTCTCCCAGGCCACTTTATGGTGGCGCAGTATATGTTGACACAGGGCCGTGGTGCCAACATTGAGACCCTGGCCACGCTTCACCTTCTGCCAACACATATTGCATGTGGCTATGTTAACCTCCTCCGGATGCTTGATGAAAAACTGCCACCCCGCCGAGTAGCTGACTTTCCCACCAACAGTCCACACTAATTGACTGCTACTGCCTCTGTATCCAGGAACTCCTGTTCCACTACCTCAAAGGAAGGTAGGCTGCCGCGAAGGAGGTGGTCTCCCCAGGGCACGTTTGGCTCCAGAATTTCCCCTTCTGCCACCATGCTGACTGTCAACCATGTTACCACCTTGCTGGCTCAGCTGCTACCTCACGGGCAACCTGCAACCCTCTTCTCTTGATAATGATGATGATGATGATGAAACCCCTTCTGCACCATCTCCCTATTGCGATCGGCTTCATCATCATCAAAGTGTCTGCACGTCACTGATGTCCTCCTCAGGTTCCTCAACAGGATCAGCTTCAGGACCCTGAACGCCTTGCCCGCCTAGTGGAGGAAGCGACGGATGTCTCCTTCACTTCTTGGCTGGGCAGTAGCTGCTGACTGTCCTCTATTAGATCGTCCTCAGTGAATAGTGGAGCTGAACCCATAGCATAAGATATCTCTGTAGGGGTGGGAACAGCATAGGACAGAGGCAATGGGAGGACAGGGACTGCCCCCGGGCTATACCAACTGAGGGTTGTGTCTGAGGAACCCACCGACTGTTGACTGGGGGTATGGGACTTCACTGCCTGACATACTTAGTGCGTATATGAGTGGAGTGCAATACGCTTCACTACGCTAAAAACAGTATTTGTCTAGAACAGCAGCAGGGGTGTATTTTTGGCTGTCCCTATACAGTAACCAGGCCCTTAAGACTTTATAAAGAACAAATTGGTACAACACTTAGATGTACATATGTGGAATGCACTTCTGAGGGCAGTAGAATGTGCTCCACTATGCTTAACAGTATTTGTCTAGAACAGCAGCAGGTGTGTTCTTTTGGCTGTCCTTTCACAGTATCTAGGCCCTTAAGACATTAACTGGAACAAAATAGTACACCACTTAGATGTACGTATGTGCTATGCACTTATGAGGGCAGAAAAATGCGCTACAGTACGCTTAGAAAGGTATTTGTGTACCACACCAGCCGGTGAGTACTTTTGCCTGCCTTTCACAGTATCTAGGCCCTTGAGACTTTAACAGGAACAAAAAAGTACACCACTTAGATGTATGTTTGTGGTATGCACTTATAAGGGGAGAAAAATGCGCTACAGTATGCTTAAAAAAGTATTTGTGTACAACACCAGCTGGTAAATTGGTTTGCCTGGCCTTTCACAGTATCTAGGCCCTTGAGACTTTAACAGTAACAAAATTGTACACCACTTAGATGTACGTGCGTATGTGGTATGCACTTATGAGGGCAGAAAAATGCGTTACAGTACACATAAAAAAGTATTTGTGTACAACACCAGGCGATGAGTATTTTTGCCTGGCCTTTCACAGTATCTAGACCCTTGAGACTTTAACAGGAACAAAATTGTACACCACTTAGATGTACGTATGTGTTATGCAATTATGAGGGGAGAAAAATGCACTACAGTATGCTTAAAAAAGTATTTGTGTACAACACAAGCCGGTGAGTACTTTTGCTTGGCCTTTCACAGTATCTAGACCTTTGAGACTTTAACAGGAACAAAATTGTACACCACTTAGATGTACGTATGTGGTATACACTTATGAGGGCAGAAAAATGCGCTACAGTACGCATAAAAAAGTATTTGTGTACAACACCAGGCGATGAGTATTTTTGCCTGGCCTTTCACAGTATCTAGACCCTTCAGACTTTAACAGGAACAAAATTGTACACCACTTAGATGTACGTATGTGTTATGCAATTATGAGGTGAGAAAAATGCACTACAGTATGCTTAAAAAAGTATTTGTGTAGAACACAAGCCGGTGAGTACTTTTGCCTGGCCTTTCACAGTATCTAGACCCTTGAGACTTTAACAGGAACAAAATTGTACACCACTTAGATGTACGTATGCGGTATGCACGTATGAGGGCATAAAAAGGTGCTACAGTACACTTAAAAAAGTATTTGTGTACGACACCAGCCAGTGAGTACTTTTGCCTTGCCTTTCACAGTATCTAGGCCCTATCTAGGAGATTTTAACAGGAACAAAATAGTATATGTTACACTCTACGCTCCAGCCGCAAGCACCAGCCAGGAGCGCAGAGTCCCAGTGTCCCCGTCTTCCGGCAGGGCCAGGATTCGCATCGCAGTACGTGCCCGCATGCGAATCCCGGCCTGTCGCTCACCACGTCCCACTGCACCTCCCACACTTCCCTGCTGGATCTTCAGTGCCATTTGCCTGAGAGAAAGCGTTCCCATTGCCTGTTTTGCCATTCCCGTGTATCCAGACCTTCCTGCTATGTTTTCTGACTACAAACCTTTGCCACCTGCCTTGACCTTCTGCTACATTTGACTATGCCACAGCCTCATCCTTCTGTACCTCGACATGCCCAGTTAACTGTGTGGTCGAGCCGTGACGGGGTAGCGACCTGGGTGTCGCCTGCCGCAGCAAGCACATCCTGCCTTGTGGCGGGCTCTGGTGAAAACCAGCGGCACCTTAGACTCCGCTCCCCGATTCAGTCCGAGTCATCTGCCACACAGGTGGAGCATCCAAATCCAGCTCCGTGACAGCCTACATCCAGATGCGTGACAGTATACCACTTAAATGTACGTATGTTCTATGCACTGTGATGACTCAGGAAACAGGACTTTTTAACTCAAAGATCAGAGTTTTATTCACACTTGGCACACAGCAAACAAAGGAAATGCAGAACAAAGGAAAACATATCAAAAGTCCACTTGTATTCCTCAGGTGTTTGTTCACACCTGAGTCCATGCCATGCGGCATCAAGCAAGTCTTTTCCAAGCCTCCAGGCAGTCTGCTGACCAGCTTCCAAACTCTAAGCGAAGAACTACACACTCAGCTCTCTCTGGCAGTGTGAGCTGCAACTAGCAAATCCCCCTCAGCTGGTAAAGCAGGCTGCCTTTAAGGCGACCAAAAGGTGGCCTGGATTGTGGTGAATGACTCCCACCCAACACTTGACCATTCCTAGTAAGAGCCGTCCCAGATTGGCCTTCCAGCCATACTATAGCAACAGTGTCAGTCTGCATCGCAGCACAGACACTGGATAATTATCGGCTCTTACTTCACCAAGGCCAGAAGCATTGGTGACACATACCACCCATCAACCACTATGCCCTTCACTGTCTCACCCCTGAGGGGGTGAATACTTGTGCAACAGTGGACTCGTGATAAGGCATCGACATTGCCATGCATCTGACCCGCTCTGTGTTCAACCGTAAACTTAAAATTCTGTAAGGAAGCAAGCCACCTGGTGACCCTGGCATTTTTGTCCTTGGCTTGGCACATCCACATATGGGGGGAATGATCCGTCACAAGACGAAACTTCCTCCCGAACAGATAATAGCGGAGAGACTCGAATGCCCACTTAATGGCCAGTCAATCTCTCTCCATTATACTATCCCTGGTCTCGGCCGGGGATCAATTTGCGGCTGAGAAAGACAACGGGATGCTCTTCCCCGTTGACTTCCTGGGAGAGGACAACACCGAGACCTAACTCAGAGGCATCAGTCTGTACCACAAATTCCCTTTTGTCACCAACACCGGAAACCCACATAGTGCCGACTTCAAAGTGGAAAACGCCTGCTCTTCCTGTTCATTCCAACGTACCATTACAGACTTGCAGCCACCGTAGCAAAATGGGGGATGAACCTCATATAGTAACCCACCATTCCTAGGAATGACTTCACCTGACGGGTAGTGACTAGTGTTGAGCGGCATAGGCCATATTGGAATTCGCGAATATTCGCGAATATATGGATGAATATTCGTCATATATTCGCGAATATTCGCATATTCATAATATTCTCATTTTATATTCGCATATGCGAAAATCCGCGCATGCGAAAATCCGCGCATGCGTAAATCAGCATATACAAAAATTAGCATAAGCAAAAGTTCGCATATGCGAAAATTAGCATATGCTAATTTTCGCATATGCGAAAATTCGCACACCAATCTCACACAGTAGTATTAGAGCCTTCTTTACCCCACACAAGCTGGAAGCAGAGAGGGCTGATCACTGTGATGTGTACTGTGAAAAGAAAAAAAAAAAAAAAAACGAATATTTGTAATAACGAATATATAGCACTATATTCGCGAATATTCACGAATTCGCGAATATGCGATATTCACGAATAAAATTCGTATTGCGAATATTCGCGAGCAACACTAGTAGTGACAGGTTGGGGCCGATTCCGGTTGGCCTCTATTTTGTTTACCTGGGGTTTGTCAACTCCACGCCCAATGACACAACCCAGGTATTTGGTCTCTTCCAACCCTATAGCACATTTTTGGGGGTTAGCAGTTATCCCGGCCTTCCTAAGGGAGTCTACCACTGCCTATACTTTTGGAAGGTGACTTTCCCAGTCTTTACTGTGAATAATGATATCGTCCAGATAGGCTTAGGCATACCGATGATGTGGCCGGAGTACAATATCAATTAGCCTTTGAAACATAGTGGGAGCACCATGTAAACCAAAGGGTAACACCTTGTACTGGAATAAACCTTCTGGTGTGACAAAGGCTGTTTTGTCTTTGGCAGCACTGTGGCAACTGCTTCCTTTGTACCAGACTGAGGGACAGGAAACCCCACCCCTAACAAACCTGGCCAGGGGCTGTCATCCACACTAGTCTCCCTATCTTTCCAAGGTTCCAACAAGTTTACATGGTACACTTGGCTGGCTTCCCCTGGCTGGTATACCCTGTATGTCACCTCCCCTACCTTTTCGATCACTTCGTAGGGACCTTTCCACCTAGCCAGAAACTTTGGCAGCCTCCGTCAGAAATATAAAATCCCATTCCTTCCCCAATATCGCGCCACACCCCTACCCCTTAATTCCCTGGTTGAACTTGATGGACATATGTCTTTTTTCGACCGTACTAACTATGTAACTATGTAACTATGTAAAGGTACCTGCCACCTTTTGTGAGGTCCGAAACAGAAAAATACCGAGCCTGTCCTAGCCTCTCAATAAGCTCATCAACTCGGGGCATGGGATATGCATCAAACTTGGAAATCTCATTAAGATTGCAGAAATCGTTACAGAACCGCAACATACCATCTGGCTTGGGTATTAAGACTATTGGACTGGCCCACTCACTTTTTGACTCCTCGATGACATCCAATTTTAATCTCTGTTGTACTTCTTCCGAGATGGCTTGTCGCCACAACTCAGGTACCCGGTATGGTTTCAACCATATTTTAACCTGGGGTTCAGTGACAATATCATGGCGGATGACAGAAGTAAGTCCAGGAAGGTCTGAGAACACCTCGGTGTTCCTACTGATGAACTCCCTGAGTCTGTGCCAAAGAAAGGCTGTCAGCAATTTTC
The DNA here is from genome assembly GCF_029499605.1 of Hyla sarda. Classification (NCBI taxonomy): domain Eukaryota; kingdom Metazoa; phylum Chordata; class Amphibia; order Anura; family Hylidae; genus Hyla; species Hyla sarda. Next base: position 344,490,052 of record NC_079193.1, on the reverse strand, counting down.
ACTGTGGCAACTGCTTCCTTTGTACCAGACTGAGGGACAGGAAACCCCACCACTAACAAACCTGGCCAGGGGCTGTCATCCACACTAGTCTCCCTATCTTTCCAAGGTTTCAACAAGTTTACATGGTACACTTGGCTGGCTTCCCCTGGCTGGTGTACCCTGTACGTCACCTCCCCTACCTTTTCGATCACTTCATAGGGACCTTTCCACCTAGCCAGAAACTTACTATCGACCGTTGGTACCAGAACCATAACCCGTTCCCTGGGTTAAAATTCAGAACCTGAGCCTGGCGGTTAAAGACTCTGCTCTGGGCTTGCTGAACTGCCCCATATGTTCCCTAACCAAGGGCAACACTGTTTCCATCCGTTCCTGCAACTGAGTGACATACTCAACTACACTTTTGTGCTGCGTGGGCTGTTGTTCCCACGCCTCTTTGGCTATGTCTAACAGACCACGTGGATGTCTGCCGTACAGCAGTTCAAAGGGCGAGAACCCAGTAGAGGCCTGGGGCACTTCTCGCACTGCGAACATGAGATAGGGCAGCAAAAGATCCCAATTATTTCCATCTCTAGCCACCACCCGCTTTAACATATTTTTTAATGTTTGGTTAAACCTTTCTACCAGGCCGTCCGTCAGCGGGTGGTACACAGAGGTCCGTAGCTGTTTTACCTGCAGTAACTTACTGTGCTCTTTCATTACTTTTGACATAAACAGGGTGCCCTGGTCAGTAAATACCTCTTTAGGTAAGCCCACTTGGGAAATTAGCTGCCTGAGTGTGGCATTCTTCCCAAGCTTAGAGTTATAGGCATCGAGAGAGTGAGCCGCCCCGTCAAGGGGGTGACTGGAGTCGGGCTGTGTTCAGACGAGAGGTGTTCTGGATCCTTTGTTTGGAGACATGCTTCCCGTCTGGACTTAATTATAGGCAGGATCTGTCATACATTTATTGAAAAGGGGCGTTTTTTCTACGGTTCGAACACGCTATGCATAAATATTGATATACTATATGAATATGGTAATCTTGATATTGTGTTTAACTGTGTTTTAAGATGCCACTTTTATTCTTAATTTTAAATTTTGAGATTTATGTACGGATATCAAATAGTGGCATCATCTGTTTGCTCATGGATATGTATATTTATGTTTCATTTATATGTTACGTTATTAGATATACATACATGTTTGTCATAATTGCTCTTCCTTTTCTCTGGGAAACGCCTATTGTTGGGCGGTCTCGAGCTCAGGAAATGGTCATACCTGGTATAGGGTATATATAGCTGGTCATTTTAGAAATTAGTTGCCATGACTAAGACTTATTAATAAGTCGAAACGTGTTGGTGCATTTCGTTAGTGTTCTTACATTACTTTTTCTTCTTTTATGCTGTATTTGGATTTTAACTTGATTTGAATTAAAACCTGGAATTTTTATCCGAGTTGGGAGCCGGATATCCTATTACCTAGTCCATAAGATGTATAAGGCTGGAATACCCCTTTACCAAGCCAACATGACCTGTATTGTCTTCAGACTTATCTCTCATGAAGCACATCTGGGATGTCATTGGTTAGCGATTGCAAAGGGAGCTGCCAGCAGTGGATCTTGATGATTTGCAGGCAGAAGTTCATGCCTAGGAGTATGAGTCTGGATTTCTGCATGTGGTGCTTATAATCCATACAGAATAACTCAAGATGTTTTGAATATATTGTTTCCATTTTTTCATTTATATAGATCCTGTGAAGTCCATAATTCCACAACGTTTCCATCTTGGCGATACACATTCATTGTTGGGAAGCATATACATTACAGGATTCATTTGTAAAGTAATAGAACCAAGATTGTCGCATGGTGACACCAAGATCATGACAAATAACTCCATGTATGTGGGATGTGGGCAAAGGCTCCCAAATGACAAGGCGACGGGCACTAGATGATTGTTAACATAGAGTCTTAGAGTATAATAATCCAGATAATATGGTGCAGTTAATGATCACGTTGGCTCCTCTCTGATTCTGATGATAGTCACTGACTGATGTGTTATAATGTCCCCAAATTACATACCTGCAGTAATAGAACATAGTTAAGTCGCCACTAAGTGCCTGCACCATGTTATCATTCTGCCCGATCCCTGCCCACAGGCCCTGGTTGTGTCATGACCTTGTAATTATCCGTCATATGTTAGAAAACCGCACAACTTTGTTTCTTGGAAAGAATTAAACAAAGGAATTAGCACATGAGTATTTAAAGCAGCATGGCACAGACAAATCAGATTATAAAGGGGGTCAGTGTAAAGCAGCTATTTAAATGGCAGATTCGTGTATAATGGTATATGTGGCTCCATGCACCATCATTACATACCACGTCATGTGCCATGTGAATGGACCTAATCCCCCATAGAAGCAATATTTTCAGAGATAATAGTTCTGTATGTATGGCATCCATACAAAGTATGTCACAATATATTTTCTAATGTATTTGTACAGAATTTGACTGCAAAAAACCCTGTATGCATATTTATCAACATTTCTGATCTTGGTGGGATGGGACAATCCTGTGAACTGGATCTTTAAAAAGACAGGTTTATGCACACTTTGCCCCAAAGTGGGCATTTTTGAGTGTTGCTGGGCTGGTTGGGGCCTTTCCTTGGGTGAAGCCTAAAGGTTCTTAGTTTGCCAATCTGGTAATGGGTATGCTTCTTATTTCATACAATTTCATACAGTATAATACAATAAGAACCTCTGCAACTTTTATGCTTCCCAAGGCCATGTGCATGATGCCTAAAAATAGTCTAACCCAATCAGAAGCCAAATCTAATCCAAACCAAGAAATTCACATAATGTGATAACAAATAGTTACAAAATGTTTAACCACAAACCTCCCTCATTTCACACAGATGAAACATAACTTAAGGGAAACTAACCCTTTGGTCTGGCCAATATTCTGAAAATTATGAATAGCCCCTGGCCTATCTTATGCCTTATGCCTATCCCATGTATGCTTAAACTCCTTCACTGCATTTGGTGCCTTGGCCCATGACACTGTGATGTCACAAGCCCAGGCACCAAGAAGAAGGCTGGGCCTGGGCGCATTACATGACCCTTACTGACCCTGCTGCTCAGTGTGTCATCATCTGAGGTGGGACATCGATGCGGCCGGCGATCAGAGCAGTGTGACATGTCAGGCCCCAGAATTTCGGAAGAAGACTGGGGCTGAAGGAAGGGAGACCGATATTAGTGCACCAGGGGAGCAGTGAAAGGTACTTTTGTAAATTTTTCTTTTTACAGCCTGGGCAAAATGGAAAGATATAAAAAAAATATCAGGGGACAACCTCTTTTGGCAGAGAAACCACACTGGGTATTGTAGTCCTACACTGGCTACTGAATTTAAAAGTTAACTCTGCATCTTCTGTGGGACTACAAAATGTAGGATTTACTCCCCTGGCTTCTGGAAGGAGCAACTGACTGTTGAAGAGTGGGGTGCAAGCTTATTTTTGAGGTACAGAGGCTTCCTGGCTGTGTGCCTCGCTAGCCCTAACAACACCGATATAACTGCAATGTCTCTCTGTAGCCCCTACCAGCATCCCTCTAGCTGCTATGTGCCTCTGTAGCCCCTAACTGCACCCTCTTCCTGCCATGTGCCTCTGCAGCCCCTAACAGTATTCCTCTAGCTGTTATGAGCCCCTAACAGAAGAGAAGACATCTCCAGTTAGTCACTATATCTGTCATGACCGGGGGTGGACAGGGAAAGTGAGCCCTAAGCTGTCCCTAGAAATACTCTCCCTGCCTACTTGCCCATCCGCCCTAAAGGCGGATCGACAACTTGGGGCCAGTCCCTTCCTGTGCTAAAGTACAATGGGTGTAAAAGGTACACAAATAATACAGTACATAGTCGGGGACAGGTCAGAAACATAAAGGGAATACCAAAACCAGAACAGAAAATAATATACAAATAAGGCAGAATAAAGTGTATTAACATACAGTTCAGAAATGGGAAGATAAACAGCAGATATGAATAAATGAACAAGACTAGATAGGGAATAAGTATACAGCAAAAAACAGGAGATGCAGGGGATAAACAGATGAACTGAATTTTCAAACTCTAAACAGGTCAGGAAACATAGAGCACATTTCACACTGGACACAGAACACTCAACAAAAACAGATACTAGTTCAGGGGACACAAACAAGGAACAAACTAGACTCCCCCCCCCCCTCCTCCAAACAAAAGGGACATCCATACCAAAGCCAAATAGACTCCAAGCCAGCGGGCACACTCTACTGTGTGATCAGGATGAGTGTTGCTCGCGATTATTCGCAATGCAAATTTTATTCGCGAATATCGCATATTCGCGAATTCGCGAATATTCGCGAATATAGCACTATATATTCGTAATTACGAATATTCGTATTTTTTTATCTTTTTTCACAGTATACATCACAGTGATCATCCCTCCCTACTTCCAGCTTGTGTGGTGTAAAGAAGGCTCTAATACTACTGTGTGAGACTGGTGTGTGAATTTTCGCATATGCGAAAATTTGGATATGCAAATTTTCACATATGCAAATGTTCGCTTATGCTAATTTTTATATATGCTAATTTTTGCATATGCTAATTTTCGCATACACGAATTTTCGCATATGCGAAAATAAAACGCGAATATTACGAATATGCGAATTTAGCAAATATATGACGAATATTCATCCATATATTCGCGAAATATGGCGAATTCGAATATGGCCTATGCTGCTCAATACTAATCAGGATGCTGGCCTAGAAGGAAACAGAAATATGATACACAGAACACTAGAATGAGAACTGAATCTGAACAGACTCCAGAGAAAACTTCAAAAACCAAACTCCAAAACATAAAGGATTCAGGACTCTAAACAGGAATACTAAATACAGAGCACGGTTACAAGCACAAGACTAAGATAACAAGGCTAAAACCAAGTATACTAAAATCTATCTTATAAATGGGACTAAAAACAATGGTTAAAACTCAAACAGACTAAGAACTAATCAACATCCAAGAGTTCCAGCAGAGCTTGGGTTATAAAATTCCACCCAAGCTGTCATAGGCTGAGAGCATTAACTATTACCTAGTCAGGGAGAATAGCACAGAAACTTCCCAGACACAACCCAGTGTCTGAACAGACCCTAAAACAGAAAAATGCAAAAACACAAAAATGGAGATTCCAATATCATTGCGTATTATACCTGACTGTGTCCCTTCAGTGCTCTAGTCACTTGTAAGGTCTATAGAGAGAAACAACTCGCAGAATATTCTTACTACTGCTTAGGGCATACTGGGAGGGGAAGTTTAACATGGTAGAAACATCTTTATCACTTTCCCTTTACTTGGCAGTTGTTATATTTTATTATTATAATCAAAATTATTTTGTGCAATACGCTACACCACAGGCGTCCGTCACGTCAAGTAGGGAACCTGTTGTTTAAAACTCGAATCCAACCCCTGCTGGCCCTGTTTACTGGCCTATACTCCATTATTTTTCCATCTCCTCATCCACAGTGAAGAAAAAAAGTATCTGATCCTCTCATGATTTTGTACTTTTGCCCACTGATCAGTCTGTAGTTTTAATGGTCGATTTATTTGAACAGTGAGAGACAGAATAACAACAAAAAATCCAGAATAACACATTTCAGATAAGTTATGAATTGATTCGCATTTTACTTAGTAAAATAAGTATTTGATCCCCTATCAATTAGCAAGATTTCTGGCCTCCAGGTGTCTTTTATACAGGTAACAAGCTGAGATTAGGAGCACTCTCTTAAAGGGAGTACATTACAAGGTTCTTTGTGCCTTTGTGCTTGCTAAATTAGGCTATGGAATCCATGGGTAATCTTATTTCTTCATCCCATTGACCTACTGCCATATCCATTTAAATGTCATTGCCCACCTCTAAAACAAACACTGCTGAGAAAGAAGAAGACTGAAGTAAAGTAGAAATTTAATTGGTGGAATTGACGGAATGGCACAATTTTACTATTGGCACCTGACATTAGGGTTAAAGTATTCAGCTTAAGAGTCTCTAGCTTAGCCAGGAGTTAATACCCTGGATGATATATAGCAGCGAATGTGACTAGATGGAATAGTTGGAAATATAGCTGTAGGGGAAACCACAAACAAAAACAGTCTAACCAGGATGGTTATCATAGAGAGGTAACCATATGAAGTTCAGGCAGTCAAGACATCAGCAACGGGTGGCAGCTATTAATATGTGGAACCTGGGTAAAACTGGTCTAGTATCAGTGGTCTTATAGAGCCACGTCTGCTTTACTGTATAGACTAGTGCAGAAGAGTAGCCAAACTAAATGGTTCAATATTAGAGGATCAGAATACAAAGGAAAACAGAGGATCCATGCTAGATAACCACCAACATAAAACTTATATCTAACAACAAGAGGCCAGTGTGTTAACATTTGTGATCAGCGGGGTAAGCTATGCTCAATTAAATTCGGCCATCCAGCATCTCTGGCGTTTGGAATAGTAAGTAGTTTACTGTCAAAAATAGTAGATCAAGAAAGGTGGTATCCATTTAAGTTGAAGTTGGATATGATGGAATACAGGCAGAGGATAGTAAAAATACAACCTAAAAATTATAGACTGATCATTTCTTTGACAGTGGACAAAGGAACAAAATCCAAAGGGAGGGGGGGGGGGGGGGGGTTATAATATTTTTTTCTTTTATAGTACACTGCTCAAAACACTTAAATAACACAATGTAACACCAAGTCAGTCGCACTTCTGTGAAATCACACTGTCCACTCAGGAAGAAACACTGATTGACAATCAATTTCACATGCTGTTGTGCAAATGGAACAGACAACCCCCAGTAAAGAAGTGGTTCTGCAGGTGGTGACCACAGGCCACTTCTCAGTTCCTATGCTTCCTGGCTGATATTTTGGTTACTTTTGAATGCTGGCAGTGCTTTCACTCTAGTGGTAGCATGAGACGGAGTCTACAACCCACACAAGTGGCTCAGGTAGTGCAGCTCCTCTAGGATGGCACATCAATGCGAGCTGTGGCAAGAAGGTTTGCTGTGTCTGTCAGTGTAGGGTCCAGAGCATGGAGGCGCTACCAGGAGACAGGCCAGTACATCAGGAGACATGGAGGAGGCCATAGGAGGGCAACAACCCAGCAGGACCGCTACCTCTGCCTTTGTGCAAGGAGGAGCACTGCCAGAGCCCTGCACAATTACCTCCAGCAGGCCACAAATGTGCATGTGTCCACTCAAATGGTCAGAAACAGACTCCATGAGGGTGGTATGAGGGCCCGACATCCACAGGTGGGGGATGTGCTTACATCATAACACTGTTTGGCATTTTCCTAAAGAGAACACCAAGATCGGCAAATTCGCCACTGGCACCCTGTGCTCTTCACAGATGAAAGCAGGTTCACACAGAGCACATGTGACAGACGTGACTGGAGATACCATGGAGAATGTTCTGTTGCCTGCAACATCCTCCAGCATGACCGGTTTGGCGGTGGGTCAGTATTGGTGTGGGGTAGTATTTCTTTGGGGGGCCACACAGCCCTCCATGTGCTTGCCCGAGGTAGCCTGACTACCATTAGGTACCGAGATGAGATCCTCAGACCCCTTGTGAGACCATATGCTGGTATAGTTGGCCCTGGGTTTCTCCTAATGCAAGACAATGCTAGACCTCGTGTGGCTGGAGTGTGTCAGCAGTTCCTGCAAGAGGAAGGCATTGCTGATATGGACTGGCCCACCTGTTCCCCAGACCTGAATCCGATTGAACACATCTGGGACATCATGTCTTGCTCCATCCACCAATGCCAAGTTGCACCACAGACTGTCCAGTAGTTGGCGGATGCTTTAGTCCAGGACTGGGAGGACATCCCTCAGGAGACCATCTGCCACCTCATCAGGAAATGCCCAGATGTTGGAGGGAGGTCATACGGGCACGTGGAGGCCACACACACTACTGAGTCTAATTTTGACTTGTTTTAAGGACATTACATCAAAGTTGGCTCAGCCTGTAGTGTGGTTTTTCACTTTGATTTTGAGTGTGACTCCATATCCAGACCTCCATAGGTTGATAAAATTGATTTTCATTGATAATTTTTCCTCTGTTTGTACTCCATCGTGTTCAGCTTTAACTCAAATAGACGCTACCTTCCTCGATCTACTACACTTGACTGCATCTTGTCAGTAAACTACTTACCCTTTCAAACTCCCGCTTTGTCAGTCCTAAACTAGAGATTTCTAAGCAAAATTCTTCAACCTAGGCAGTAAAATTGTGCATTTAGTCTGTTCCTTCAATGGCTTTAGACTATGGCACTAACCATTCGAATTTCAACCTTGCTTCAGACTTCTTCTTGGTCAACAGTACTTATTTTTATAGGTTGGCATTGACTAAGACATTCAAGTGGACAAGTCAGTAGGTCAGTGGGTTTAAGGAATTAGGTTACTAATGGATTCTAAAGCCTAGTTTAGCAAGCAATGAGGCACAAAGAACTTTGTAATGTATTACTTTTAGCCTAAGAATGAATATTTTACCTCATTTTACCCTGAAGATTTAACTTACTGGCCAATGACAGGCATTGTTGTTGTCCAATGTCAATGTTGCTGCCTAGGCCTGCCTGTCTGAAAAATGATACGGTTAAAAAATACCAGTCAATTTGTAGGTGTTGCTTCTTGAACTACAAGAGACCAAAGTGAGGTAATTGCCAAGTACAATGGGCATTTGGCCCAGGAACTGTCCTGAAGCAAATAAATTGTCCTCCAAGTCTTCAAGAATTCGTCTTGTTTATTTATGCAGCTTCATGGATGAAGAGGGAGAATTTAACAACCTGTTTCATTTCAGTTATACACTAGGTTACACTTATACGTTTTGATGCCTCTGTCCAGCAGTATACACTAAGGATGTTAGACATACAGTGGTTGTGCTATGTTTTAAAGTTTATTTTATAATTGAGAAATTATGGTCTACAATAAGCACAGATGTTAGTCAGAACCATGCGGTTTGGAAATTTCTCTGAAATGTGTTCTCCTTCTGAATGAGAATAAGCATAGACGGATACATCACCAAGAGACCAGATATAAATCTCACTCAAAATACCTCCTGGTTGAAAAGATTTCGTCCAGCGAGTCAGATCCTCAGGTTTGTCAGATGCAATTAATGAGAAGTCGGGCCAGAAAATATTGTTATTTTTGGTGAATTCCACTTGCTGGATTCATTCCTTTGCTGACTTTAGATGTTATTTTAATTCATGAGCACCCCATTAACCCGGTGTAACATCTCACTACCAAGCACAAGGTCCAAATCAAACAGTAGGTTATAGGATCACTTGGTATTCCGTCACTTACCCTATAGGCATAAAGTGATATATGGGACTAATATTATGATACCAGACCAGACCAGAGTTATAGGCTAAGTTTCACAAATTTATGAAGTCTTTAAAGGCAAACCCTGATGCATTCTTGCATAGTATAACTTTTTGATCTGCCTTGTGAGACCTGAGTAAGCGGTCCATATCCAGACCTCATTCATTTATATAATTTATTCAGTTGTTGTTATGTGGTTACTTTTATTCACAACCATAGCTATAGCCATGATATCTGCTTGTTTTTAATACTGCCTGTCCTGTTTCTTCATTCCTCTGATGAGCCCCATAATGAAAATATGGGGGGGAAACATGTTGTGACATTGTGTGTTTGAATAACCAAAACTGTTATTGGGGCCACGATATTTCACGTAGGATAGTATTCGGGTTATCAATTTTGGTCCAAGCATCCATGGTTTGTTTTTTTGTTGTTGTTATAAATGTTGTAGCACAAAGTGAATTTGTGCACACATTTTTTTTGAGGACTTATTAAGTATATCTTAACGGACATCTAATAGACGTTAAGTTTTAAGCCTGGAGCTTTAGTTCTGTGATAGCTATTTCTCAAGCTTTGGTACATCTACCTTTATCCAATCCCTTGCTGTGACCAGGTGTAACATTGCTCTTAGGGGGCTAAGGAACGCCCACAGTGCTGTCATATGGATCAAACATTTTGTGGAGAGTTCCATTATTAAGAGATTGGGGGACTAGGAAGAGACCTAGGTCCCAGTCCCCATATACTGATGCCTACATATGAGGACCCATACATCACCATGGACGAATATGGTGGGAGTCATCTTGCTTATTTCCTGGAAACTTGAGAGAAGTCCATTCCATATCTTTTACTTTTTCCACAAGGTAGTATGGGTAGTTAATTACCACAAATCCAAGTTAATTCCAGCCACTTCCAGAAGCTTCTGGGATTTATCACCAATTCTACTCGGATATGACCCTTTCTTTGTCAAAAGAAAGACTAGACCAGTCAGAGCCACAAGTTCCCTGATAATACCTCAGTCCGTGCCAGAACTCTCATGAAGATGTTGGGTACGATGTCAGCGACTATGAAGGCAGTTCCCTGGACCCTTTGTCACCCACTCCTTCTCCAGTTGGAAGTGTTGGACATATGGAATCACTGTCTTGACAAGTCTGTTATTCTAATTTCAGAGGACTGAGAGCGAACAGATTGGCACTCCTCCATTTTGCTCCTCTAATCCACAGCAAGGCTGTCTCGGACAATATGGTGGCAGTATATCAGATCAACATTCAGGGCGGCATGAGATCTTAACCCTTTCTGATGGAAGTGGGATAGAGCAGAACCTCACCCACCTAACTGCAGTCCACATCTGGACTTCCTTGATGTTGTGGCGGATCGCCAAATTTGGGGTCCTCTCACTTCCATTTGGCAGTTCTTTCAAGATGAACTACATAAGGGTCTGACCCCTACTACGCTAAGAGTGCACACCTCAGGGTTATTGGCTTTTAAAGTTAGCCAATTCCTTAAAAGAATTCCTCAATTCCTCAGTGGAACCTTATGGTCGTGCTCAGGGGATTATGCTTGCCTACCTTTGAGCCTCTTCAGAGCATTGAATATGAAGTATCTTTCCTGGAAGGCTGCCTTCCTAGTTACCATCAACGCAACTAAGAGTATCTGGGAGTTACAAGCTGTATGCTCTTACAAGCATATACCCTATAGAGGTTGAGGTTCCTACCATACTTTGTCCTGAAAATTCCATTCTTCCATAACATCAACATAGTAATATCCTTACCTGTCTTCTATCTAGATCCATCTTCAAAAGAGGAGACTCTGCTACATACTGTACACTGGATGTTCCAGATGTCTTCACGTCTATCTTCAAAGGTCCAGTATTTTAAGGAAAGATGAAAATTATTTTGGCAGGAACAAGGGACAGAAGGCCTCGAAACCAACTTTAAGCCAAGAGTTAAACTCTTAAGGCTTGACTTCTCTGTCATTCATCGGTGCTCACTCTACCCTAGTGGTATCTACTTCTGCAGAAAGAACATGTCTTATCTCATTAGACCATATTTGTGCTGCAGCATCTTGGAGTTCTAACTCCACATTTATTAGCCATTTTCAGCTAAATTTAAGGAGTTCAGAATACACTGCATTTGGGTGGGCTATCCTGTATTGGAGTACTGGTACTAGACTTAGTGTGTTGAGCTTTTAGAGATGTCCTTTTGTGGAGAGCTCAACCTAATCATCTAAAGTGTCCTCTCAAAATTCCAAAGCATAAAAATTCCTCCTATTTTTTGAGCAGACTGTATCTAGGGAGCTGTTGGCATGGGCACGTGTCCTTGGTACTATTTCTTATGGTATTATGGGAAAGTCATTGTAGCCTATTTATGACCCATATAGGAATTCAAGTCGAGGGTTAGATCATTATGAAAGGGTCAGCGACTGGAACTTTTTTGATGAAGAGCCGGTACATTTGAGCCCTCACTGCTGCGTCAGGAAGATTAATAGGAAACACTACATGATTTAGTGATACATATAAAAGAGGAGGAATAACTCATGTGATCCGGCTACATATTTACAACACCATGTCATTGTGGTTGTTGCCCACTGCCAGGTGGTTCCTGTGGACGGAGTACAGCAGCTGGTGGTAAATCTCATTTCCTGGAGAGCCGTTTGTCCTGGAACACTGATCTGCACCATGCTCTCTTTTTTTGGACTTGTAAAAAGTATTCAGTGTCTAGAAAAGTATCCCATACCAATAACGTGTGTTCTTGCTTTGAAAATAAAAGTTGACTTAAGATCTGCGGTTTCTCAAGATGAGCAGAGCGGCTTGGCATACTCGGAGATGTCATAGTATTCAACCATCTGTGGGCTTTTAGGTATTTATACAAGTGTTCCTTCTGTTTGTTTGGTTCAGTGAATTTGTAAATAGAACAGTTTGTATTATTGGTATATTTGTATCCTGCTATTTGTAGCATACATAGCGATGTGAAGAAAGTAATGCTCTTGTCCATAGAGGGTAGTTTTATAGTAGCAGAATATTCAGATTAAGATGTCAACTGCTGAATAGATTTGACAACTCCTTTTCTGGGCCAAAAAATCATTGGAATAAGTTTGTTTCTCCTATTTCTCCTGGCATCTCATACAAAGTGCAGGTTACATTGCATCTGTTCTAAATCTGTGCTCCATTCCTGAGGCAGGGGGAGGAACTTTAACAATTAAACAAGACATTTATCTTTACAATCTTTTTAATTCTTACATGAGATTTTTGTGGAAGCCACTATGGAGAATAATGAGGGTTATGCTGGGTGCAGTATTCCCTTTTGTGTCACATAGCAGGTACTTACCCAATGTTCCTCAGTGACCCACAACCATTTAGTCAATGAAGCCGTTTCCGCATGCAGAGCCCAGGAATGACGCCTCTAAATATGAGGATTTTGTGGGACAACTTGAAAACTTTACCCCTTTTGCTATACCAGTAAAATACAGATATATTAGTAGAGCTTTGTATGTTTGTCTTTGGACGAAAAATTAGGGTTATAGGAGATGTCCGGTGCGGGCTTTCCCTATTCCATCCTAACCGGACTGCAAAAAAAGAGAAAACAAACTTTCACTTACCTTCTTACGTTCCCCCAGAGCTCTGCAACAACTGATCGGTTGGCCGGGCTGTGTACTTCCTACTTCCCTTAGCCTGGTACGTCACACGGTGCTTCAGCCTATCACCCGCCGAGGTGGGACATCGCTGCAGCCAGTGATAGGCTGAAGCGACGTGTGACGTACCAGGCTAAGGGAAGTAGGAAGTAGACAGCCCTGCCGACCGATCAGCTGTTGCGGAGCTCCGGGAGAATGTAGGAAGGTAAGTGAAAGTTTGTTTTCTCTTTTTTTGCAGCCCGGGCAGGATGGAATAGGGAAAGTATGCACCGGACATCTCCTTTAATATCTCTTTGTCTCTACTAGAGTTGAGTGAACTTTCGAACAGTGCTCGATTCACATCACAACTTAACTCTTTTGTCACAGCTGTTATACTGTACCATCTTGCTGGGCTAAGCGCTATGTACTAGAAAGTTAGAGTTAATTGGCAATAACATTATCTCTAGAGGCAGGGCTACACAAGAAGAGGCCCGGACCAGCGAAGAGATGGCAAGTATCACTCTCTTAACTGTATACATTATACAGCTGTATAGATGGCTGTATAATGTATACACCCCCAAGGAATTAACTAGCACTGCTCAGTAGCACTAATTAACTCCTTCCTTGCTGGGCTGAGCTGTACTCACTGCTATCAGATGCAAACACAGCTCAGCCCCCCGGCAATGTTCAAATGTTAGAAGAGTCGTGAGCCCCCTTAAAGTTAAGATTCAATCCTTAGCCAATAAAGGGACTATCCTCTATTTCAACTCTATGCCCTTTTGGTCTTTATGAAACAATTTCTTTAGGTATATACATTTTATAAGTATAAACATAAAAGTACTGTATATATTGTAAAACAGATAGGTGACATGATCTGACTACGGAGGGTTTGTTTGTAGTCTGTAACAATGGAAAGGTCTAGATCTGCATAGGAGCGTTAGACACAAGACAATAAGAAACGTTTAATCAAGACTATTAGCAAACTTTATAATTCTTCACTTTAGTACAGTGGTCTCCAAACTGTGGACCTCCAGATGTTGCAAAACTACAACTCTCCGCTTGCCTGGACAGCAAACATATGGAGGTCCACAGTTTGGAGACCACCGCTTACAACAATTAGAAGAAAAAAAAATAAAGAAAAAAATAAATAAATATATATATATATATATATATATATATATATATATATGTATATATGAGAAGTTGGTTGCAGCCTTTAATGTCCCTTGTTATTTTTACCTTGAGCACAACTATAAATTCTTCAGATCATCTTCAGACAGTAAACATATGTCTATATATACTGCACTTGAGAAATCATGTCACTTTAATATTTGCCATAACAAACACTAGTGACTATCCTGGCACCAGATGGGGGCTAAATGCTCAATGTAAACCCTACAAACTATCAAAGAGAGAAGCCTTATTAAAGAATAGAGGCGTCATTCATAGCATTTTATGTGCTTCGTAGTTGTGTCAATGGTTCATAAAGTTCAGCGACAGCCTCATAGATTCCAACAGTAGTTGTACAAACATACAAAGAATGTAGGTCAGGTGTTGGCAAATGAGATCAGGAAACCGGAGGACGTTTGTTAGGGTGAGTTCACACTACGTTTGTAGTATACGGGTGCCAGGTCCTGTTGGGAGGAGCCAACCATATCCCAGCCGGATCCGGCCCGAACCCCATTTATTTCAAGGAGCCGACCGGAGTCAAATGCTGACTCCGGTCAGCTCATTTTTGCCCCGTATACGGTTCTCTAACCGGACCTAAAACCATGGTTTAGGTCCGGTCTCATGTATTGTACCATAGCGATTACTTCCTGTATGCCACCTAACATTGTCATCCACTAGCACAATTAGTACAACACTCTCTTTGGGCTCAAGTTATCAGCTCTGGATACAAGGTTTGTCACAGATTTTCCTCAGCTTATCTTGCTAGACTTACTTATTTCTTGCTAGACGAGTTTATGTAAGCCCAGAGAGGACATGGTAACCTCAGACAAACTGAACAGGTCTCTGGTATTTTTGGACCATGAAAGTGTAAGGAACGAGAAGATTTGGGCCGATTTGCCAACAAGTCAAGCTTAATTAGCTACTTCAAATTCCACGACTGGATAAAGTCTAAGCTCACATAACAAGCAGGGAAAAGCGATTGTGGGTGCCATCATAAACACTACGTGTGCCAAGTGGAAACCATACATTGACAAAAATTATTTCCACTAGAAAGAGAAAAATAGAAGAAAGGGCTAAACTCAATATCCAACATGGACAGACGTGTTTACTTGAAGTATTGTAGAACTTTAGCCTTAAAGGGGTTATCCACCATAAGATTAATTGACTAAATCCCAATCACCCTAGGGTGATGGGGTAAAAAAACCCTAAACAAAATGTCCCTCTCTTATAATGACCTATGGGTCTATAAAGCTTCACTTTTATTGTATCCAGTAAAAGGTTCAATACAATGCTTAAAACCAATAGCACAGTCCCTGTAGTACTATATTTCAATCCTCTGTGGGATATATATTTGTCACAGGACGCCTGCAGTGCGTCCCTATTAGGGACTAGTAGCTAGTTGTTAAAACCAATGAATTATGTCTCCCCTACATGTTTCGTGGTACCAACCACGTCCTCAGGGGCTTGAGACATACTGACACATGCAGCCTTCTAGGATTCCTTTTATAACATACCAAGGACCTCCCCCAAATTTCTAGCCAATCCTGTGCATGATAACTAATATGTACCTAGCGAGAGCCTATTGGAACTTGTCTTGTTCACACAGCCCCCGGTCACTGACGTTGTTACGGCGCCGGCTACTGATGTAGTTGACGGAACTACATCAGTAGCCGGCGCCGTAACAACGTCAGTGACCGGGGGCTGTGTGAACAAGACAAGTTCTAATAGGCTCTCGCTAGGGACATATTAGTTATCATGCACAGGATTGGCTAGAAATTTGGGGGAGGTCCTTGGTATGTTATACAAGGAATCCTAGAAGGCTGCACGTGCCAGTATGTCTCAAGCCCCTGAGGACGTGGTTGGTACCACGAAACATGTAGGGGAGACATAATTCATTGGTTTTAACAACTAGCTACTAGTCCCTAATAGGGACGCACTGCAGGCGTCCTGTGACAAATATATATCCCACAGAGGATTGAAATATAGTACTACAGGGACTGTGCTATTGGTTTTAAGCATTGTATTGAACCTTTTACTGGATACAATAAAAGTGAAGTTTTATAGACCCATAGGTCATTATAAGAGAGGGACATTTGGTTTAGGTTTTTTTTTACCCCATCACCCTAGGGTGATTGGGGTTTAGTCAATTAGTTTTGGTTATCCCTTTCCCTACTCTGAGCTAATAATTTTTCATCCACCATAAGATGACTCAAAGCGTACCTACATATCACAGAAAAAAAAAACCTCATCCTGATCACGTAAATATAACTTTTATGTGTCTAGCTTCTGTATTTCTTTTAAAATCAGCTTATTTCAGATGACACTGAATTTCCATCTTCTCACAGGCAGGGGGTGTGTCCCTCTCGTGCCCTCACTGTACATGCCTAAACTTCCTCCCTCACTGTATGTCACTGAGCTATCAGCTTTCCTCCTCATGTAATCTCCTTAATACTGGGCTGGCACACTGTAACAACCCCCCCCCTCCCCATCTCCTTACTACTGGGGTACATGTTGTTGTATAAGGTGGAACATGCTGTCACACTTCTGCTCCTTCTCCTCTATGCTATGGATGGAGCTGGGCACTGAATCCTTCTCTCACTCGATACTGCTGAGAGCTGGGGAGGTGTGAGGGGGTGTGGCCTCCTCCCAGCCAATCACAGCAGCTCACTTACTGCCAGCTCTCCTCTTCTCTCTGTGTTCGGAGATCTTCACACAGGGAGCGCACACAGGCTTGTAAAGCCTCCCCCTAACACTGAGATTCTGCTGTTGCTAACGTCATAAAGACCATAGTAACAGGTGTGGGACATTTTATGAGGACCTCTAGTGGCCACTATTATAGGAGCTATTATAGGAGCAAGGGAAACTGTGGAAAAAATAATGAAATAGTATTAGACATATACTTATTTTCTATGACTATTGTTTTCAAAAATATAGTTTTGGTGATAGTGGCCTCTTAAGTACTTGTGATTGTCTTGGGGCTAAATAGCTGTGTTGTGAGTTCACCATAACGCTGCTGCTTTCTTTTTCTAAATGGATATTTCCTGTTGGAGTTCCTTCCCTCCAACTACAAGTCCCAAGATCTCTTGTTTGTGTGAGGTAACTTTTCTCTCTCCCACACATCAGCCACCCCGCCCTTTGCTGCACACCTGAGCTACAATTCCCTGCAACCCTGTGGGGAATGATTTCTCTCCCACCCACCAGTCGCTCCACCGATTGTAGCAAAGACATGTTTCCTTTTAAAGGGGTTGTTACGCCGAGCGCTCCGGGTCCCTGCTCCTCCCCGGAGTGCTCGCGGCGTTCCTCTCTCTGCAGCGCCCCGGTCAGACCCGCTGACCGGGAGCGCTGCAATGACATTGCCGGCGGGGATGCGATTCGCATAGCGGGACGCGCCCACTCGCGAATCGCATCCCAAATCACTTACCTGTCCCGGCCCCCGGCTGTCATGTCCTGGCGCGCGTGGCTCCGCTCCTTAGGGCGCGTGCGCGCCAGCTCTCTAAGATTTAAAGGGCCAGTGCACCAATGATTGGTGCCTGGCCCAATTAGCCTAATTAGCTTCCACCTGCTCCCTGGCTATAATACCTCACTTCCCCTGCACTCCCTTGCCGGATCTTGTTGCCTTGTGCCAGTGAAAGCGTTTAGTGTTGTCCAAAGCCTGCGTTTCCAGATCTTCTGCTATCCATATTGACTACGAACCTTGCCGCCTGCCCCGACCTTCTGCTACGTCTGACCTTGCCTCTGCCTAGTCCTTCCGTCCCACGCCTTCTCAGCAGTCAGAGAGGTTGAGCCGTTGCCGGTGGATACGACCTGGTTGCTACCGCCGCACCAAGACCATCCCGCTTTGCGGCGGGCTCTGGTTAATACCAGTAGCATCTTAGAACCGGTCCACCGACACGGTCCACGCCAATCCCTAGCTGACACAGAGGATCCACATCCAGCTAGCCGAATCGTGACAGGGGTACTCCACTTGAAACATTTGTTTTAATCAACTGGTGCCAGAAAGTTAAACAGATTTGTAAATTGTTTTTATTTAAAAAATCTTAATCCTTCCAGTACTTATCAGCTGTTGTATGCTCCAGAGGAAGTTCTTTTCTTTTTGAATTTATTTTCTGTCTGACCACAGTGCTCTCTGTTGACACCTCTGTCCATTTTAGAAACTGTCCAGAGCAGGAGAGGTTTTATATTGGGATTTGCTTCTACTCTGGACAGTTCCTAAAATGGACAGAGGTGTCAGTAGAGAGCACTGTGGTCAGGCAGAAGGGAAATTCTAAAAGAAAATGATTTCCTGTGGATCATAACAGCAGCTGATAAGTACTGGAAGAGACCCAGCACAGCACAGCAGACTCAGAGAGAAAGTGAATGCATAGTGATTAAGGGCAGGCTCAATGCTTGGCTCGGACATGCCCCTTCCTGATCAGTTGTAACGCCGAAAGCTCCGGGCTCCGCTTCCCCTCCGGAGCGCTCACGGCGTTACTCTCTTACTTGCAGCGCCCCGGTCAGACTCGCTGACCGGGAGCGCTGCTCTGTGTCCCTCGGCGGGGATGCGATCCCCGTCGAGGGACGTGCCCGCCCACGGGTCGCATTCCCGTATCACTCACCTGCCCCGTCCTTCTGCTCAGTCCCGGCGCGCTCGGCCCCGCTCCCTAGGGCGCGCACGCGCCGGGTCTCTCAGATTTAAAGGGCCAGTGCACTATTAATTGGTGCCTAGCCCAATTAGTTTCAAGCACTTCCTACACTATATTAACCCACTTCCCCTTCCTGTCCCTGCCAGATCTTGTTGCCTTGTGCCCTGTGAAAGCGTTTCTGTGTGTTCCATTGCCTGTGTTTCCAGACCCTTGCCGTTGCCCCTGACTACGAACCGTTGCTGCCTGCCCTGACCTTCTGCTACGTCTGACCTTGCCTTTTGCCTAGTCCTTCTGTACCGCTCCTGACTCAGCAGTCAGTGAGGTTGAGTCGCTATCGGGTGGAACGACCTGGGGGTTACCTGCCGCAGCAAGTCCATTCCGCTTTGCGGCGGGCTCTGGTGAAAACCAGTAAACTCTTAGATTCCGTTCCCCTGGTACGGCCCACGCCATCACCTCACTGACAAAGAGGATCCACTTCCCGTGTCTAACCCGCATACCACTCCGGATCCTGACTGTAGATCCGGCCACGGATCCCGCTGAGGTCCCGCTGCCCAGTGTCGCTGACCTAACCTCCGTGGCTGCCCAGCAATCACAGCAGATCGCGCTACAAGGACAGCAGTTGACTCAGTTGACCGCTATGCTGCAACAGCTTCTGCCGCAACAACAGCAACCATCTCCTCCACCAGCTCCTGCATCTCCTCTGCAGCGAGTGGCTGCTCCCAGCTTCCGCCTGTCTCTACCAGACAAGTTTGATGGGGACTTTAAACAGTGCCGTGGATTCCTGTCCCAGTGTTCCCTGCACCTGTAGATGATGTCAGACCAATTCCCTACAGAACGGTCTAAAGTGGCGTTCGTGGTCAGCCTGCTGTCTGGAAAGGGCTTGTCATGGGCCACACCGCTTTGGGACCGCAACGATCCTGCCACTGCTACAATCCAGTCCTTCTTCTCAGAAGTACGTAGTGTATGTGAGGAGCCAGCCCGGGCTTCCTCAGCCGAGAATGCTTTGCTGAATCTTGTCCAAGGGAGTTCTTCTGTGGGCGAATACGCCATCCAGTTCCGCACCCTCGCCTCTGAGCTATCCTGGAATAATGAGGCCCTCTGCGCAACCTTCAAGAAAGGCTTATCCAGTCACATCAAAGATGCCCTGGCCGCACTAGAAATTCCTGCTAACCTGTCTGAACTCATCCATTTGGGATGAAAACCTGTGCCTATACTGTGCAAGCACCGAACATTTCCTAAAAGACTGTCCTATTCGTCCTCCGCGTCTGAGATACGCACCCACTCACCTAGTTGACGTAGGAGAGTCGTTGCTAGGTGAAAATTCTTCCTCTCCACGATTACCTGTGCGGATTGCTATACCCGCTAATGCTACTTCCTTCTCTGCTGTGGCCTTCTTGGACTCGGGTTCAGCAGGAAGTTTCATCAAAGCCTCCCTAGTCAACAGATTCAACATTCCAGTTACCCTTCTTTTCAAACCTCTCTTCATTTCATCCGTTAATGGTGAGAGACTGGTCTGCACCGTGCGTTACCGCACTCAACCGCTACTCATGAGTGTTGGAGTTCACCACCATGAACATATTGGGCTTGCCCTGATTCCAACGTCATTCGCCTAGCCTCGACTGGGTCACGGGGGACATTAAGAGTTGGGGATCTTCTTGCCACAAGCGATGTCACCACCCAGTTTCTTCCTGCCAGGTCTTTATGGCTACTCCATTGCCAGGTCTTCCTAAGGCCTATCAGGACTTTTCGGACATCTTTTGTAAAAAGTAAGCAGAGGTCTTACCTCCACATAGACCCTATGACTGCCCTATTGACCTGCTCCCTGGTACCACACCGCCCCGTGGTAGGATTTACCCACTTTCTGCCCCAGAAACACAAGCTATGTCTGAGTACATACAAGAAAACATCAAAAGAAGTTTTATCCGGAAATCTTCTTCCCCAGCTGGAGCTGGATTTTTCTTTGTCGCTAAAAAAGATGGATCTCTCCGCCCTTGTATTGATTACCGCGGTCTCAATAAAATTACCGTAAAAAATCACTATCCTCTGCCTCTCATCTCCAAACTCTTCCACCAACTGCGAGGTGCTACGATTTTCACCAAACTAGATCTAAGGGGCGCATATAACATCATCCGTATTCGAGCAGGCGATGAGTGGAAGACCGCCTTCAATACCAGAGATGGTCACTTTGAATACCTAGTCATGCCCTTTGGTCTATGCAATGCCCCAGCAGTCTTTCAGGACTTTGTTAATGAAATTATTCGGGATATGCTGTACTCTTGTGTGGTAGTCTATCTTGACGACATCCTCATTTTTTCCTCCAACCTAGAGGAACATGGCCTTCATGTTCGTCAAGTGCTCCAGCGACTACGCCAAGATCAACTTTACGCCAAAATTGAGAAGTGTCTATTCGAACGCAGCAGTCTTCCCTTCTTGGGTTACATTGTGTCCTGACAAGGTCTTCAAATGGACCCTGATAAACTTTCTGCGGTAATGGGTTTGCCTCGTCCCACTGGCCTGCGAGCAATCCAAAGATTCCTCAGATTTGCAAATTACTATCGTCAATTCATTCCCCACTTCTCCACCATCGTTGCTCCTATTGTAGCACTGACTAAGAAAAATGCTAATCCGAAATCCTGGCCGCCACAGGCGGAGGAAGCCTTTAACCACCTCAAAGCCGCCTTCTCTTCTGCTCCAGTCTTGTCCAGACCTGATTCTCAGAAGCCTTTCTTCCTCGAGGTTGACGCCTCCTCTGTTGGAGCCGGAGCTGTTCTCCTACAAAAACCTGCTAAAGGAAACAATGTCACTTGCTGATTTTTCTCCAAAACCTTTTCACCTCCAGAAAAAAATTATTCCATCGGAGACCGTGAACTATTGGCGATTAAGTTGGCCCCTGATGAGTGGAGACATCTTCTGGAAGGATCTCTTCACCCCATCACCATCTATACAGATCACAAAAATTTGTCTTATCTCCAATCCGCCCAGCGGCCAAATCCTCGCCAGGCTAGGTGGTCGTTGTTTTTTGCCCGTTTCAACTTTCAGATCCATTTTCGTCCCGCAGACAAGAATGTCAGAGCTGATGCTCTATCTCGGACCACCGATGCCGCTGAAGCCGAGACCCTTCCTCAGCACATCATTCCCCCGGAGTGTCTAATCTCCTCTGCTCCTGCTTCTCTGGTCTCTGTCCCTCCAGGAAAGATTTATGTTCCTCCCCGTCTTCGCCTCCGGATACTCAAATGGGGCCATTCCTCCCTTCTGGCTGGTCACGCTGGAATAAAAAAGACTCTACAGTTGATTGCTAGACACTATTGACCGATTTCGTACGAGCCTGTACAGTATGTGCACGTGACAAGACCCCTCGTCAGAAACCTTCTGGCCTTCTCCATCCGCTGCCGGTGCCTGAACTGCCTTGGTCCCACATAGCCATGGACTTCATCACTGATCTTCCTGTATCCCATGGCAACACTGTTATCTGGGTGGTCGTTGATCGTTTTTCCAAAATGGCTCACTATATTCCGCTTCCAGGCCTTCCTTCTGCGCCACAGTTGGCGAAGCAATTTTTCCTGCAGATCTTTCGTCTTCCCACACATATTGTCTCGGATAGAGGCGTTCAATTTGTGTCTAAATTTTGGAGAGCTTTCTGTAATCAATTAAAGATTAAATTAAATTTCTCGTCCTCCTACCACCCGCAGTCAAATGGACAAGTTGAGAGAGTGAACCAGATCCTTGGTGACTACCTGCGACATTTTGTTTCCTCCTGCCAAGATGATTGGGTCGACCTGTTACCCTGGGCTGAATTCTCGTACAATTTCAAAAACTCTGAGTCATCCGCCAAGTCTCCGTTCTTTGTGGTGTACGGCCGTCACCCGCTTCCCCCCTCCCTATCTCCACTTCATCTGGAGTTCCTGCCGTAGATGAATTGACCCTGGACTTCTCCTCTATCTGGAAAGAAACTCAAAAGACGCTCTCACTGGCTTCTTCTCGCATGAAGAAACATGCGGATAAGAAAAGAAGAACTCCTCCTGTCTTTGCCCCTGGTGACAAAGTGTGGCTCTCTGCCAAATATATTCGGTTTTGTGTCCCTAGCTACAAGTTGAGTCCTCGTTACCTCGGGCCTTATAGAGTCAAAAGTCAAATCAACTCTGTCTCCTATAAGCTCCATCTTCCTCCTTCTCTTCGTATTCCTAACTCCTTTCATGTATCCCTTCTCAAACCTCTCATTCTTAACCGCTTTTCCCCCAAGGTCACCGTTCCTGCTCCTGTCACTGGGTCCTCTGACGTCTTCTAGGTAAAAGAAATCCTCGCTTCCAAGGTCGTCAGAGGTAAAAAAAAAAATGTTCTCGTTGATTGGGAGAATTGTGGCCCAGAAGAGAGGCCTTGGGAGCCCGAGGACAATATCCTCGACAAGGAGCTCATCCATAGGTTCCTGGGCTCCAAAAAGAGGGGGAGACCAAAGGGGGGGACTGTAACACCGAGCGCTCCGGGCTCCGCTTCCCCTCCGGCGCGCTCGCAGCGTTACTCTCTTGCTTGCAGCGCCCCGGTCAGACTCGCTGACCGGTAGCGCTGCTCTGTGTCCCTCGGCGGGGATGCGATTCCCGTGTCGGGACGTGCCCGCCTGCGGGTCGCATCCCGTATCACTCACCTGCCCCGTCCTTCTGCTCAGTCCCGGCGCATGCGGCCCCGCTCCCTAGGGCATGCGTGCACCGGGTCTCTCAGATTTAAAGGGCCAGTGCACCATTAATTGGTGCCTGGCCCAATTAGTTTCAAGCACTTCCCACACTATATTAACTCACTTCCCCTTCCGGTCCCTGCCGGACCTTGTTGCCTTGTGCCCTGTGAAAGCATTTCTGTGTGTTGCCCCTGACTACAAACCTTTGCTGCCTGCCTTAC
Organism: Hyla sarda; assembly: GCF_029499605.1. Lineage (NCBI taxonomy): Eukaryota > Metazoa > Chordata > Amphibia > Anura > Hylidae > Hyla > Hyla sarda. The sequence goes on along the minus strand of NC_079193.1, from coordinate 344,466,410 downwards.
CTTCTACTACGTATGACCTTCCCTTTTGCCTAGTCCTTCTGTACCGCGCCTGACTCAGCAGTCAGTGAGGTTGAGTCACTATCGGGTGCAACGGGTTACCTGCCGCAGCATGTCCATCCCGCTTTGCGGCGGGCTCTGGTGAAAACCAGTAACCTCTTAGATTCCGTTCCCCTGGTACGGCCCACGCCATCACCTCACTGACAAAGAGGATCCATTACCCGTGTCTAACCCGCATACCACTCCGGATCCTGACACCAGTATATGTCAGATTGAGTTGCCAGCAGAACAGAGGGATTTGTGTGTGAAATACAAAAGCTAGACACATAAATAAGACATGTAGAGCATCTGTATGACCTAGGGAGTAACATATAGAGGCATTATTATAATTTTTTTGTGATATGACAGAAAGTGTCATATCACAAAGAAAGTGTTTCCAGTGTGCCAGTAATGGAGTAATGTCGCCTTTGGTCACAGTAGACAGATATAATCGATAGAGTTATATTTCCTTATATACTATTATATGATTCATGTCCTCTTATACATACACTTTGAAGCACTGGCTTTGTAAAATATCTTGTATGTCACCTAATAGTTTTCTTATGTAATGCATTTATTAAAAGTGAAGTTTTACTGGTGGGATTGAGATCAGGGGTTTTGTGATCCTGAGTTTCAGTACCGTATTTTTCGCCCTATAGGACGCATCGGCATATAAGACACACCCAATTTTAAAGGTGCAAAATCTGGAAAAAAAAGATTCTGAACCCAACAGTGATCTTCAACCTGCGGACCTCCAGATGTTGCAAAACTACAACTCCCAGCATGCCCGGACAGCTGTTGGCTGTCCGGGCATGCTGGGAGTTGTAGTTTTGCAACATCTGGAGGTCCGCAGGTTGAAGATCACTGGATAGGAGGTAGTACTCACATGTCCCCGCCGCTCTGGACTCGTCACTGCTGCCCTGGATGTCGCCGCATCCCCGTGGTGTCCCCGACGCTCCGACGTCTTCTTCCCCGGGATCCACGCTCTCCGACGTCGTCATCACGTCGCCGTCATCACGTCGCTACGCAAGCCGCTCCTATTGGATGACAGGACGGCGTGCACGATGATGTGATGACGTCAAAGGAGAGCGCCGGCCATGAAGGGGATCCCGGCACAGAGCAGACACCGAGGAGGCAGGTAAGGTCCCTCTCGGTGTCCTGTAAGCTGTTCGGAATGCCGCGATTTCACTGCGGTGGTCCCGAACAGCCCGACTGAGCAGCCGGGTTAGTGTCACTTTCCCTTCAGACGCGGCGGTCAGCTTTGATCGCTGCATCTGAAGGGTTAATACAGGGCATCACCGCGATTGGTGATGTCCTGTATTAGCCGCGGGTCCCGGCTGTTGATGGCCGCAGGGACCGCCGCGATAGGTGTGTATTCGCCGTATAAGACGCACCAACTTTTTGGGGAAGAAAAGGTGCGTCTTATACGGCGAAAAATACGGTACATAGAAGCAGAGACCACTGATGCCATTCACTAGGCATGTAAAAAAATGTATGTATCTCATTGGAAACCCCAGAGGGGCAGCAACACTGGAGCAGAAGCCCAACTGTCCCCCAGGGGAACCAGTAATATAAATGATGCTTCACAGCAAAAGTGTTATTAAAAAAAAATAAAATAAAAAAATAAAGATATATATACCCACACACACATAAGAATTTCCTTGTAAAATCCACACTTACAACTTCAAATCTTCAATATCCTGTGTGTGTGAATGCACCCTTAAATTGTATTTATTTATTAAAAAATATATATATATCAAGCAATTCTCCTTCCATACTCTAGGTGGCGTACAAATATGGGATATGTTTTTCCTTTAAAAAAAAAGTTTTAAATCTTTTTTGCAAGAGGTGAAATCTCTCTTATGAAATATTTATTGCAAAAGCTGCGCTGTTCTTTCAAGAACCTTTTTCCAAGTTAGTGGGAAATATCATCAAGGTGTTGGCAAAAAGTAACATAAAATGTCAGGGAAAAAAAATTTGACCGAGGTTTTTGTTTATGTTTTTTTTTTCCCTCCCTTTTCCCTTGAGCTATGTTTTGGAAGAAGAATGACTTATGGTCAAGTTAACGCCTGAAGGAATTCTGGTTAGCAAAACCTGCAAGGAAATACACAGCGTCTATGAAGGCTGGAAAAACACATGATACTGTCATAGTGCGTCAATGAGTGACAGGCTGAAGGTGATGGTGAAGGGAATGGTGAAAAGTGATGGTGAAGGGAATGGTGAAAAGTGATGGTGAAGGTGATGGTGATGATGAAGGTTAAGGTGATGGTAAAGGTGATGGTGAAGGGAATGGTGAAAAGTGATGGTGAAGGTGATGGTGATGATGAAGGTTAAGGTGATGGTAAAGGTGATGGTGAAGGTGATGGTGAAGATGATAGTAAAGGTTATGGTGAAGGGGATGGTAAAGGTGATGGTGAAGGGGATGGTAAAGGTGATGGTGAAGGGGATGGTGAAAGGTAATAGTAAAGGTGATGGTGATGGTAAAGGTGTTGGTGAAGGTGATGGTGAAAGGGATGGTAACGGTGATGGTGATAGTAAAGGTGATGGTGAAGGTGATAGGTGATGGTGAGGGGGATGGTGAAAGGTGATAGTGAGGGTGATGGCAGTGGCGTTGCGACCCGGGTGCGGGGGGGCCCGCACCGGGTGACACCAACCTAATGGGGTGACACCAAGACGCTCCGCAGCACCCCTCCCCCTCCCCAGCTACACAGACACCCCCCTCATCTGTGCCCGACCGGCCTCCCATCCGTCAGCACCCCCCCCCCCCTGCGCTGTGTGTGCGGTGCACCCGTCCGTCAGCAAACCCCCTCTTTCACCTTCACTGTGCGCCCGACCGTCATCACACCCTCCCTCACCTTCACCAGCACTGTGCCCGTCCTCCGCTCCCACGTCTGCGCCGGCCTGACGTCACACCGCATGGCCGCGCAGGAGGACGTGAGTTACGTCACTCGCACGGCGCCCGGTGAGAAGGAGCGCTGCGCTGGATGGGTGAGTTTGTATGTCTGTCTCTCTGTCTCTATCTATGCTTGTGTGTGACTGTGTGTATGTGACTGTGTGTGTTTGTGTGACTCTCTGAGTGTGTGTGTGTGACCCTGTGTGTGTGTGTTTGTGCGACTCTGTGTGTGTGTGACTGTGTGACTCTGTGTGTGTGTCTGTCTGTCTGTGAGTGTGTGTCTCTCTGACTGTGTGTGTGTGTGTGTGTGTGTGTGTGTTTGTCTCTCTGTGTTGTATGTGTTTTTTTTTGTGTGTGTGTGTGTGTGGGGGGGAGGGGGTATAACCAGCGATCTATTGTGGGGAAACTTTGACCCATTGTGGGGAACCTGCAAGGGAACCTGCGGCCTAATGTGGGGGAACTACTACAAAATGTGGGGAGTCTATGCTACCTAATGTGGGGAATCTGTGCTACCAAATGTGGGGAGTCTATGCTACCTTATGTGGGGAATCTGTGCTACCTAATGTGGGGAAATTGCTACCTAATGTGGGGAATCTGTGCTACCTAATGTGGGGAAATTGCTACCTAATGTGGGGTAACTGGTACCTACCTAATGTGGGGGAACTGGTACCAAATGTGGGGAATCTATGCTGCCTAATGTGGGGAATAGATGCTACCTAATGTGGGGAAACTGCGACCTACCTAATGTGGGGGCACTGCTGCCTACCTAATGCTCCCCCCCTGGCAGTAGCACCCTCATCATCCACCAGCAACAACCCCCCCCCCCCAGCAGCACCTCCATCAACATATCCTGATGGTGGATGATGGAGGTGCTCCTGCCAGGAGTATGATCCTGCCAATGGATGATGGGGGTGATACTGCCAGGGGGGATGGCCAGTAGCACCCTCATCATCCTCCAGCAACACCTCCCCAGTAGTAGCACCCCCATCATCCACTAGGAAGACCACCAATACCCCCCTCCCGTGGTAATAGCATCAGCTAACGGATGTTGAGGGGTGTTACTTTGGTTGTGGTATTATATTCAGACGGTGCACTGTATGGCAACGTTATATTCAGAGGGCGCAGTGGGTGGTAGTATTATATTCAGAGGGTGCACTGTATGGCAACGTTATATTCAGAGGGCGCAGTTTGTGGTAGTATTATATTCAGAGGGCGCAGTTTGTGGTAGTATTATTAGAGATGAGCGAACTTACAGTAAATTCGATTCGTCACGAACTTCTCGGCTCGGCAGTTGATGCCTTATCCTGCGTAAATTAGTTCAGCCTTCAGGTGCTCCGGTGGGCTGAAAAAGGTGGATACATTCCTAGGAAAGAGTCTCCTAGGTCTGTATCCACCTTTTCTAGCCCACGGGAGCACCTGAAAGCTGAACTAATTTATGCAGGAAAAGTCATCAACTGCCGAGCAGAGAAGTTTGTGACGAGTTGAATTTACTGTAGTTTGCTCATCTCTAAGTATTATATTCAGAGGGTGCAGTGGGTGGTAGTATTATATTCAGAGGGTACAGTATGTGGCAGATTTATATTCAGGGGTACAGTATGTGGCAGATTTATATTCAGAGGGTACAGTATGTGGCAGATTTATATTCAGAGGGTACAGTATGTGGCAGATTTATATACAGAGGGTACAGTATGTGGCAGATTTATTTTCAGAGGGCGCAGTTTGTGGTAGTATTATATTCAGAGGGCGCAGTTTGTGGTAGTATTATATTCAGAGGGTATAGTGTGTGGCGGTATTATACTCAGGGGTACAGTATGTGGCAGATTTATATTCAGAGGGTACAGTATGTGTTGGTATAATATTCAGAATGTACAGTGTGTGGTAGTATTATATTCAGTGGGTATGGTGTATGGAAGGTTTATAATCAAAGAGTATAGTGTATAGTAGTATTATATTTAGAGGATACAGTGTCTGGCAGGTTTATAATAATTGTTTTCATATAGAGGATGAGAATGCGCTGACATAGTGAGGAGACGTCTGGGCGTTACATTCTGCAGAGAGAAGTTTTAGCTGGAACAAGTCCTGGCGGTATGTACCATCTGAATTAGATAAGGAAAGACTATATAGAGAAGACGTCACCGGTAGTCACTGATATCATTGTGTATTCTCCTCTCTGTGTCCTATCAGAGCTGTAGTCACTTGTCCGTTCTACAGTTAGGTCAGTGAAACTACAACTCCCAGCATAACCTCACCACTGCTCAAAGGGGTACTCTACTGAAAAAAAATGTTTTAATCAGCTGGTGCTACAAAGTTAAACAGATTTGTAAATTACTTCTATTTAAAAATCGTAATCCTTCCAGTACTTATTAGCTGCTGTATAAGCGATTCACAGGAAGTTATTTTCTTTTTTAATTTATTTTCTGTCTGACCACAGTGCTCTGTGCTGACACCTCTGTCCATGTCAAGAACTGTCCATAGTAGGAGCAAATCCCCATAGCAAACCTATCCTGCTCTGGACAGTTCCTGACATGGACAGAGGTTTCAGCAAATAGCACTGTGGCCAGACTGGAAAGAACTACACAACTTCCTGTGGAGCATGCACCAGCTTATAAGTACTGTAAGTATTAAGATTTTAAATAGAAGTAATTAAAAAATCTGCTTAACTTTCTGGCACCAGTTGATATAAAAGTAAATGTTTTCCAGTGGAGTACCCCTTTAAATAATTCTGGGAGCTGTATATTTCAATGGTGAAAACTTCTTTAACACTTTCCTATTCTGTGGCAACTGGTATATCTGATTATTATACTGGAATTTCTCACAATGCGCTACAACAGTGGTGTCTGTCACAACAGGCTAAAAACTTTATGGGGGGAGGGGGTAGGTATGGGGGTGACACCATTTTCTACCGCACCGGGTGACACCAACCCTAGCAACGCCACTGGGTGATGGTGAAGGTGATGGTGATGATGAAGGTTAAATTGATGGTGAAGGTGATGGTGAAGATAATAGTAAAGGTGATGGTGAAGGTGATGGTGAAGATGATAGTAAAGGTGATGGTGAAGGTGATGGTGAAGATGATAGTAAAGGTGATGGTGAAGGTGATGGTGAAGATGATAGTAAAGGTGATGGTGATGATGATAGTGAAGGTGATGGTGATGGTGAAAGGGATGGTGAAGGGGATGGTGATAGTAAAGGTGATGTTGATGATGAAGGGGATGGTGAAGGTGATAGTGAAGGTGATAGTAAAGATGATGGTGAAGGTGATAGTAAAGGTGATGGTGAAGGTGATAGTAAAGGTGATGGTGAAGGGGATAGTAAAGGTGATGGTGAAGGTGATAGTAAAGGTGATGGTGAAGGTGATAGTAAAGGTGATGGTGAAGGTGATAGTAAAGGTGATGGTGAAGGTGATAGTAAAGGTGATAGTGAAGGTGATAGTAAAGATGATGGTGAAGGTGATAGTAAAGGTGATGGTGATGGTGATAGTAAAGGTGATGGTGAAGGTGATAGTAAAGATGATGGTGAAGGTGATAGTAAAGGTGATGGTGAAGGTGATAGTAAAGGTGATGGTGAAGGGGATAGTAAAGGTGATGGTGAAGGTGATAGTAAAGTTGATGGTGAAGGTGATAGTAAAGATGATGGTGAAGGTGATAGTAAAGGTGATGGTAATGGTGAAGGGGATGGTAAAGGTGATGGTGATAGTAAAGTTGATGGTGAAGGTGATAGTAAAGGTGGTGGGGAAGGTGATAGTAAAGGTGATGGTAATGGTGAAGGGGATGGTAAAGGTGATGGTGACGGGGATAGTAAAGGTGATGGTGAAGGTGATAGTAAAGGTGATGGTGAAGGTGATAGTAAAGGTGATGGTGAAGGTGATAGTAAAGGTGATGGTGAAGGTGATAGTAAAGATGATGGTGAAGGGGATAGTAAAGGTGATGGTGAAGGTGATAGTAAAGGTGATGGTGAAGGTGATAGTAAAGATGATGGTGAAGGTGATAGTAAAGGTGATGGTGAAGGTGATAGTAAAGGTGATAGTGAAGGTGATAGTAAAGATGATGGTGAAGGTGATAGTAAAGGTGATGGTGAAGGTGATAGTAAAGGTGATGGTGAAGGGGATAGTAAAGGTGATGGTGAAGGTGATAGTAAAGTTGATGGTGAAGGTGATAGTAAAGATGATGGTGAAGGTGATAGTAAAGTTGATGGTGAAGGGGATAGTAAAGATGATGGGGAAGGTGATAGTAAAGTTGATGGTGAAGGTGATAGTAAAGATGATGGGGAAGGGGATAGTAAAGGTGATGGTGAAGGTGATAGTAAAGGTGATGGTGAAGGTGATAGTAAAGGTGATGGTGAAGGTGATAGTAAAGTTGATGGTGAAGGTGATAGTAAAGATGATGGGGAAGGGGATAGTAAAGTTGATGGTGAAGGTGATAGTAAAGGTGATGGTGAAGGTGATAGTAAAGTTGATGGTGAAGGTGATAGTAAAGATGATGGGGAAGGGGATAGTAAAGGTGATGGTGAAGGTGATAGTAAAGGTGATGGTGAAGGTGATAGTAAAGGTGATGGTAATGGTGAAGGGGATGGTAAAGGTGATGGTGATAGTAAAGTTGATGGTGAAGGTGATAGTAAAGGTGGTGGGGAAGGTGATAGTAAAGGTGATGGTAATGGTGAAGGGGATGGTAAAGGTGATGGTGACGGGGATAGTAAAGGTGATGGTGAAGGTGATAGTAAAGGTGATGGTGAAGGTGATAGTAAAGGTGATGGTGAAGGTGATAGTAAAGGTGATGGTGAAGGTGATAGTAAAGATGATGGTGAAGGGGATAGTAAAGGTGATGGTGAAGGTGATAGTAAAGGTGATGGTGAAGGTGATAGTAAAGATGATGGTGAAGGGGATAGTAAAGGTGATGGTGAAGGTGATAGTAAAGGTGATGGTGAAGGGGATAGTAAAGGTGATGGTGAAGGTGATAGTAAAGTTGATGGTGAAGGTGATAGTAAAGATGATGGTGAAGGTGATAGTAAAGTTGATGGTGAAGGGGATAGTAAAGATGATGGGGAAGGTGATAGTAAAGTTGATGGTGAAGGTGATAGTAAAGATGATGGGGAAGGGGATAGTAAAGGTGATGGTGAAGGTGATAGTAAAGGTGATGGTGAAGGTGATAGTAAAGGTGATGGTGAAGGTGATAGTAAAGTTGATGGTGAAGGTGATAGTAAAGATGATGGGGAAGGGGATAGTAAAGTTGATGGTGAAGGTGATAGTAAAGGTGATGGTGAAGGTGATAGTAAAGTTGATGGTGAAGGTGATAGTAAAGATGATGGGGAAGGGGATAGTAAAGGTGATGGTGAAGGTGATAGTAAAGGTGATGGTGAAGGTGATAGTAAAGGTGATGGTAATGGTGAAGGGGATGGTAAAGGTGATGGTGATAGTAAAGTTGATGGTGAAGGTGATAGTAAAGGTGGTGGGGAAGGTGATAGTAAAGGTGATGGTAATGGTGAAGGGGATGGTAAAGGTGATGGTGACGGGGATAGTAAAGGTGATGGTGAAGGTGATAGTAAAGGTGATGGTGAAGGTGATAGTAAAGGTGATGGTGAAGGTGATAGTAAAGGTGATGGTGAAGGTGATAGTAAAGATGATGGTGAAGGGGATAGTAAAGGTGATGGTGAAGGTGATAGTAAAGGTGATGGTGAAGGTGATAGTAAAGATGATGGTGAAGGTGATAGTAAAGGTGATGGTGAAGGTGATAGTAAAGGTGATAGTGAAGGTGATAGTAAAGATGATGGTGAAGGTGATAGTAAAGGTGATGGTGAAGGTGATAGTAAAGGTGATGGTGAAGGGGATAGTAAAGGTGATGGTGAAGGTGATAGTAAAGTTGATGGTGAAGGTGATAGTAAAGATGATGGTGAAGGTGATAGTAAAGTTGATGGTGAAGGGGATAGTAAAGATGATGGGGAAGGTGATAGTAAAGTTGATGGTGAAGGTGATAGTAAAGATGATGGGGAAGGGGATAGTAAAGGTGATGGTGAAGGTGATAGTAAAGGTGATGGTGAAGGTGATAGTAAAGGTGATGGTGAAGGTGATAGTAAAGTTGATGGTGAAGGTGATAGTAAAGATGATGGGGAAGGGGATAGTAAAGTTGATGGTGAAGGTGATAGTAAAGGTGATGGTGAAGGTGATAGTAAAGTTGATGGTGAAGGTGATAGTAAAGATGATGGGGAAGGGGATAGTAAAGGTGATGGTGAAGGTGATAGTAAAGGTGATGGTGAAGGTGATAGTAAAGGTGATGGTAATGGTGAAGGGGATGGTAAAGGTGATGGTGATAGTAAAGTTGATGGTGAAGGTGATAGTAAAGGTGGTGGGGAAGGTGATAGTAAAGGTGATGGTAATGGTGAAGGGGATGGTAAAGGTGATGGTGACGGGGATAGTAAAGGTGATGGTGAAGGTGATAGTAAAGGTGATGGTGAAGGTGATAGTAAAGGTGATGGTGAAGGTGATAGTAAAGGTGATGGTGAAGGTGATAGTAAAGATGATGGTGAAGGGGATAGTAAAGGTGATGGTGAAGGTGATAGTAAAGGTGATGGTGAAGGTGATAGTAAAGATGATGGTGAAGGGGATAGTAAAGGTGATGGTGAAGGTGATAGTAAAGGTGATGGTGAAGGGGATAGTAAAGGTGATGGTAATGGTGAAGGGGATGGTAAAGGTGATGGTGATAGTAAAGGTGATGGTGAAGGTGATAGTAAAGGTGGTGGGGAAGGTGATGGTGAAGGTGATGGTAAAGGTGGTGGGGAAGGTGATGGTGAAGGGGATGGTAAAGGGGATGGTAAAGGTGATGGTGATAGTAAAGGTGATGGTGAAGGTGATAGTAAAGGTGGTGGGGAAGGTGATGGTGAAGGGGATGGTAAAGGGGATGGTAAAGGTGATGGTGATAGTAAAGGTGATGGTGATAGTAAAGGTGATGGTGATGGTGATAGTAAAGGTGATGGTGAAGGTGATAGTAAAGGTGATGGTGAAGGTGATAGTAAAGGTGATGGTGAAGGTGATAGTAAAGGTGATGGTGAAGGTGATAGTAAAGGTGATGGTGAAGGTGATGGTGAAGTTGGCATCTGATTTACAATTTATTTTTATATTAGTTACATTTAGGCCTCATGGACAAGGCCAAATTACTATTACATATAGCTACCTGCAAGCTCCAAAATCTATGGATCCCTTAGGCTAGGTCAGTGTTTTCCAAACAGTGTGCCTCCAGCTGTTGCAAAGCTACAACTCCCAGCATGCCTGGACAGCCGAAGGCTGTCCGGGCATGCTGGGAGTTGTAGTTTTGCAACTGCTGGAGACAAGCTCGTTGGGAAACACTGTCCTAGGCAAACAGTATATACTATAGGAACAGACAAGAAACCTGCCGTAGGCCCAGACCTGCGGTATGAGGTCCACTGATTTCAGATCAAGCGGCACCAACAATTTTGGTATTTTGGCATGTTGGGTGTTATAGTTTTGCAACAGCTGGAGACACACTGTTTGAAAAATACTACAGAATTTCAGCCACTGCTGAAATTCCACCGCTGAAGGTATGATCTTGTCTACTCTTTCGGGGAAATTCGCCTGGAATACATTACCGTCAATGGAGGGGCGGATTCCGTAGTGTGAACCAAGTCTTATATATAGCACCCATAGAAATGTATGTGCCCTAACTTCCAAACACCTTAGATTTTATACGGAGGTCTTTTCTTTAGTATTAATACATGGCATCCTACAGAAAAAAAAAGAAAACAAATAATAATAATAGCATGGTCGAGGTGTATTAGGTGAGAATTTATATTATATTTCCAAAGGTTGGTCCTGTATAGAGGCACATATTGGGAAGATGTCTCAAAACCTGTGCAGAGGAAAAGTTGCTGAGTTGCCCATAGCAACCAATCAGATCGCTTCTTTCATTTTTGAAAAGGCCTCGGAAAAATGAAAGAAGCAATCTGATTGGTTACTATGGGAAACTTTTCCTCTGCACAGGTTTTTTTTTTTTTTTATAAATCTCCCCCAAATATGTACTACTAGAGGCATTTATCAAAACTTGTGCTGAGGAAAGTTGCCCAGTTGCCCATAGCAACCGATCGGTTCGCTACTTTCATTTCTAACAAGGCCTGTGAAAAATAAAAGAAGCGATCTGATTGGTTGCTATGGGCAACTGGGCAGCTTTCCTCAGCACGGTTTATGATAAATGTCTCCGCCGTAATGTTCAAATCCCTGGTGTGTCCATGTACTATGGGCTACAGGGCTGATGCAAGGATTTTTGCCACCATAAGCAAAAGGTAGTTGTGCAACCCCATTGGCTCCACCCTTTGATACTGTGGTATGGGGGTGTGAGATGCAGGGTAGATGGAATTACCCTAGGGGCAGATGGCATTAACCCCTTGTATTCGTGACGCCAGGGCATGGTTTATCCTCAATACCACCCAAAGGTATACCGCTGGATCCTGGGCTAGGCATTGGGGCAATAATGACTCCGACGCCAAGTTACAGACAATGGTAGCTTTACTGAGGTTAGACAGGTGGAAAAGTCTATACAGTTCAGCCAGGACCCACAGAGGTGACCAGTGACTTCAGAGACCTTAAGGGCTTGCTGGGACTTGTAGTAGAGGTGGACAATGTAGTGCAGGCCACATTGACTAGACAGATGTCTGTGACTTGACTGACTTGTGACTGACAAGACTGTGACTGTGGTTTACTTGCAGGTTTGTAGCTTGTGGCTGCAGACTTGACTTGAGGCCTCCTATGACTCTGGACACACACTTAGGCTCCACTTTACTGGACCTTAGCAACGAGAGAGAGAGATAAGCTCCACCCAGGGCTTATATGGGGGAGACAAGCAGGGAGCCCATAGGTCACCCCTGGGATCACCTGGTCACTGGTACCTCCTGGGTAACAACCACATGACAAGTCACATGGTAACAGTCTTACTGTCACATTTTTTCTAAGCCAAAGGCTGTCCATACATTCTGGGAGTCCTTTTGCAACAGCTGGAGGCACCCTTCTTGGGACAAACTGATCTATGGAGCCAACAAGTCCCTTTTTCATGGGGTAAACAGATTCATTATTTGCTTATATAATTATTTTTTGCTGGATAGATGGGTATTTAGTTATTTATTTAAACTTTGAAAATAGATAAAGATTTACTGCTACAAACTGGAATAAATATAGGCAGATAAATAAGGTATTTACCAGAATAATTCCTGATTTGTGATGTAGATTTTACCAAGTGTCCTCTAGCCTAAGGCTATTGGTGACAATATGTCAGTAGTCGGGAATCAGGGGCTGGTGGTGACATGTCAGTAGTCAGGGATCAGGGGTCAGTGGTGACAACACATCAGTAGTCAGAGATCAGGGACAAGTGGTGACAACATACAAGTAGTCAGAGATCAGGGACTGGTGGTGACATGTCAGTAGTCAGGGATCAGGGGTCAGTGGTGACAACACGTCAGTAGTCAGAGATCAGGGACCAGTGGTGACAACATACAAGTAGTAAGAGATCAGGGACTGGTGGTGACATGTCAGTAGTCAGGGATCAGGGGTCAGTGGTGACAACACGTCAGTAGTCAGAGATAAGAGACCAGTGGTGACAACATACAAGTAGTCAGAGATCAGGGACTGGTGGTGACATGTCAGTAGTCAGGGATCAGGGGTCAGTGGTGACAACACGTCAGTAGTCAGAGATCAGGGACCAGTGGTGACAACATACAAGTAGTAAGAGATCAGGGACTGGTGGTGACATGTCAGTACTCAGGGATCAGGGGTCAGTGGTGACATGTCAGTAGTCAGGGATCAGGGGTCAGTGATGACAACACGTCAGTGGTCAGGGATCAGGGGTCAGTGATGACAACACGTCAGTAGTCAGAGATCAGGGTCCGGTGGTGACAAAATGTTAGTAGTCAGAGATCAGGGGCCAGTGGTGACAACATGTTCATAGTCAGAGATCAGGGGCCGGTGGTGACAACATGTTCATAGTCAGAGATCAGGGGCAGGTGGGGACAACATGTTAGTAGTCAGGGATCAGGGGCTGGTGGGGACAACATGTTAGTAGTCAGGGATCAGGGGCAGGTGGTGACAACATGTTAGTAGTCAGGGATCAGGGGCAGGTGGTGACAAAATGTTAGTAGTCAGAGATCAGGGGCCGGTGGTGACAACATGTTAGTAGTCAGAGATCAGGGGCCGGTGGTGACAACATGTTAGTAGTCAGGGATCAGGGGCAGGTGGTGACAACATGTTAGTAGTCAGGGATCAGGGACAGGTGGTGACAACATGTTAGTAGTCAGAGATCAGGGGCAGGTGGTGACAACATGTTAGTAGTCAGAGATCAGGGGCAGGTGGTGACAACATGTTAGTAGTCAGAGATCAGGGGCAGGTGGGGACAACATGTTGGTAGTCAGGGATCAGGGACAGGTGGTGACAACATGTTAGTAGTCAGAGATCAGGGGCCGGTGGTGACAACATGTTGGTAGTCAGGGATCAGGGGCCGGTGGTGACAACATGTTAGCAGTCAGAGATCAGGGGACAGGTGGTGACAACATGTTGGTAGTCAGGGATCAGGGACAGGTGGCGACAACATGTTAGTAGTCAGGGATCAGGGGCCGGTGGAGACAACATGTTAGTAGTCAGGGACAGGTGGTGACAACACGTCAGTAGTCAGAGATCAGGGACCAGTGGTGACAATATACAAGTAGTAAGAGATCAGGGACTGGTGGTGACATGTCAGTACTCAGGGATCAGGGGTCAGTGGTGACATGTCAGTAGTCAGGGATCAGGGGTCAGTGATGACAACACGTCAGTGGTCAGGGATCAGGGGTCAGTGATGACAACACGTCAGTAGTCAGAGATCAGGGTCCGGTGGTGACAAAATGTTTGTAGTCAGAGATCAGGGGCCAGTGGTGACAACATGTTCATAGTCAGAGATCAGGGGCCGGTGGTGACAACATGTTCATAGTCAGAGATCAGGGGCAGGTGGGGACAACATGTTAGTAGTCAGGGATCAGGGGCTGGTGGGGACAACATGTTAGTAGTCAGGGATCAGGGGCAGGTGGTGACAACATGTTAGTAGTCAGGGATCAGGGGCAGGTGGTGACAAAATGTTAGTAGTCAGAGATCAGGGGCCGGTGGTGACAACATGTTAGTAGTCAGAGATCAGGGGCCGGTGGTGACAACATGTTAGTAGTCAGGGATCAGGGGCAGGTGGTGACAACATGTTAGTAGTCAGGGATCAGGGACAGGTGGTGACAACATGTTAGTAGTCAGAGATCAGGGGCAGGTGGTGACAACATGTTAGTAGTCAGAGATCAGGGGCAGGTGGTGACAACATGTTAGTAGTCAGAGATCAGGGGCAGGTGGGGACAACATGTTGGTAGTCAGGGATCAGGGACAGGTGGTGACAACATGTTAGTAGTCAGAGATCAGGGGCCGGTGGTGACAACATGTTGGTAGTCAGGGATCAGGGGCCGGTGGTGACAACATGTTAGCAGTCAGAGATCAGGGGACAGGTGGTGACAACATGTTGGTAGTCAGGGATCAGGGACAGGTGGCGACAACATGTTAGTAGTCAGGGATCAGGGGCCGGTGGAGACAACATGTTAGTAGTCAGGGACAGGTGGTGACAACATGTTGGTAGTCAGGGATCAGGGGCCGGTGGTGACAATATGTTGGTAGTCAGGGATCAGGGGCCGGTGGTGACAACATGTTAGTAGTCAGGGATCAGGGACAGGTGGTGACAACATGTTGGTAGTCAGGGATCAGGGGCCGGTGGTGACAACATGTTAGTAGTCAGAGATCAGGGGCCGGTGGTGACAACATGTTGGTAGTCAGGGATCAGGGACAGATGGTGACAACATGTTAGTAGTCAGGGATCAGGGCCTGGTGGTGACAACATGTTAGTAGTCAGGGATCAGGGACAGGTGGTGACAATATGTTGGTAGTCAGGGATAAGGGGCAGGTGGTGACATGTTGGTAGTCAGGGATCAGGGACAGGTGGTGACAACATGTTAGTAGTTATGGATCAGGGGCCGGTGGTGACAACATGTTGGTAGTCAGGGATCAGGGGCCGGTGGTGACAACATGTTAGTAGTCAGGGACAGGTGGTGACAACATGTTAGTAGTCAGGGATAAGGGGCAGGTGGTGACATGTTGGTTGTCAGGGATCAGGGGCCAGTGGTGACATAATGTTGGTAGTCAGGGATCAGGGGCCGGTGGTGATAACATGTTCGTAGTCAGGGATCAGGGGCCGGTGGTGACAACATGTTAGTAGTCATGGATCAGGGGCCGATGGTGACAACATGTTAGTAGTCAGGGATCAGGGGCCGGTGGTGACAACATGTTGGTAGTCAGGGATCAGGGACAGGTGGTGACAATATGTTGGTAGTCAGGGATCAGGGACAGGTGGTGATAATATGTTGGTAGTCAGGGATCAGGGGCCGGTGGTGACAACATGTTGGTAGTCAGGGATCAGGGGCCGGTGGTGACAACATGTTGGTAGTCAGGGATCAGGAGCCGGTGGTGACAACATGTTAGTAGTCAGGGATCAGGGACAGGTGGTGACAATATGTTGGTAGTCAGGGATCAGGGACAGGTGGTGACAACATGTTAGTAGTCAGGGATCAGGGACAGGTGGTGACAATATGTTGGTAGTCAGGGATCAGGGACAGGTGGTGAGAACATGTTAGTAGTCAGGGATCAGGGACAGGTGGTGACAACATGTTAGTAGTCAGGGATAAGGGGCAGGTGGTGACAACATGTTAGTAGTCAGGGATCAGGGACAGGTGGTGACAATATGTTGGTAGTCAGGGATAAGGGGCAGGTGGTGACATGTTGGTAGTCAGGGATCAGGGACAGGTGGTGACAACATGTTAGTAGTTATGGATCAGGGGCCGGTGGTGACAACATGTTGGTAGTCAGGGATCAGGGGCCGGTGGTGACAACATGTTAGTAGTCAGGGACAGGTGGTGACAACATGTTAGTAGTCAGGGATAAGGGGCAGGTGGTGACATGTTGGTTGTCAGGGATCAGGGGCCAGTGGTGACATAATGTTGGTAGTCAGGGATCAGGGGCCGGTGGTGATAACATGTTCGTAGTCAGGGATCAGGGGCCGGTGGTGACAACATGTTAGTAGTCATGGATCAGGGGCCGATGGTGACAACATGTTAGTAGTCAGGGATCAGGGGCCGGTGGTGACAACATGTTGGTAGTCAGGGATCAGGGACAGGTGGTGACAATATGTTGGTAGTCAGGGATCAGGGACAGGTGGTGATAATATGTTGGTAGTCAGGGATCAGGGGCCGGTGGTGACAACATGTTGGTAGTCAGGGATCAGGGGCCGGTGGTGACAACATGTTGGTAGTCAGGGATCAGGAGCCGGTGGTGACAACATGTTAGTAGTCAGGGATCAGGGACAGGTGGTGACAATATGTTGGTAGTCAGGGATCAGGGACAGGTGGTGACAACATGTTAGTAGTCAGGGATCAGGGACAGGTGGTGACAATATGTTGGTAGTCAGGGATCAGGGACAGGTGGTGAGAACATGTTAGTAGTCAGGGATCAGGGACAGGTGGTGACAACATGTTAGTAGTCAGGGATAAGGGGCAGGTGGTGACATGTTGGTTGTCAGGGATCAGGGGCCAGTGGTGACAACATGTTGGTAGTCAGGGATCAGGGGCCGGTGGTGATAACATGTTCGTAGTCAGGGATCAGGGGCCGGTGGTGACAACATGTTAGTAGTCATGGATCAGGGGCCGGTGGTGACAACATGTTAGTAGTCAGGGATCAGGGGCCGGTGGTGACAACATGTTGGTAGTCAGGGATCAGGGACAGGTGGTGACAATATGTTGGTAGTCAGGGATCAGGGACAGGTGGTGATAATATGTTGGTAGTCAGGGATCAGGGGCCGGTGGTGACAACATGTTGGTAGTCAGGGATCAGGGGCCGGTGGTGACAACATGTTGGTAGTCAGGGATCAAGAGCCGGTGGTGACAACATGTTAGTAGTCAGGGATCAGGGACAGGTGGTGACAATATGTTGGTAGTCAGGGATCAGGGACAGGTGGTGACAACATGTTAGTAGTCAGGGATCAGGGACAGGTGGTGACAATATGTTGGTAGTCAGGGATCAGGGACAGGTGGTGAGAACATGTTAGTAGTCAGGGATCAGGGACAGGTGGTGACAACATGTTGGTAGTCAGGGATCAGGGGCCGGTGGTGACAACATGTTGGTAGTCAGGGATCAGGGACAGGTGGTGACGATATGTTGGTAGTCAGGGATCAGGGACAGATGGTGACAACATGTTAGTAGCCAGAGATCAGGGGCAGGTGGTGACAACATGTTAGTAGTCATGGATCAGGGGCCGGTGGTGACAACATGTTGGTAGTCAGGGATCAGGGGCCGGTGGTGACAATATGTTGGTAGTCAGGGATCAGGGGCCGGTGGTGACAATATGTTGGTAGTCAGGGATCAGGGGCCGGTGGTGACAATATGTTGGTAGTCAGGGATCAGGAGCCGGTTATTACGTTTTTGAAGCATCTTTATTTGATCATTTTAGTAAACTCTTTAAACCTAAGTAACTATATGAAGATGCTGCCGGATTCTCTTGGCCGGTCCTAGCGCAGTGTTTTGTTTTAATTGTTCTGGCCCGATTCCTCGATCACCGATTACCTCCTTCGGAGGACCTACACTGAAGTTGGCTCTTAGCCTGGGGACTGAACGTGGTTCCCTGTGCTCTGCTATTTACCTCTTCCTAATAGGCTGATTCGTATTGGACATTATAGGAAACATTCCAAATGGGTCTTTTCATATAGTATTTAAAGGAGTCATTTTGGTTGTAAAGGAAAATATAATTGCCATTTTGTGCCAGGAAAATCATGTCTGCAGTTGACTCCAGAGATTGATGACTTATGGTTGATATAGCCCTGTGCGCAGGATCATACCTACACCTCTAGGGGCAGGTACTTGGGGGGATTTATCAAAACCTGTGCAGAGGAAGAGTGGTGTAGTTGCCCATAGCAACCAATCAGATTGCTTCTTTCATTTTCCACAGGCCTCTAAAGAGGCCTGTGGAAAATGAAAGAAGCAATCTGATTGGTTGCTAAGGGCAACTGCACCACTCTTCCTCTGCACAGGTTTTGATAAATCTCCCCCACTGTGTTTATACTGGGGGGGGGGGGGCAAGTGCATTAGGTCTATGGAGTAGGGAGCAAAATACTTACCTTCATTTAAAGGGGTATTCCATTGTTTTTTAATTTGACTTTGCTACAGGGGCTTTGCTACACGGTGCCCCGTGTGGTCCGCTGACGATCACTTACCTGTCCTCGGGGCTCCGCCGCCTGATTTATTTACATCCAACATGGAGAACAACCCATGCCTGCCACATCAGCTAAAGAAAAAGGTAAGCACAAGGCATACACAAGAACCTTTGCTTTGTTTTCTAATGATAATAACGCATGTTTCACTATATAATAAAATAAAATAAATCATTTTTGGAGTCCTTCTGTATACTGTATATATTTTTTAAATTTTTTTTTTTTTTTTTTTTTTTTAAATCAGATAAAGCCCTACGCTGGAGCGGTGTCTGAAGAGACCAAGCCCATCTGCCTCTATAGAGACTATACTGTATAGTCCCTCCAAGGAGCAGTTCTTTAAATTGTGAATGTAAAAGAGTATTAACATGAAGCGCAGGAAGGCCGGCAATACGCCACAACCTCCGCAAGAGGAATTATGGGAAATGTAGGGAGCCTAAGCAGTGTTTTCCAAACAATGTGTCTCCAGCTGTTGCAAAACTACAACTCCCAGCATGCCTCGGCTGTCCAGGCATGCTGAGAGTTGTAGTATTGCAACAGCCGGCACAGGATTTAGTGATCTGTTTACATTTAACATAGAGAACAACTTATGCCTGCCACATCAGCCAAAACAGGCAAGCGCAAGGCATACACAAATCTTCTGCTTTAATTTCTAATAACAGGTCATGTCGCACTATATAAGCAGAAATAATAATTATAATGATACATTTCCGGAGTGCTTCTTTAATAAGATATCCTATCCTATGCTGGAGCGGTGTCTGAACAGTCCAAGGCCTTCTGCCTCTATAGTGCAACATTGCTTCTCTCCAAATAGTGAATGTAAAAGAGTAGTAACATGAAGCGCAAGAAGGCCGGGAATACACCACAACCTCCGCAAGAGGAATTATGGGAAATGTAGGCAGCCTAAGCAGTGTTTTCCAAGCAATGTGTCTCCAGCTGTTGCAAAACTATAAGTCCCAGCATGCCTGGACAGCCTTCGGCTGTCCAGGCATGCTGAGAGTTGTAGTATTGCAACAGCCGGCATAGGAATTAGAGATCTATTTACATTTAACATAGAGAACAACTTATGCCTGCCACATCAGCCAAAACAGGTAAGCACAAGGCATACACAAATCTTTGCTTTAAAGGGCTTATCCAGGAAAAAAACTTTATATATATATATATATATATATATATATATATATATATATATATATAAACTGGCTCCAGATAGTTAAACAGATTTGTAACTGACTTCTATTAAAAAATGTTAATCCTTTCAGTACTTATGAGCTTCTGAAGTTAAGGTTGTTCTTTTCTGTCTATGTGCTCTCTGATGACACGTGTCTCGGGAACCGCCCAGTTTAGAAGAGGTTTGCTATGGGGATTTGATTCTAAACTGGGCGGTTCCCGAGACAGGTGTCATCAGAGAGCACTTAGACAGAAAAGAACAACCTTAACTTCAGAAGCTCATAAGTACTGAAAGGATTAAGATTTTTTAATTTAAGTAATTTACAAATCTGTTTAACTTTCTGGAGTCAGTTGATATATATATATATATATATATATATATATATATATATATATATATATATATAAAGTTTTTTCCTGGAATACCCCTTTAATTTCTAATGACAGGCCATGTTGCACTATATAAGCAAAAATAATAATAATAATGATACATTTCCGGAGTGCTTCTTTAATAAGATATCGTATCCTATGCTGGAGCGGTGTCTGAACAGCCCAAGCCCTTCTGCCTCTATAGTGCAACATTGCTTCTAGAGATGAGCGAACTTACAGTAAATTCGATTCGTCACGAACTTCTCGGCTCGGCAGTTGATGACTTATCCTGCGTAAATTAGTTCAGCTTTCAGGTGCTCCGGTGGGCTGGAAAAGGTGGATACAGTCCTAGGAAAGAGTCTCCTAGGACTGTATCCACCTTTTCCAGCCCACCGGAGCACCTGAAAGCTGAACTAATTTATGCAGGATAAGTCATCAACTGCCGAGCCGAGAAGTTCGTGATGAATCAAATTTACTGTAAATTCGCTCATCTTTAATTGCTTCTCTCCAAGGAGCCGTTCTTTAAAGAGTGACCGTAAAAGGGTATTTACGTGAAGCGCAGGAGGGCCGGGTGCGACGGATCCGATTTCATAATGTGTCTGCCCTTCTCGGCTGTTCCATTGAACCTGCAAGAGACCGTTTTAATATCCTACCTGATGCGACGCGATTGGGGAGGAAACGCCGCTAAGATGGCAGTAAATCGTGTTTAAGTGGAGGAGAAATTCTGCGCTTTATGTTCCCTTTGAAGCCTATTAAACCTACCTTTACACCTAGGGCAGGGGAGACGTGTGGTTAAAAGATACCGATTGTTCTAGCAGATGTTGCTGATATTTTAGATGCCTGACGCTGAAGCACGGACCGAAATGTTTCCAGAGAATTTGTTTTTATTTTTATTTTTTTTTGTGCTAAAACATCTGGTCCTGACCTTAAGTTTCGCTGCGATGTCTTTGTTGTAGGTAGTTCTGATCATACAATATTATTTTGTATTACATTTGATGCTATCGCTTTTATTAACAGCTTTGAACAGAAAAAAAAAAAACAGAAAAAAGACATAAAACACCAAAGCAGATTGAAGAATTTTTATGTATTTTGAACAGGGAATGTGGGGGGTGTATCCAGGAGCGCCCTGGAATAGAGGAGTAGGCATGACAGAGGGGGAGGAGAGATAAGGTAGGGAAGTTTGTTTTTAACCCCTTAAGGACCCGGGCTTTTTCCGTTTTTGCATTTTCGTTTTTTGCTCCTTACCTTTAAAAAATCATAACTCTTTCAATTTTGCACCTAAAAATCCATATTATGGCTTATTTTTTGCGCCACCAATTCTACTTTGTAATGACATCAGTCCTTTTACCCAAAAATCTAAGGCGAAACGGGAAAAAAAATTAATTGTGAGTAAATTTTACGGGCTTCCGTTTCTACACAGTACATTTTTCAGTAAAAATGACACCTTATCTTTATTCTGTAGGTCCATACGATTAAAATGATACCCTACTGATATAGGTTTGATTTTGTCGTACTTCTGGAAAAAATCATAACTACATGCAGGAAAATTTATATGTTTAAAATTGTCAAATTCTGACCCCTATAACTTTTTTATTTTTCCGTGTATGGGGCGGTATGAGGGCTAATTTTTTGCGCCGTGATCTGAAGTTTTTAACGGTACCATTTTTGCATTGATAGGACTTATTGATTGATTTTTATTATTTTTTTCATTATATAAAAAGTGACCAAAAATGCACTATTTTGGACTTTGGAATTTTTTTGCGCGCACGCCATTGACCGTGTGGTTCAATTAACGATAGATTTTTATAATTCGGACATTTCCGCATGCGGCAATACCATATATGTTTATTTTTATTTACACTGTTTTTTTTTTGTTTTATGGGAAAAGGGGGGTGATTCAAACTTTTATTAGGGAAGGGGTTAAATGATCTTTATTCACTTTTTTTTGCAGTGTTACAGTGTCCCATGCCTGTCATGTGACACTTATAATAATGGTATCTTCCTATGGGACAGAAGTGACTTGGGGCCCCCTCGGGCACCAGGGCCCCGGTGTGACTGCTACCTCTGCACCCCCTCTAGTTACACCCCTGATTTTGGCATAGCTGCAGGATACATGACAAGTATCTGATAGGTGGGGGGGTCCTACCTCTGATTTTTCCAAAGCTGGGAGAATTGAAGTCCCCCCGGTCCCCAGTTCTTCCAGAAAAAGCACAGAGGTTGCTAAACATGTAAACAGCTCTTCTCATTTGGGTCAATGCAAAATACTGAAAAATTCATTGCAGGCAGATGGTTAAACGGGGTGTTATGGGCCTTAGCACACCCTAAGTTAACTACATTAGGATCTGCAGCAATCTCTCTCTTCTGATACATTACTACAATGTATCGGTGCTTGTGACTAAGGAGCAAACCCCCGAAACCCATCAAGCTTTTTTTTACAAATTTTGTTGAGAATTTTGTACTACCCTGTTTAAAAAAAAAATCAATAAAGACAGGAATTTTATAAATCCTGTGGCACACTGGATCTTCTTCCTATTTAGTGTAGGTCAAATCATAAGCTCACAGAGTATGGTCGTGGTTCACACGGGTGTAATATAGAAACATTTGTGGTGTCCCGGTACTGTATTGCATATCGTGCCTTGGTTAGGGGTCCCCAAAGTCAGAGTTCCTAGTAACTGTGGGGTTCCGCTTCTTTAGTCATCCCCTAGTCACCCCTCATATAGTTAATATATTTCTAAAATAAATGTAAATACTGTATAGAAAGTGTATACTTACCTTGCATAGCGTCGCAGGACCTGCGGGTCATGTAACTGTGGTTTAGTCTCTATGGTAGGTAAAAGGACCTTTGGAGGTTCTGGGTGATGTGATGCCCACAATGCCTTGTAAAGCTGATTGACAGATGGTGTGGACCAATCCTAAAGCGGCCGGCCCCTGCCCATAAAAGGGAGCTGCAGCCAATAGACGCTCTCTTGGGTTCCGGATCGTTAGAGAGTCAAGATCTGCGCAACTTACAACGACAAATACTAGGCCACAGCCTGCCGGCCTCGGCCTGAAGCTAAACAGTGAGTTCTTACAAACTTCCCCGCTTATGCTAGCGAGACCTCTGGACCTAAACATACCCCTAAATCCAGCGGATCTGCGCATACTAAATCCAACTAATCTAAAGAACTTACAAAAGTCCAAACCATACGTCAATCTCAGCTAAGCTGTATATAGACTTTGTCATAAAGACTGTTCCTGTATTCTCATTTTACAGAAAATCTTCAGTAAAGTTTACGCAAGTTTTCAGCAAAGCTCTGGTTGTGGACAATACTTTATTCTGCATCTACCTATCGCTCTTAGGAAGGGTGGAGATAGGCCAAGCCATACAGCATTTAACCCTCACCCTGGCGTCACGACTGACAAGAGTTAATTATAGCCGTGATATACCTCACAGCAACACCCCAACTGCCATACACCCCCCCAAGGCACCACACATCTTTGGCATCCGAATTACGGCAGAAAGTCCCAGCCTAACTGTAGATCTGGTCATCTTAAAGGGCTGCTCCGCTGGAAAACATATATTTTTTTTAATCAACTGGTGCCAGAAAGTTAAACAGATTTGTAAATTACTTCTACAGTATTAAAAAATCTTTACCCTTCCAGTACTTTTTAGCAGCTGTATGCTACAGAGGAAATTCTTTTCTTTTTGAATTTCTTTTTTTCTCTTGTCCACAGTGCTCTCTGCTGACACCTGATGCCCGTATCAGGAACTGTCCAGAGCAGGAGAAAAATCCTCATAGCAAACCTATGCTACTCTGGACAGTTCCTGACACGGACAGAGGTGTCAGCAGAGACAAAAAAAAAAAAAAAGAAATTGAAAAAGAAAAGAATTTCCTCTGTAGCATACTGCTGCTAATAAGTACTGGAAGGATAAAGATTTTTTTAATAGAAGTAATTTACAAATCTGTTTAACTTTCTGGCACCGGTTCATTTAAAAAAAAAAAAAAGTTTTCCACCGGAGTACCCCTTTAACTGAATTGACAGCTGTTAGTATGGGCCATCAGACACACGGCCGGGGGCGGAACCTGTGGTCGTAAAGATGCAAAAACATATGTGTACAGGGCCAATGTTGATCTTTGCTATGAGGCCCGTTATCTTCTATACATGCTATTACGCTTTTAATCAGTGTTTCCCAACCAGTGTGCCTCCAGATGTTGCAGAACTACAACTCCCAGCATGCCCGGACAGCCTTAGGCTGTCCGGGCATGCTGGGAGTTGTAGTTCTGCAACAGCTGGAGGTATACTGGTTGAGAAACACTGCTGTAAAGTATCTGCACCTAGGCTTCGGCCCTATTATCATCTTCCTCGGGGGCCCCCCCTGAAGCAGCACATAACCTTATCCTACAGGCTACGGGACCCCCACCTGGTGCCTATCCCACAGATCTACGAAACCTGCCAAGATTCTACCGACAGATAAGAATAACATTAACGGCGGAATACCTGAACTCTGACCAACCAGTATCGTTTATCATGTCGATATTGTCATTTCCTATCTGGGCTTAATGTGCCTGTGACCGGTGGACTCGCAAAAACTTCCATTACACTCCCCCACCCCACATAAGAAAATGGCTTTATTTTGGCCCCAATACAAGAACATCACTACCACGATTACTAAGCGGTAATGGAAATACCGTAAATAAGTAGTACAGCGCGTCCAGCAGAAAAAACGGACATTGAGATAAGGATTAATAAATGATAAAATGTAATTCTTCTCTCTCTTCCTGGCTCAGGTGCAGATCTGCTCATAACCTAAAACAAAACAAAAAGAAGGTGGTTATCACTTATTGGGCTATGGACCAAGACCAGGTTTAGTGTCTGCGCTCTGGTTTAAAGGGGTACTCCGGTGGAAAACATTTTTTTTTTTAAGGTCTTTATAAGTCAACTTGTGCAAGAAAGTTAAACAGATTTGTAAATTACTTCTATTAAAAAATCTTTAGCCTTCCAGTACTTATTAGGAGCTGTATGCTACAGAGGAAATTCTTTTCTTTTTGAATTTCTTTAATGGCTTGTCCACAGTGCTCTCTGCTGACACCTGATGCCCGTATCAGGAACTGTCCAGAGCAGGAGAAAATCCCCATTGCAAACCTATGCTGCTCTGTACAGTTCCTGATACGGACAGAGGTGTCAGCAGAGAGCACTGTGGATAAGACAGAAAAGAAATTCAAAAAGAACAGAATTTTCTCTAGCATACAGCTGCTAAAAAGTACAGAAAGGGTAAAGATTTTTTAATAGAAGTCATTTACAAATCTGTTTAACTTTTTGGTACCAGTTCATAAAAAAAAAAAAAAATAAAATACATGCTGTAGTTGTAGTTTTTATTGCCATCAATTTAGGGCTTGTGTATCACATTTATTTATTTTTGTTTTAACAGGGGTGGGGGGTTGGAGGGGGGAAAGAAATATATATATATTCTCCTGTTTATATTTATATATATATATATATATATATATATATATATATATATATATTATTTTTTTTTTTTAACCATTTTTCGTTTGTGTCATTCAGCTTACATCTGATCATTGGTTGATA
The DNA here is from genome assembly GCF_029499605.1 of Hyla sarda. Taxonomy (NCBI): domain Eukaryota; kingdom Metazoa; phylum Chordata; class Amphibia; order Anura; family Hylidae; genus Hyla; species Hyla sarda. Next base: position 344,441,068 of record NC_079193.1, on the reverse strand, counting down.
CATTGCAGCAGTAGTGGTAGTGCTGTGTATTCTGCATAAGGCCAATTTCACACTAAGGAAATTCTGAGAGAAATTCCGTTTTGAAATTCTAGAGCAGCAGAGCCTCATTGAAGGAAAGCTACACAGTTTTCGTGGTGGACTCCAAAAATTCTGCCAAAACACAGAACTCGGCAATGTCTGCGTGGTCCTAGTGCCGATTCATTCAGCGGTCCGTGCTGCCCACACTTGGAATGTCCGGCAGCAGATTCTGTTGTGTGAAGCCGGCCTAAGGGTGCGGTCACACTATTCATTTTCCTGAATTCCACTCAGAATGCCAGTGCAGCAGCTTTCTATTGTTTTTAATGGGATTCTGCTCCATTTACAGGCAAACTTTCTTCCGTACAAATGTTACATCTATGGGGACAGGCATTGTCCGTGCGGTCAGCCTAGAGCCAGCCGCCCCCATAATCAGTAATTACAAATACACCTTCCTCATTACCACACAGTGAGTTTTGAGATAGATTTACCTATGCCAACATGGTGGTCTCTGTTGTTATGGCTGCGGCTGTGCTTGTATATGTAGATGGGCCCACATCTTGGTTGCTGGAGACAGTAGTGCACGTAGGTTTATCCACGAGTGGAAAATGTCCAGAGGAATGTCTTAGAAAGGGTTAATATGACCTCTGGTGTCTTCCTGGAGTCTCCACACCGAGTGACATAAGCCTCCATCTTTTCACCAGAGTTTAAATTGTGAGGTAAATCATGTGATGCATGTGAGATTTGGGTGCAATGCGCCACAGTTGAAGATGAGACACCTTAATAAATATATAGGGGACATTTATCAAGGGATTTAGAGCTCTTTTTTGCTTACAAAAGTCGCACAAGCATCTAAGCTAATTTTTGGGTGACTTTTGGCTGTAAGCATAAAGCTCCATCCCTCCAAAACAGCGTAAATGTAAGCAAGTGCAGAGCTGCCTTACAAAACGGCTTTGGAGAGCAGATTTTATATTTCCCGCTGTCAGATCACGGCTCAGGCTGGAAATCGGAAATAACAACTGTACATAGGAGCCCCGGCTGGCATCACTCCGGCTCTGTCTGATTCTAACACTGCTACCCTAACTTAATGTTGGGGACACTGATTTACATCCCCCCCCCCCTTGTCTCCCATCTGTCTGCTACCTGTTGCAAGACTACAACTCCCAGCATGCCCATACAGTGATGGCATGCTGGGAGTTGTAGTCTTGTAGCAAGTAGCGGGTAGAAGATGTCTCGCTCAGGTTGGGAGACAAAGGGGGATGTAAAGCAGTGTCCCCAATATTCAGTTAGGGTAGCAGTGAATCAGAAGGAGCCCGGCGGCTACAGAGTGATGTCAGCCCAGGCTACTTTTAACATACCTCGGTGCCGTGGAGTTTCTATATCCCCTACTGTAACTTCATATTTCCCGCTGGGTCCCATGATTGGCCGGGACCAAGCAGCCAATCACGGGACCCCGCCGGAAATTTGATCTTACAGTAGGAACTAAAAACTGCGGCTCTGTTATATGGTAAAAGGAGCCTGGGGTGGCCTCACTGCAGCCTGGTGGGGAGATGTGTAGGAGCCGTCCCTGCCATCCCTAAGCACTGCGGTAATTTCAAATTTCCCGCTGGGTCCCGTAATAAAATTACAGTGATTCTCTTATCACCCCGGCCAGGGAGCGGAGCGCATTACCGCTCGCTTCCCTGGCTTGCACGACTACAACTCTCAGCATGCCCTTACAGTAAGGGCAAGCTGGGAGTTGTAGTTGTGCAGTAGAGGGCAGGTGACACCCGCCCCACAACTACAACTCCCAGCATGCACTTACTGTAAGAGCATGCTGGAAGTTGTAGTTGTGCGGCAGGCGCGAGTGACAAGCTTGTCACCTGCCGCACTACTACAACTCACAGCTTACTGTAAGGGCATGGCACGGAAGATGCGCGGGAGGTTGACAATAAATGTATTAACCTATTTTTCTTGTTTTCTCATTTCAGATCCGTGTATCCTGTGGACTACTTGGAATTCGGTGGACTGCGCCGATGACCAGAAATAAAAAAAATGTGTTTAAACGTGTTGTGTTTTTTTAATTTACTTGACAGGCTTAGTTGTGGAAGCCTTCTTATAGACGGAGCCCATTACTAAGCTAGACTTAGCGTTAGCCACAAAAACAGCTAGCGCTAACCCCCAATTATTACCCCGGTACTCACCGCCACAGGAGTGCCGGTACCAACAGGCCCGGAGTGTCAAAAATGATTTTTATTCTCAGCCAAATACCAACCAAGCAGCAACAGCCTGACGTTACCAGGGTGGGCGAGGACCATTGTTACTGGCCCTCCCCAGCATAAATAACGCCAGCCTGTTACCGCCCAGGAGCGCCATTTTTGATACTCCGGACCTGTTGGTACCGGCTCCTCCCAGCACCCCTGTGGCGGTGGGTACCGGTGGTAATAATTGGGGGTTAGCGCTAGCTGTTTTTGTGGCTAACGCTAACCCCGGCATAGTAATGGACTCTGTCTATAAGACGGCTTCCACTACTAAGCCTGTCAAGTAAATAAAATTAAAAAACACAACACGTTTAAAAAAAATATATATATATTCTAAAAAACCACAAGCCCTCGTTAACCGTTTTATTAACATTAAACCAAATAAACGCTGGTCACTCCTCCGTATCTAAAGTAATCCACAGGATACACGGATTTGAAATGAGAAGTAAAAAAACAAAAATGAGAGTGCATTTAGGGGAAAAAAGTGGTAAAAAAAAAAATTTAATAACCATATATCATTTTTTTCAAAGCTGCAAATTGGTGTTCTAAAGTCATTTATTGTTTTTTTTCTTATGTGTGCTAAAAAAAATGGTATTCAAAATTGATTTATTGTTTTTTGCTTATGTAAGCCAAATTTATCAACCCCCTGTGATAGTATGATAAATGTGTCATACATAAGCAAAACAAAAGCAAAAAAAGAAAACGCCTATAGAACTCGCTTACCAAAGCAACAATGATAAATGTCCCCGATAGGGTTTTACACATTGAGGAACAAAGCAACAAGAGATATGCTAAAGAGATATGCTTTTTATTTGGAAAGGTTCCAGGAACAATTTGGAGGTTTTTATCCAGGAACTGAATACTTATTCTTTAAATCTACATTTTACACCACACATTAGTACAGATGTTTTAGAATTTTTGGATATTTAAATTTCAGCCAAACAACCAAATCCGATTTGCAGCACCTACCATAAACCCATTTCCAAAAATAGTTTTATTCTTTTTAACAGCTGTCATCTACCAAGATGGCTTTTAAATAATTCCTTGAGCCAATATTGTAGACTCAAGAGGAACTGTACCCTTGGATCTCAATTTGAAATAGAGGCTAATGCCCTGACTGACAAGTTCCTGGAGAAAAACTATCCTAAACACATCTTGGATCAATCTATTAGTAAAGTGCAGGAGTTAGATAGATCCATGTTTTTTTACACCCAATATCAATGAACCTCAATCACATGACCAGGATCCAAAATTCATTTTACCTTTTAATAAAGATGACAAGCAAATTGAAAGAAAAATTGGCATTTTTTGGGAAATTACAAATTGATTGGACAGCACATCCCCAGTAACCCACCCATCGTATATACTAAGGCACCCAATTTGGGCATTAAAGGGGTACTCAGGCCCTGAGACATCTTATCCCCTATCCAAAGGATAGGGGATAAGATGTCTAACTGCATGGGTCCCGCCGCTGGGGACCCCCGCAATCTTGTGTTCGCCACCCACCTATTTGAGCTGGATGCCGGGTGCCAGCTCACAAACAGCCGGGTGGCGACCACGGGGCCGGAGTATGGTGACGTCCCGACTCCGGCCCCGTGTGACGTCACCCCCCCCGCTATGCAAGTCTATGGGAGGGAGCGTGACGGCGAGTGCAGAGACTGTCGATCCTGAAGTACGCTCACAGGCCAACTGCATCAGGACATTCTGGGACTTCCAGCACTCAGACTGCATCAAATCCACTATCCAGAGGCCGGACACAGCTCCATGCCAACCTGCAAGTGCAGAGCGATCTACAAGGTGGTGAGTGGTGCCGTGCATCAACCTTCTAATCTTTTAAGAGACCCGTTCCACACTTATCTTTAGTGAATTTCTAAGAGACTGAGGCATTTCATTATGGACATTTGATTCCTTATAGGTAGTTTTATTATATTCCATTTCTGTTTTATACCATTTAACACTTGTCATTATATTTATTTGCAATTTTTACTATCTTACTATTTCCATTGCAAGGTCCCTGCTTGGACAGTAGCGGATTACCATTTTATGTATAATAAATATTGTACACTTAATTAGCCATATCTCAGGTCCAGAATACGGATTTACAACATTTTACTGTGACATTCACACTGGATATCATCCTTTTCTCTCCATTTATCTATCCATTTTTCACTCTTCACGATCCTTTTGAAGACTGGTTTACTATATGTTATTGTTAGAATGAGTGGGAAGAAAAGTGCAGCTGATCAAGACCATTCCATAGACTTAAACTGTAAGACCGATAGCAGTCTAAAAAACGATTATAACTATCGACATGTCTTGTCAAACACGTCAAAAGTTGTTTTTTTTTTTAATAGTGACAGTGTTTAAAACCCATCCCATAGACTTGTTCAGCTATTTATTGTTTCTTCTAAAAAATTTTAAATTTCAGACATTTTCACAATAAGGGTAGGGTCACACAGCACATCTGCAGCGTATTTCACACTGCGGATGCGCCGACGGCAGTCACAGAGCGATAGCAGAGTCAGCTCCCTGCTGTGGCTGGGTAGCAGTGTGTGTCTGCTCTGTGACTGCCGTCGGCGCTGTGTGTGACCCTACCCTAACACAGCATACCGTATACCCACGTCAGTGCATCTAGAATAAAATAAATATAAAAAATGTAGAGAAGCTTGTGTAGCTGTGTGCCAAAAGATAATGCAGTGACAAAATTCATTCTTAGGGGTGCAATCAAAATTTAATCGATATTGTGTCAATTGAATAAACTATGGTTCTGCCGCAATTTATCTGAAATCATAGTGTGCTGCTTCCTGTCCATAATGCAGTGGTACAGGGGTCAATGCAGATGAATGCTCTATGTAACGTGGCTCTGTGATTCATAGTCACTTTGTTGTTAATATACAGATATATTCTATCTTAGGTAAAATCAAGAAAAATAATTTAACAAAAAAAAGGCGATACTAATGTAGAAATCTTGTTCACGTCGTAGTGATGTCACAGGCTCCTGGTGAATTGATTGGTTGTGTATCTCTGCTTCCATTGTGTACAGCCAATGAGTGCGCTCCACTCTGTAGATGAGCCAATGAACCGAATCCTTCATGAGAATAATCTTGTCAGGTCGTGAAACTGAGATTTTTTAGGACTGGGTTATCTGTAATGTTTCCAGCATGTTCTCCACTGCTTTCAAAGACATCTGAGAGTCCATCATGGTCCGGCCTGCAAGCTGAAGGAGAGAATTGTTACTTGATTAATATTACGTTTCTGCACAGTCGTTGCTAATTAAAGGGGTATTCCGGGCAAAAAAACATCTTATCCCCTATCGAAAGGATGGGACCCCCTCGCGATCTCCCGGCAGCGGCCCGCATTTTATGCGTAGCTGCGTCTGCAGTTTCGGTAACCGCCGGTCTTTCGAGACGGGGATGTGACGTCACGCCACGCCCCCACCATTCATGTCTATGGGAGGGGGCGTTGCGGCCGTTACGCCCCCTCCCATAGAAATGAATGGAGGGGGCGTGACGTCCCCGTCTCGGAAGCCCGTCGGTTTCCGAAACTGCAGATGCAGCTACGCATAGAATGCAGGCTGCGGCAGGGAGATCGCGGGGGGTCCCAGCGGCGCGCCCCCTGTGATCAGACATCTTATCCCCTATCCTTTCAATAGGGGATAAGATGTTTTTGCCTGGAATTCCCCTTTAAGGGGTTAAATGACTTTTATCTAATGTATATATGGCTGGCATAAGGGCTCGTTAACACTACGGAATCTCTGCCTGGAAATATTCTGGAGCGGAGACTCCATCTGGAGCAGGTGCCGGAAGAACTATAGACGGCAATGCATTTCTGAGAAATATTGAACATGTTCCTCCTTTTGGTGGAGTCTAGGGTCATTTTTGTGGCGGAACGTCTGTGGCAAAAATTCCAGTTGAAGGATGTAGCAGAATTCCATTGAGAACAGTGGGAATTCTACTTGGAAATTCCATGGTGTGAATGAGCCTTTAGTCTAGTGTCGCCCAACCAGGGTGCCTCCAGCTGTTGCAAAACTACAATTCCCAGCATGCCCAGACAGCCTTCGGCTGTCTGGGCATGCTGGGAGTTGTAGTTTTGCAACAGCTGGAGGCACCCTGGTTGGGCGACACTGCTTTAGTCTCTGCACTGTGAGCATTATTCTCCCTTATCTCTTTATCTGCCTTATGTCCTGCTCCTTTTTCCCTCCAGGGGAAGCAAGAGATAAGAGTAGCTTACTTATATATGTATGCCTTAAAGGGACTGGGGAGGACTGATCACAGTGCAGAGAGACTGCAACTCTAAGGACCTGCGGAGCTAAAAGCAATGGGTTAGGAAGCTAAAAATTACCAAAAATGCTGCACTGGAAAGCAAGATGCATAATAGTAAGATATTTGCTTTTGGATGATATATTCATTTAACATATAGTTTTCTATGCCCAGAAAACCATTTAAAGGGGTACTCCGCCCCTAGGCATCTTATCCCCTATCCAAAGGATAGGGGATAAGATGTCTGCAGCACCCTAGACATCCGGTGCAAGGGGCAAACTTCGCTACGTGCCGGATGACTGGCGATGCAGAGCTTGTCATGGCCACGCCCCCTCCCATAGACTTGCATTAAGGGGGCATGGCCGTGACGTCACGAACCTCTGCCGCTGAAACGGACGCTCGAAACGAACGCCGGGTGCAGCACGGAGGTCCCCAGCGGCGGGACCCCTGCGATCAGACATCTTATCCCCTATCCTTTGGATAAGGGATAAGATGTCTAGGGGCGGAGTACCCCTTTAAGGGCACGTTCACACAAGCGGATTTGTTTCAAACTCCCAGCAGATTTCCCGCTGCGAGTTTTAAATGGGCGGACCCTCAGCAGGTAATTTTGGCGGCAGACCCCATTGAAGTCACTTGGCTGTCCGGGTATGCTGGGAGTCGTAGTTTTGCAACAGCTGGAGGCACCCTGGTTGGGAAAAACGATCCTAGGAGTGACCTGACAGTTTTAGTTAGGAAACATCTTTATAACCTTACATTGTGTCATTCCTGTTATCCCCACTGGAAATGTAAAAATAAATTGTAATACCTAGTTGTCAATTTATTCATACATCTCCAGGAGGAGGGCGGATCGGTCCTTCTTAAAGCAATAGACAAGATCACAAGGGGTAATCCCACGATTATAAGTTGTGCCCTATCACTCAGGGGGACACTGACCACCATTCTCTTGATCAGTGAGGGTCCCAGTGGTCTCATCCCCCAACGATCAGCTAGTTTTCCCACATCCTATGGAAAGGGGATAACCTTTAAAGGGGTACTCCACTGCCACAGCGTTCGGAAGATTTAGCTCCGAACGCTGGGTGTGGGGGTCGTGACATCACTCCTCCTAAATGCAAGTCTATGGGAGTGGGCGTGGCAGCTGCCACGCCCCCTCCCATAGACTTGCATTGAGGGGGCGTGGTGTGCCGCCACGGCCCCCGCAGCCCGCATTCGGAACAAAAATGTTCCAAACACTGGGGCAGTAGAGTACCCCTTTAATCTTGGGATACCCTCTTTTATTCACTTGTAAAGGAGTGGATTGTGAACCCTCAATAAGCTCTCCCCATGTCTGCACCACCTTTTTAAAGGGGTACTCCACTGGAAAACATTATTATTATTTTTTTTAAATCAACTGGTGCCAGAAAGTTAAACAGATTTGTAAATGACCTCTATTTAAAAAATCTTAATCCTTACAGTACTTATCAGCCGCTCTATTCTCCACAGGAAGTTCTTTTCTTTTTGAATTTCCTTTCGGTCTGACCCCAGTGCTCTCTGCTGCCACCTCTGTCCATATCATGTCCATGTCCAGAGCAGGATAGGTTTTCTATGGGGATTTTCTCCTGCTCTGGACAGTTCCTGACATGGACAGAGGTGTCAGCAGAGAGCACTGTGGTCAGACAGAAAGGACATTTTAAAAGAAAAGAACCTCCTGTGGAGCATACAGCAGCTGATAAGTACTGGAAGGTTTACGATTTTTTTTAATAGAAGTAATTTACAAATCTGTTTAACTTTCTAGTACCAGTTGATTTAAAAAAAAAATAAAAATAAAAAAAATAAAGAGGTTTTCCAGCGGAGTACCCCTTTAAAGCCGATTTCCACCCAATACATTTCTATGTGGTTTCATTCACCAATGTCCAGAAATGTGACTTTCTTAAATAAAGGAAAAAAGACCTAATCTATGCAAGAAAAGAGCCCAAAAGGGCGGCCATTGTCTTCCTCTGGATAGCACAGCAGCCTAAGGAAAGATTAACAATCCAGTCCACCATTTAACTAAGGTTTCATTTCCACTCCGAAGCCTTTCCTCAGGAAGACATTAAGCCGGGGCCAATTACATCTTCCTAGAATTGTACATCAGGCCGCAGTGTTAGTGACTGAAGCCCTTTGAATGGCGAGCTGCTGAGTACTTCATGCTGCTTTTAAAATGAGTTTTCTACCAGCCCTGACAACCTCCATCACTCATGGGCCTGATCACACTACACATACGGGGGCAGGTAATAGGCTGGCTTTTGTCAGTGAAAGGCGTATTTGCTCAACAGCGCCAATAAAGCGCTATTTTCTCTCAAGAACACTTGTGCAATTTGCTATCGGTTAAGGGGAAAAACGTTTAATGTGAACATTTAAACACTTAATAAATTTTCAATATAATGGTTTATTCCTGCATATTCCGGCAGTGATTTATGGGCGCCCCTCCCCCTCCTTTACTTATATTCATTTGGTAAGTCTGGTATGATGTGTGTGGAAGGATTATGTGATCAAGAAACAGTTCCACCGAGAAGCTGGGAGTCGCCGTTAACCTGGTTCTGACCTTTAACTACGCGACCCGATCAGTCACTGGGCTGGGAACAGCTTTTCCCTTTTTTATGACACGCTCACGGCTTGATAAGGTAAGTACCGCTGATGTATTCGCCATCACTTAATAACGCAAAAAAAAAAAAAAGAAATTGGACGGGCGCACAGAAAAGCATCTGCTAGGAGCCATATCCGGGTTACACCACGTATTACACTTTATTATGCTGCAGGTTATTTGTTTTCTTCTTGGCTACAACACATATCTTGTTTTATTGTATTGCAAGATTTGGTTTCGGTCCTGGCAGCGCTTTACGGGTTTTTTAGTAATTGTACTGCAGACGTTGTGGCTGCATTGTACATCCATGGGGTCCTGCTAAAAAACCTGGCTGTAAATCATAACACATACGTGACAGTATTATAGGTTATTTTTTTGTTTTAGAGCAGACTGTACCAGAAATGTGAAAAATTCTATTTATTGGTAGCATAGCGTATAACCAAGATAGGAGTGTAAAGGGGTACTCCACCCCTAGACATCTTATCCCCTATGCAAAGGATAGGGGATAAGATGTCTGATTGCGGGGGTCCCGCCGCTGGGGCCCCCTGCGATCTAGGCTGCAGCACCCCAGACATTCGATGCACGGAGCAAACTTCGCTCCTTGTCGGATGACTGGCGATGCGGGGTGGAGGCTTGTGATGTCCCGGCTGCTCGTGATGTCACGGCCACGCCCCCTCATTGCAAGTCTATGGGAGGGGGCGTGACGAATGCAGAGGGGACCGGTCAGTATGGCACATCACTGCTAGCGGCATTTACACAAAGACTGGCAGGGATCACGGGAGCAGTGGAGGGGGGCCCTGGTAAGGAATTTATTTCTATTAAATTTATCACCAAATTTTTAATAGGCTTGGGTTACCCTTAAAAAGGTTTTCGCGAAATAGAAAAACAGAGCTGATTTCTTCATAAAACAGCACCACCCCGGGGGGTTTTGCAGCTCAGTTCCAGTGAAGTCAATGGAGCCAAGTTGAAATATCACACATAACCTGAGGACAGGTGCGATGCTGTTTTTTTTTTTTTTTTTTTTAAGATAGCCCTGTTCCTGGATAATCCCTTAAAGGGGTACTCTGCCCTAGACATCTTATCCCCTTTTCCAAAGGATAGGGGATAAGATGTCTGATCGCGGGGTGCCGCAGCTAGGACCCCCACGATCTTCCTGCTGCACCCGGCGTTCACTCGGAGCGTCAGGTGCAGCGCCGGAGGCTCGTGACGTCATGGCAGCATCCCGCTCATGACATCACAGCCACGCCCCCTCATTTCAAGTCTATAGTAGGGGGCGTGACGCCACGACCGGGGTGTGGCCGTCAGATGCCTCCGCCCTGCATCGCCAGTCATCTGACAAGGAGCAAAGTTAGCTCCGTGCACCAGATATCTGGGGTGCCGCAGCAGAGATCGCGGGAGTCCCCAGCGGCGGGACCCCAGCGATCAGACATCTTATCCCAAAGGATAGGGGATAAGATGTCTAGAGGCAGCGTACCCCTTTAAACCTCAGTAACACTGGCTTTTTCATCATGAGCAACCAGTGCACCCCCTCCCCCTCTATAGTCAGTAGCGCCCTGATTTTCTTTAGACAACATAAGGTCTTATAATTTATATGTGATTTTAGGATTTTAATGCACTTTGGATACATAAAAATCTCTGATGTTACAAAATTGTACCCATAAAAGTTGCACAACCTGAGCAGCACATGGGACAGATTGAGTATCTGATGTATTCAGGGTGAGCACTGTGTGGGTTAATACTAGCTCTATCTTTTGTGTCTGCGCTGAATGCTCCAGGTGTAATTCACCTACAGATATTCCCATAGCTGCTGACTAAGATAAAAAGCTTTGTCCGGCGACACGGGTTACTCTTTATTTCCACTCCGCTCACTGATAAACTCGAGCACGCCCGGCCTGAAGGAGAACAGAACGTCTTTTCTTCTGACACTCGCCTTCCATTCCCAGGCAAACAGGAACGCTCCTAATCTGCTACTACGGGAGTTTCAATTCCTTCCAGAAGCGGCTTTGATACAAAAAACAGAGGTAATGCTTGGGAATCTTTTGATAAAATCGCTGAGACGTCTGAAGAAATTAGGTCGGATTTCTGAGTACTACATAAACACTAAAAAAAGAAAACCCTACACATTTATATATATAATAAAGTCGGCGCTTAAAAAAAATCTATGTGCGTGGGCCTATTTTCGCAGCTGTTTTGCAACTATTGTAGCTACAGAATAAAGGTGTTGTTTATAGGACCCCCCAATTACTAATTTACTATTAGACCATTAAAACCAGAAGATTCTGACCCAAGATATTGCTGTTACTTGTTCTGGTGCCCCCTGGGTCTCTTTTCATTCCCTCTCCGAACATCCACAATGTGTCCGATACAGGGGGCCAGGTGCTAATAGAACGGAAGCTGCCCACTCATTTAGAATAAAATTTAGTTATAATGCCAAAATAACCCCTTAAATGGGCACTGTCAGAAACAAAAAGGTTTTACATCTTGGCATAATGTTAAAGGAGATGTCCGGCGCAGAATTTTTCTATTCCGTCCTGCCCGGGCTGCAAAAAAAAGCAAAACAAACTTTCACTTACCTCCTTATGTTCTCCCGGAGCTCCACAACAGCTGATCGGTCGCCGGGCTGTCTGCTTCCTACTTCCGGTACATCACGCGGTGCTTCAGCCTATCACCAGCCGCATCGATGTCACGCCTCGGCCGGTGATAGGCTGAAGCGCCATGTGACGTATCGGAAGTAGGAAGTAAACAGCCCGGCCAACCGATCAGCTGTTGCGGAGCTCCGGGAGAACATAAGTAGGTGAGTGAACGTTTGTTTTGTCTTTTTTTTGCAGCCCGGGCAGGACGGAATAGAAAAAGTCTGCGCCAGACATCTTGTTTAATCTTAACACTTCATAGAAATCATGGCTAATAAAGAGACCACTAGGGGTCCCCATACCATCCAGAACATAATCCTGTCTGCATCATCTTTGTCCCAGCTGAAGCACAGGTATGGACAAAGTCCAGTAAGTGAGGGTGGTACTGTGCTCACTCCTGTCTTAAAACAGAGAGGAGGGTGTTACAGAGCAGCCTGCAGTGATTGGATGAAGAGACCCAGCAGACTCAGGGAGGAAGTGAATGCATGGTGATCGAGGGCAGGCTCAGTGCTTGTCTTGGACACGCCCCTTCCTGAGCACTGGATGTCAGAATGAGTGAGCAGAACAGAGGAATTTGTGAGACAAGTACAGAAGCTAAACAGAAGCTGCTTAGAGTGAGTAACATATATAAGCATTCATATTTTTCTGTGATACAACAGGTACGCTTTAAACTGCACTACACGTTAAAATAACGCTGGCCAAACCTGCAGGATTTTTTTAACGGGGCACTTACATGAAAAAAAAACTTTGTAGTAGGGATATCAAAAGTTTTGATCGGTCGGAGTGTTCAGACCCTGACTGATTGTGAAAAGGAACCTGGAAATGTAGACGCTTCGCATGTTCTCTCCTGGTTCTGTGTCACGTGACCTGGTCAGACTTCTAATGTAAGTCTATGTGGCCGTCGTCCAGGTCTCAGACACAGAGTGGGGAGAGAAGCGTGCAGCTGCCTGCTTTTCTCACTGCTTATTCTAGTCATCAGTCGGGGTCTGAACACAAACAGGTTTTTTTTGTTTTAATGACAGGTACACTTTTATGTTTCAGAGGGTGTCCTGACTTTCCACCAACAGCACATGTTGGGAGTGAGAAGTATTGGGCTCTTAAAGGGGTATTCCGCCCCCTAGACATCTTATCCCCTATCCAAAGATAGGAGACCCCACAATCTTGGCTACGACACCCCAGGCATGACTGGGGCGGAGGCTCATGATGTCACGGCCATGCCCCCTTATTGCAAGTCTATGGGAGGGGAGTGACAGGCATCACGCCCCCTCCCATAGACTTGCATTGAGGGGGCGTGGTCATGATGTCATGAGCCTCCAGTGCTGCATCCAACGCTCTAAATGAACGCTGGGTGCAGCAGGGAGATCGCAGGGGTCCCCAGCGGTGGGACCCCCGTGATCAGACATCTTATCCTCTATCATTTGGATAGGGGATAATGTCTAGGGGCAGAGTACCACTTTAAGGAAACTAAGCCATTGCCAGATATATCTGACAGTGACTTACTCTTCTACCCAATTTAAAATACAAGCATGTCTGGCCAAAGAGAGCGTGCATGTGTACGGGGAGGTCCTGGAAGAATACCTGTCGGCTGATATCGTAAGTGTATGTCCAAGTTTAGACCACAGAGCTCGGACCTTAACCCTCTTTGAACCCCATAAGGATGAACTGTGTCATCAGCTGCCAACCAGGCCATATTACTCGGCATCAGTGCCAATCATACTAATGCAAATCCCTATGGATATGTTCAGAATTGTAGCAGAAGGCTTTAATACAGACAAGGCTAGCTCGATATGTTATCGTCTCATAGGGATGTGATGATTTGGCCGTGCTGCATCGCTTCTGGTCATCTAGTCTTAATAACAAATTCAAGTCATATGTTTTAAGGCAAAACATAATAAGATGAATAATAAAAATGTCAGCATACAGGGGTCAATACTCACAAGATCCCAACACTGATTGAAAAAGATATATATTTACACAAAAAATATTTACATTAGAAGCGGCAAAACCAGAGATTCTAATAAAATCAGGCTGCCCGGACTTAGTTGTACTTGGACGTGTTGCTTTTCTAAGAATCCTTATATATATGTGGATGTCAAACACGATTCCCATCACCGGCTTTACGGCGAGCTGACGGAGGTTATTATCTCTGACAAGCAATTAGTCTGTCTACATTAATCATGAGGAGCGACCTGAAGTAGTTATACCGCCATCACTGCGGCGCTGCCCATCTACAATTAGAAGTGGGGGTCAGGCGTATTAAAATTCAATAACCGCTCCAAAAAAAAGTGTTTGACTGGAAAAATAAAAGTGAATGGGATCTCATTAATGTGTAAGCAATAATATACTGCGTCGCCCTGCGCCAAGATTCCCCCTGCTCCAAGACGCGTAAAGCCGCTTACCAAGAACTTAAAGTAACAAGCGCTTTATTATACCAGGACGGCTTCTCGGAATGATCGAATCATTAGCTCTTTCCAAAATGCATGAGCAAGGCAAATAAGTATCCGCCATAATAATCAGATGGCGGCATAGACGGTATTTAATAGTTTCAGTGATCGTGGGTGGAGGGACTATACGTTAAAGGGGCATATCGGCATTTTTGGCTCTTTGAATGTTAGACTGGGGCAGTAAAGTTAGTCTAGTTACCTGTGTTTGGTGACTGATATCGAATTTCTCTCTGCTCCCCAGGAAGTTCATTTTTTGCCGCCTACAAAATGAGTGTTGTCTCTGACCTTTCCCAGCTTGCTGTGTGGCCCGAGACAATAAATCACAAGTCAGGTGCTGAAATGGGGCATCACAGCTTTGTCTGTTGTGCGTGAAGCCAGCCCCCTGATGATGTTACCGACGCACATGTGCATTCATCATCACACAGATCCAAAGCTTGTGTGTCAGGTGCTGCAATGGGGTGGGGGGACCGAATTTGGGAGAGAAATAAGTCACCTCCCACCTTGAAACAAAGGATCCCGAGGATTGTAGTCTGAGGAAGGCCACAGAAACAGGAAGTAAACAGTTCCCAAAAAACAAGCCAGCAGCGTGATGGGGGACACGGACATTTACCACCAACACAAGCACAGATCCTTGGTAAGCATGTCCATTACTATATGACAATTAAAGGGGTACTCCGCTGCTCAGTGTTCTGAACAGTTTCCGAACGCTAGAGCCGGGAGCAAGTGACGTCATAGCCCCACCCCCTCATGACGTCACGCCACATAGACTCCCATAGACTTGCATTGAGGGAGCGGGGTTTGTCATCATGATGGGGCGGGGCTATGATGTCAGGAGCTCTCAGCACCGGCTCCAGCGTTCGGAACAGTTTGTTTCAAACGCTGAGCAGCGGAGTACCCCTTTAATTATTAAAATCATCTTATTTTGGATAATCCCTTTAATACTGCCATTATAGAAGACTAAATGCAACTCATTTATTGTGAACTTGTATGCTTTCTAACTTGCATGAAAATAGGCAAACTTTAAAGTGTACAGGTCAAGGTATAATGTTATTTCTACAAAAACAGTTAAGGTAGTGTTTCCCAACCAGGGCACCTCCAGCTTTTTCAAAAGTACAACTCCCAGCATGTCTGGACATTTAAACCTAGAGCAGTGTTTCCCGACCAGGGTGCCTCCAGCTGTTGAACACAGAGCTAAGGGCTCTTGGCTTATGAATCCAGTGGGAGGTCTTACTGATTGATTGACAGCAAAGCATTTTCATACAGAAAAGAGTTCCTTTTAACCCAAGAAGGAATTTAAATGAAATGTGTTTGATGTACAATACAGGAGTAATGGGCAACACAAACCAAAACACTCTAGGACACCTCTAAAAGTGATCGGGAGAATGGTTATCATAGAAACAATCTTTTGATTATCCCAATAAGATGTAGCTATTTGGCACCATGCAGACAATTATTCTTCCTGCTGAGCCCCTGCAGCACGGAGCTCCATTCTACAGCAGAGGGGGCTCAGCCGAACATCACCGAGCACCAAGCGGGTCATTTACATGCACCGAAGAACCAGGATTGCGGCAGAGTAGAGGGTAGGGTCACATGTGCCATATTTTGCTGCATATTTTCTGCAGCTGATCTTGCAATTCATTGACTTCAATGGGTAGTAAAAAATGCAGAAGCAAACACGCAGAAAAATAGGGCATGAGTGGCCCTACAAAGGCCAACAAAGCGGCTCAGAAGGAAGTAGGCTTTTTTTTTTTCCTGTCCAGAGATATATATACTAAAGGTTGGGATATATACTAAGGGTTTTCCCGTTTTGCTGCAACTGAACAGCTTTAAATTAGTCCGTTTTTCCGTTAATGACATGATTAGCAAAGTCTAGCGCATAGAGTCACAAAAAAAAAAAAGCAAAATACACTCAATGGCCATCAGAAGATAATACATATAGTGAGATGAGAAATTAAAGGGGTACTCCCGTGGATAACTTTTTTTTTTTTTTTTTAATCAACTGGTGCGGGAAAGTTAAACAGATTTGTAAATTACTTCTATTAAAAAAATCTTAATCCTTCCAGTACTATTTAGGGGCTGTATACTACAGAGGAAATGCTTATCTTTTTAGATTTCTCTGATGTCATAACCACTGTGCTCTCTGGTGACCTCTGCTGTCCTTTTAGTGAACTGTCCAGAGCAGGAGAAAATCCCCAAAGCAAACATATACTGCTCTGGACAGTTCCTAAACTGGACAGCAGAGGTCAGCAGAGAGCACTGTGGTCATGACATCAGAGAAATCGAAAAAAGAAAAGCATTTCTTCTGTAGTATATAGCCCATAAAAAGTACTGGAAGGATTAAGATTTCTTTAATAGAAGTAATTTACAAATCTGTTTAACTTTCTGGCACCAATTGATTTAAAAAAAAAATAAAAAAGTCTTCCATGGGAGTACCCCTTTAAAAGCCTAATGTGGTGTGATTCTAAAAACCAATCTTAGTAAATCTGGGACATGTGTCGTCCCTGTAATTCTTGATAGCAATGTGTGACTGTCACCAGATGGGGGCGTTTCCCTGTGCTGTCTGATTCTGTGAGCTCTGACTGGATAGTCTAAGCCCCCCGCCTGGTAACACCCAGTTGGCTATTTAGTTGCGCATTTCTAGTAAGACTAAGAGGATGGGCATAACACAGACCTATAAGAAAAGATGTTTCAATTTCATGGGGAATTTTTTTTTATTAGTATAGCATATTATAATATAGTATAGCAGTGTTTTCAAACCAGGGTGCCTCCAGCTGTTGCAAAACTACAACTCCCAGCATGCCCAGACAGCCGAAGGCAGTGTTTCCCAACCAGGGTGCCTGCAGCTGTTGCAAAACTACAACTCCCAGCATGCCCAGACAGCCGAAGGCAGTGTTTCCCAACCAGGGTGACTGCAGCTGTTGCAAAACTACAACTCCCAGCATGTCCGGACAGCCTTTGGCTGTCCGGGCATGCTGGGAGTTGTAGTTTTACAACAGCTGGAGGCACACTGGTTGGAAACACTGTAGTATAATATAGTATCTATATAGTATTTACTAAATGAGACAGGTCAGGAGAGGGGGGGATCCTCTAACATTTAAAGGGGTACTCCAGGTAACTAAAACTTATCCCTTATCCACAGGATAGAGGATAAGCGTCTGATCGTGGGGTGGTCCAACCACTGGGGTCCCTTACGATCTCCGGAATGGGGCCCAGTTACTCACCCGTCCTAGGAGCAGAGCGGACCCCACCCTCAGAGACGTGCGGGAGTGACAACCTGCTCAGCCAAATGCTTAGAAACAAAGTAAAAATGAACAGTATTTTGACACATACAATTCATATACCAATCTAATCTATATATATATATATATATATATATATATATATATATATATATATATATATTTATTTATTTATTTATTTGGCGTTGGTTAGGTACCTGGTAAGCTTTTTTGATCTGACTGGAAGCCCATGTAGCGAATTTCACATTATCCTTCTTCATCTTTGCGCTGGCTTTGGGGTTAGCTGCAATGTGGACTGATGACTAGAATGAGACAATAGTGGGAGAAGTGTAAGTCTATAACACTTGCCAGTGACTGTTTTTTTGTATTTTTCTTTCTCATGAAGACAAATTACAAGCCATTCAACCCCTTAATCTTCAAGGGTCACTTTGCACTAATAACCTTAAAGGGGTATTCCAGGAAAAAAAAATGTTTATTTTAAATCAACTGGATCCAGAAAGTTAAACAGATTTGTAAATTAATTCTATAAAAAAAAAAAAAAAATCTTAATCCTTCCAATAATTATCAGCTGCTGAAGTTGAGTTGTTCTTTTCTGTATGGCAACAGTGCTCTCTGCTGACTCGGGAACTGCACACAGTAGAAGAGGTTTGCTATGGGGATTTGCTTCTACTCTGGACAGTTCCCCAGACAGGTGTCATCAGAGAGCACTTAGAAAAAAACAACTCAACTTCAGCAGCTGATAATTATTGGAGGGATTAAGATTATTTAATAGAGCAGCTCATAAGTACTGAAAAGATTAAGATTTTTTAATCAAAGTAATTTACAAATCTGTTTAACTTTATGGATCCAGTTGATATATATATAAAAAAAAGTTTTCTCCTGGAACACCCCTTTAAGCTCTGCGCATTTCCATGGTCCGGCCGTTCGTATCGCTCACAATCCGCAGCGCACATGTTAACAGGAATGTGAAATCACACTATGCCAGGAATGTGTAATAACAAATGAAAATGAACTAAATTGCTGTAAAATAAAGCAGAGAAAATGAAACGTGAGCTCTGAGTAGTGATGGGGGAACATTCTTATAAAACTGGATTCTTGGTCTTTGCCAACATTTCACATTGCTTACCCCATCAGTTTTTAGGAAGATGAATCAGAGATAGGCTGTGTTCACATCTGCATCGGAGCTTCGTCAGAGTCCGTTCAACTAGCAGGACGTGAGTGGGCAAAAAGAAATGCTGCAAGCGGCAATTGTACGGTCAGAGCTGCTAAATAAATGGGCCCCAGACGCACCCCATAAAAGGGTTATCCACCATAAGGTGATTTTAGTACGTACCTGGCAGACAGTAATGGACATGCTTAGGAAGGATCTGCGCTTGTCTTGGGGCTAAATGGCTATGTTGTGAGATTACTATAATACTGGGGCTAGCTTTTTGTGAACTGGTATTTCCTGTTTGACTCTTCTTTTTATACTACAAATCCCAGAATTCCATTTTCCTCCCTCCCACACATCAACCACCCCACCCATTGAAACATAAATGAGCTGCATCCATTCAAAAGACCTGTGGTTTTCAATCAGGGTGCCTAAAGCTGTTGCATTAGTTGCAGATTGATCTCTCTCCCACCAAGCGATCGCTCCACCCATTGAAGCAGACAGGCTCCCTGTCATCAGCTGACTAGTGAGTCAGGTCTTGGCCGCATTGCAACCTGAGAAAAATCTGAGACAACAGTCATTTTGTATGCTGTTAAAAATAAATATTGGGGTGAAAATCACAGAATTGTGACAAAACCGTCACACACAGGTACAGACACTATATTATGGACTACACTAACTTTACAGCCTCTGTAGCATAGTCAAATAAAAAAAAATCCTGGAATACCCCTTTAAAGTCAATGGGATCCACTGATGTCCATTGTGCAACAGACCGTCAAGCTCCATTTGTTTTTTTGCCCACAGTCTCTGATGTAGAAATGACTAAGCCTTAAAAGGGGTACTCAGCCCCTAGGCATGGCAACTGTGATCGCCAGTCATCCGGCAGAAGCGGAGTTCGCTCCGTGGACCGGATGACTGGGGTGCCGCGGTGGAGCCCCGTGATCAGACATGTTATCCCCTATCCTTTGGATAGGGGATAACATGTCTAGCAGCGGGGTACCCCTTTAAATCTGTGTTTTCTAACCAGTGTGCCTCCAGCTCTTGGAAAACTACAACTCCCAGAATGCCCGGACACTGGTTGAGAAACACTGCCTTCAATATTCACTGTGTCCTCTTACAGTACAACTAACACTAAATTACTGCTGAGGTCCACAGGAATATTTACATACAATAGTTAGATATAGAACAGATATTGTTGGTTGGTCAATCCCTTTAATGACTAGTGAAAAGTGTCATGAGAAAATTAATTATTAAATTAAGTTTTGTTACATTTTTTAAATAATTATTGGTGATATTATTTTAAATACATTTTCTATTTTACTATCTATAATATGTCTGTAATATAATGTCCAAAGAAAATGTAAAAAATCTAAATAAGCAAATAAAACTATTAATTAAATAAATACTTTTGTACAGCATTACAGTGAAAGGTGACATCAGTAGAGACAATAGATGAAGTTCACAGCTCAGTCTCCCACTCCCTGTAAAATGGCCACTGCAAAGGTCACAGAGTACGTTCAGTAACATTTTCCATGGAAGTAAATGGGACCGCTCCTGTTTATTCTTATGTTCTATGTCCATGGCTGTTAAAGGGGTACTCTACTGCTCAGCGTTTGGAACAAACTGTTCCGAATGCTGGAGCCGATGCCGGGAGCTCGTCACGCCCCGCCCCCTCAATGCAAGTCTATGGGAGGGGGCGTGACGAGCCGTCACGCCCCCTCCCATAGACTAGTTTTGAGGGAGCTGTGTGTGACGTCATGAGGGGGCGGGGCTATGACATCACGAGCTCTCGTGCTGGCTCCAGCGTTCAGAACAGTTTGTTCCAAACGCTGAGCAGCGGAGTACCCCTTTAAGGTTATTTCTAATTGTTGTTAAAAAAAAAGCTGATGTAATAATGTACAAGGAAAATAAAATAATAAATAAGTATATAAATAAAATAGAAACAGAAAAAAACAAACATACATACATTCATTTCAAAGAGAAGTTACCTCTAACGGGTGGGTGGCACTATTTAATTTTTACGTTTTATAAAAGTTTTCTCAATAAAACAGATGCAATGTTTCGCACAGGCTGCTCCCAGAAGCCCAAAGATTTAACACCGACACCCACTGGCTATGATGTTTGCTGCTAAGCTACAGCGCAGACATATTCAGGGTTGTATCATGAGCTCCATTCCAAAAAATCTTTTTCATTACTAGTCAGGACTCCCTAATGGTGGCGTCTAGCGCTCTTGCCACAATTCCACCCATATCAGATGATTCCCCGTTTGCCATTTTTTGTAAATAGAACACAAAGCTGTTTTTTTTTCGGGCTCAGTTATAAAACTGGAATGTGAATCATGGATTTGGCGGCCAGAGGATTAATAAATGAGAACTAATAGAAAATGCCCAATAATGAGTTCTCCAGGACACTATAAAAATAATAGAAAAATAACACTGCAAAGCCCTTGTAGTTATCAGGACCCGGAGAGCTGCTCTTACGGCCCGCATATATAGGTAATGTAATGGGAGGAGGAAAGAGACTGTATGTAACACAACAAGCGTCACTTTGCTCATATGTATAAACGTTTCATGTAAACTGGCAAAGGAAAACCAGCGGCAGCACCGACTCCAGAGACCTTCTATTTGGCCCATTACTACATAGAATGTACTGCAATGTGTTATTTTATGGTAGAGTTGAGACTGCAGGAGATGAAGTTAAAGGGGTTAAACTGTTCCGAACGCTGGAGTCGGGAGCGCATGATGTCATAGCCCTGCCCCCTCATGATGTCATAGCCATCACGCCCCCTCCCATAGACTTGCATTGAGGTGGCTAATTGCCCTAAAAAGCCCCGCCCCCTCAATGCAAGTCTATGGGAGGGGGCGTGACATCCATCACGCCCCCTCCCATAGACTTGCATTGAGGGGGCGGCGCGTGACGTCATGAGGGGGCGGGGTTATGACGTCACGAGCTCCCGGCGCCGGCTCCAGCATTCGGAACAATTTGTTCCAAACATTGAGCAGCGGAGTACCCCTTTAACCCATTAACAGCCAGGCTTGTTTTGCCTAAATGGGCACTCATTAAAACAAATTTTTGATATTGCATTGGTAAATAAAAAATCTTTCTAATGTAAGTTGTTTAAAAAAAAATAAAAAAAATGGAAGTCTTATGTTTTTTTCTTCTCTCCAGGGTAGGGGTGGGTTAAGTAGGTTGGGGGAAAAGTATATGAATTTTGTATTCTTATATATTATGATATGAAATTTGTATTCCTATATATTATGTAACATTTAGTTTTTTCAATAAGTAAAAAAATAAAAATAAAAAAAAATAAAAAGCTGCCACTAGGTGTCTCCCTACTTGTCCAGAGCACAATTCCCCCCATCTCTTGCACAGACTTTGGATTCCTGCTGGCCTGGTGAGGGAGGAAGTTCTCCCCTGTATGGCTTCAGATGATGTCACGCCTGCTGGGGAACGCCCCTTCCCAGTCTGTGAATCTGACTGAGCAGAAAATACAGAGCAATATCAAGGTAGAAAACTAACAAATAATAAAAATAAAAGCAGGAGGTGGTTTATTATGATGGGTGCAGTGAACTGGGAGGATTATAACATTTAACAAGCTCATGAGAGGTACTCTTTAAAAAATAAATAAATAAATAAATAAACTTTTAACATGCCAAAGGTTTTGATCAGTCGGAATCTGAGTACTGAGCACTTCACTTCCCGGCTCTCAGCGATCTCTGTCTAATGCAACATTATAAGTCTATGGTGTCTTTTCAGAGATAACTGAGAGCCGCGCTTCTCCCCGCTCGATCTCCTGGTTGACATTCAGACATATACGTTTGTTTAAATAACACGCACACTGTAAACGCAGAACTTTCTTACATTCTTTTCTAAACATTTCATGTTTTACTCATGTGAATAACCAGTTCTTTAGATTATTACAATCAATTAACTGTAGGCTTTTTGTTTTTAAGTCGTGTATACGTAAGAAAATGTATTTTAATTTAAATAATTTGTAGTTTTTTTAAATAATTTTTTTTTTGCAGATCTTGTTTATTTTACACTTACAATGTGTCAGCGTTTTCCTCCATGCCTATACATTACCCTCTGTGTCACTATGATGCAGGTGATTGTGTACCCTTATAACAAGTGTACGGATGGCCCTGGTGTCCATTCTAGGTCCCCAGAGTTGACTGCAGAGGGTTTCCCTTGTCCCTGAGTTGTTCACCGGAAAACCTTGTAATCAATTCAAATAAATGCTGTAGTCACTACTGACCAAAGCAATCAAAGTGTTAAATGGCTATGACCAGAGGTTCCACCGATCCGGGTCTTTACAGCTGAGCCCTTGTTAGGCTGGGTCCACACTACGACCGGAGTGAAACGTTCGGTCCAGTCGGCTCATTTTTGCGCCGTATGCGCTTTTACAACCGGACCTAAAACTGTGGTCAACCACGGTTTTAGGTCCGGTTGTAAAAGCGCATACGGCGCAAAAATTAGCCGACCGGACCGAACGTTTCACTCCGGTTGGCTCATTGAAATGAATGACATACGGGAGCGCATACGGTAACATACGGGAGCGTGAGCTTTTAGCTCCCCCCTGCCGTATGCGCTCCCGTATGGGACAAAACGTAGTGTGGACCCAGCCTTACAGGGTGGTACTGACACCTTTGCAGGACCATCAAAACACAGTGCTGTAGAATAAGGATCAGTGATGACCACCATAACAAAGACGCACGGGTGGTCATTGGCAGGTTGAAATTCTAATAAATAAAGGGTATGTATATTAGAACGTTTACTTTTCAAAACTGATTAAAGGGGTTATCCAGAGATTTAAACCTACTAACTATCCCCAGGATAAGGAAAAGCTAGCTGACTGGTGGAGTTCTGACCACTGAGACCCCCACCTATCACGAGAACAGGGGTCCCTTGTCCTCTGAGTGAATGAAGCAGCACACACCTTCAGACACTGCTCCATTAATGCTCTATGGGACTCCCAAAAATAGCCAAGTGCTGTATATGCCTCTATCTTCTGAAGTCCCACAGTGAATGGAGCAGTGACTATCCATGCAGACTGCCGCACCATTCACTCAGGGGACAAGGGACCCCTTTTCTTGCAATAGGTCTGGGTCCCACAGTGGTCAAAACCCCCACTGTTCACATCCTTAATTCCTATCCTGTGAATAGTTGGTAAGTTTTCATCTTGAAATAATAAAATTTCCTAGGTGTATTCTCATAACTTACTATATAGAGACCAAACAGGGCTCTCATATTGTGGTTGTTCAGCTTCAGAGACTGGGAGAAATATTTTCTAGCCAGTTCAAGGTTTTCAAGTCCCCCCTGAGTGTATTTCACCTGCAAAATGAAAAGCCAAACATCAGCAGCCTATAAGACAGACACAACCTTCTCAAATATTCTGACATATACAAAAAACACATATAATAAGAAATACAATGACCAAAATGTCCAATGTCAATATAGGTTTCTTCTTTATAAATAAGAATTTTTTTACACAAGGAAATACATAAATTATCTATTATACTATATATTCAGGGTGCTCCTTATACGTGCAGCAAAGCTTAAAGGGTTACTCCGCTCCACAGCTTCCGGAACATTGAGTTCCTGAACGCTGTGTGCGGGCTTCTGTGTTCACGCCCGCCCCCTCAATGCAAGTCTATGGGATGGGGGGGGTGTGACGGCCGTCGCGTCACGAGGGGGCAGGCGTGAACATGGAAGCCCGCACACAGCATTCAGGAACTCAATGTTCCGGACGCTGGGGAGCGGAGTAACCATTTAAAGCCTACCTATCATTTTATGTTACCTTAAAGGTTAAGCTGCCCTATGTGTACATGAGGAGCAGCACTATTTCTGCCCATTATATCTTGTATATGGTATTTTTCAGCATTTCTGCTCTGGAGGCTTCGTCTATAATTTGCAGTTCTCCCAGAGCTGGTGGGCGGAGCTTCCTCCTCCCCCCTCCATAGACTTGTATTGGCTTGTCTTGTAGACACAGGACAAAGATGAGCTGGTTTTCAGAGATGATTTTAACAGCAAGGGGGAGGAAGGAAAAATTGGTAACAGGAGAAAAAAGTATTTTTGTCTAATAAGATATATAACAAAATTTATTTTATTCGCTTGTACTATTGATCTATGCAAAATTTGTTCAGATGACACAGTGCCTATTTAAAGGGATACTATAAAGGAAAACATCATATCCTCTATCCCAAGGACAGGGTATAAGATGTCTAATTGCGGAGGTCTCGCTGCTGATGACCCCCGCAATCTCCGCTGCGGCACCCCAGTCATCCAGAGCATGGAGCATGACTGGCGACTACAGCTGCCATGCCCGCTCCATTTATGCCTATGGGAGGAGGCGTGACGACTACATACTAGCCGTCACTCCCCCTCCCATAGACATGAATGGAAGGGGCGTGCCGGGATGCCGCAGCTGCCGGCCCGGAGATCGCGGGGACCCCTGTGATCAGACATCTTATCTCAAGATAAGATGTATTCCGCCAGAGCACCTCATTAAGATGCCTATCTAATATAAAACGCAGATTATCTGGTAAAGGTGCAAAGGTCTAGATCCTGGAGCATTACCATTCATCCTTACATCCTTCTCAAATGAATAAATGTATAGAATTTGATACACAAGACATCTCAAAGGTTTTGATCGGAAGGTGTCTGAGTGTTCACAAGAAAGAGCTGGTGAAAGTGTGACCTGGACGGACTCATGAAATAGATCTATTGGACTGTCCTGCTCCCATAGCGTTGCCGTGAGGTTCTTTCCAAGCTCATTCTAGTCATTGGTCGGAATCTGTTCACTCACACGCCAACCAATAAATACTTTGGCCACGTGCCTAGGCCAGTGTTTCCCAACCATTGAGCCTCCAGCTGTTGCAAAACTACAACACCCAGCATGCCCGGACAGCCGTTGGCTGTCCGGGCATGCTGGGAGTTGTAGTTTTGCAACAGCTGGCGGAACATTGGTTGGGAAATACTGGTCTAGGCACATGACAGAAGTATTTTTCAGGTCAAGACGACACTCATTTGTAAATACTGACCTCAGCAAACTGCTGGTAGTAGAAGTGGTTGTGCGGGTTGGTTAATATAAGTTCCTCCAGACAAAAAGCGGCTTTTGCATAGCTGTCAGGTTTAGGGGGGGAAAAAAACAAGAGAAAAAGAAAGTTAAAAGGAGCTTGATACAAAAGGGTCAAAAATTCACAAACTCTCTCAATGGAAATCCATTAAGCTTCTGCAAAAGTTTATGAGCTAATGTGAATAGTGGAAACTGCATCAGAAACTGGAGTGGTCCTTTTTACAACCAAGCGCTGGGACTGATTTACTATTCCCGATGCGCAGAAATTCAGGTACGATCTGCACCTGAAGAACTGGTGCATGGCTTTGCTGGAAACAGCGCGTGGCTTAAAGGGGTAGTCCAGTGGTGAAAAGCGTATCCCCTATCCTAAGGATAGGGGATAAGTTTGAGATCGCGGGGGGTCCGACCGCTGGGGCCCCCTGCGATCTCTCTGTACGGGGGCCCTGGCTCTCCGTCCAGATAGCGGGTGTCGACCTCCGCACGAAGCGGCGGCCGACACGCCCCCTCAATACATCTCTATGGCAGAGCCGGAGATTGCCGAAGGGGCTCCGTACAGGAGATCGCAGGGGGCCCCAGCGGTCGGACCCCCTGCGATCTCAAACTTATCCCCTATCCTTAGGATAGGGGATAAGTTGTCCACCACTGGGTCACCACTGGACTACTCCTTTAAAATTGAGTTGCACCAAAATTTGGGCACAAATTAAGCCCACTAATAGGTGCTGTAAAGTTAAAGTTAGACTAAAGTAAGACGAGTCACTGAGATAAATCTGCCCCAATGTGTGTAAGCATACCATGAGGGCATGTTCACAATGTTTATGATGCACGATAAATTCTGCGCCAAAAACCACATGGTACAGCAGAGAAAGAAATCCAGCACTGTTCACTTGCGATCCAAAAGCCTTCTTTTTATAGAACGTGTTCACACAGGATACAAACAGGAGATAAAAACTTTCCTGACGCGTTTCGCGCCATCAGTATGACTAAGCGCTGACTGCGCGAAACGCGGCAGAAGAGATTTTATCTCCTCTTTGTATCCTGTGTGAACACGTTCAATAAAAAGAAGGCTTTTGGATCGCAAGTGAACAGTGCTGGATTTCTTTCTCTGTTGTATCCTGTGTTGGGCCGATGGTGATTCCGGCAGTTTCCGTGCACTGGCGTGCGATAGCAGGAAGGGGGGAGCTGTTTCTTTGGAGAATTTAAAAAAAAACACATGTGTTAGCTTTGAACATCTTGCTCCCATTGACTTCAATGGGAAACATAGAATCGTGCAGAAAAGAAGTGACTTGTGACTTCTCCATGTGGTTATCCACTGAAGTCAATGGGAACTTCAGGGCTGGCAAGTGTAGGTTTTAGGGGGACTTGTTTCTTCTTATAAGGAAACTAAGAGGTTAAAGGGGTATTCCAGGAAAAAACTTTTTTTTTTTTTTATATCAACTGGCTCCAGAAAGTTAAACAGATTTGTAAATTACTTCTTTTAAAAAATCTTAATCCTTTCAATAATTATTAGCTGCTGAAATTGAGTTATTTTCTGTCTGGCAACAGTGCTCTCTGCTGACATCTCTGCTTGTCTCGGGAACTGCACAGAGTAGAAGAGGTTTGCTATGGGTATTTGCTTCTACTCTGGACAGCTCCCGAGACAGGTGTCATCAGAGAGCACTTAGACAGAAAAGAAAAACTCAGCTTCAGCAGCTCATAAGTACTGAAAGGATTAAGATTTATTAATAGAAGTAATTTACAAATTTGTTGAACTTCCTGGAGCCAGTTGCTCCTGCTCTGCATAGTTCCTGACATGGACAGAGGTGTCAGCAGAGAGCACTGTGGTCAGACAGAAAAGAAATTCAAAAAGAAAAGAATTTCTTCTGTAGTATACAGCAGCTGATAAGTCCTGGAAGGGTTAAGATTTTTAAATAGAAGAAATTTACAAATATGTATAACGTTCTGTCACCAGTTGATTTAAAAAAAAAAAAAAAAATAAGTTTTCCACTGGAATACCCCTTTTAAGTGTAAGTTTTGGGGGGCTTGTATAGAGAAACAAAGAATTCAAGTGTCAGATTTAGGGGAATTGCATCTTCTTATAGGGAAACAGAGAGATCAGGTGTAAAATGAGGCAATGCTATGATTTTAGGAGACTCTTGGGCCAAACTGTCATATCATGAGTTTCTCAGGACTCATTGCAACCTACCTTTTTTTATTTTTTTAAAGTATTTATTTATAATGTTTTGCAACTTAATTAACATACAATACCAACAAGGTACAAAAACAACAGGGACCCACATCGTAATAAAAAAATAAATAAATACAGGAGAGAGACATCGGATGATCCGACTAGAGCAGTGGTCTCCAACCCGCGGACCTCCAGATGTTGCAAACCTAAACTCCCAGCCGTTGGCTGTCCGGGCATGCTGGGAGTTGTAGTTTTGCAACATCTGGAGGTCCGCAGGTTGGAGACCACTGGACTAGAGCATCTACAGGAACACAAGGTAGGAGCTGATATCCACCCAACAGTAGGTGACGGCTACAACTGGGACCCAGCTTGGAGAAAAGCCGAACGTAAACAGACAAAAACAAGCAGACTTCACACACACATCCCGGCAACCCTACACCCCCCCCCCCTCAACCCCGGTACCCATCCCAAAGCAGCACCGCAACAGAGGAGACCTATTCGAACAATCCAGTCGGAGGGTCAGTTGACATTTCAAGTAAAAGCCAAGGGGTCCAGATCTTATCAAATTTCTTGGGACATTTGCGACTCACATACAACACCTGGTACAATGGGACATATTTGTTGCCTAAACTAAACCATCGGGACAGAGGAGGAGGAAAGGTCTCCTTCCAGGTCATCACCACTTTACCAGAACAAAAGAGAAGGAACCGAATTAAGAAATGTCTATGGGAACCACAAACAACCCCATTAATCAATCCAAGTTGCCAGCTAAAAACCTCATCACATCTCTCCAGAAGGGGGCGATAACAGGACAATCCCAAACAGCATGTAAGAAAGTACCTACCTCAGAGGAGCAACATATCCCTACAACCAAATACAGTGGAATAATATGTTCCCTCGACCTCCTTCCACTGACAATCAGATAAGTCAGGGATATCAACCACCTACTTATCTAATGCTTCTGAGAAAGGGCTAGGACCCAGCGACTGGAGAAGAACATAGGACTGGGTAAGGGGCTTAGATAGATCCGTGGTGCCCAGTAGAAGCTCCACCTCCGAAAATACAGGAGTAAACATCAGGGAGCCAAACTGCGCCTGGACCGCATGCCAAAGGTGAAAATTCCTATAAAAGGCAGTTCCAGGGATGTCATAACGTTCTGGCATGTCCAAAAAGGATAAGAAAACCTGATCCTCTCCAAACAGGTGGACCACAAGTTTAACTCCACGAGTACCCAAAAAGCCGTCTCCCTGTAACCCGTGCAGGTGATGAAGATGAACATTCCCCCACAGGGGTGCTCTAGGAGACACCAGCGGTTGTGGAAATTATTGAAACCTACCTGAAGAATTTCTACCCCATGCTAGCAGTTACTAAATTATAAGTGGGCTAATGACACAAAGCGATTTTTTGCACTGACCAAAATATGGCTTTAAAAAATTGCTACAATATAAGCTTCACCAATGATGGTTTAAAGGGGTTCTCCGATGCTTACACATCTTATCCCCTATCCAAAGGATAGGGGATAAGATGCCTGATCACGGGAGTCCTGCAGCTGGGGACCCCCGTGATCATACACGCGGCACCCTGTTTGTAATCAGTCCCCGGAGCGTCTTCGCTCCGGGTCTGATTACGGGTGACTACAGGGCTGGCGGCGTGTGACGTCCTGCCTCCGCCCCCGTGTGACGTCACGCTTCGCCCCTCAATGCAAGCTCCCGTAGCCTTGCATTGAGGGGCGGAGCGTGATGTCACACGGAGGCGCAGGCGTGACGTCACATGCCGCCAGCCCTGTAGTCGCCCGTAATCAGACCCGGAGCGAACACGCTCCGGGGACTGATTACAAAAGGGGTGCCGCGTGCATGATCACGGGGGTCCCCAGCTGCAGGACTCCCGTGATCAGGCATCTTATCCCCTATCCTTTGGATAGGGGATAAGATGTGTAAGCACCGGAGTAGCCCTTTAAAGGAAAACTGTCACATGTTTGCTCCCACACTAACCACAGGTACTGATGGATAGTGCGGGAGACGCTGATTCCTATGATCCCTACATTGGCCGTATCCAGCCGGCCATTCGCCCGCAATCTTAGTTTTATTATATCTGGAAGTATGGTTGTAACTGGCACGGGCGGGGTTTCTGTAGCTTAACTTGCACTGATGTCAGCGCCGCCCACTTATGAATATTCATCCCCCCTCCCTCCAGCTCTCCCTCTCTTCACCGCTCCCAACTGGTCTTCACTGCACATGTGCTGCTTCCTGACATGTGCAGTGAAGACCAATTGGGAGTGATGAAGAGAGGGAGAGCTGGAGGGAGGGGGGATGAATATTCATAAGTGGGCGGCGCTGATGTCAATGCAAGTTAAGCTACAGAAACCCCGCCCATGCCAGTTACAACCATACTTCCATATATAATAAAACTTAGATTGCGGGCGAACGGCCGGCCGGATGCGGCCAAGGTAAGGATCATAGGAATCAGCGTCTCCCGCACTATCCATCAGTACCTGTGGTTAGTGCGGGAGCAAACATGTGACAGTTTTCCTTTAAGAAAAATACATTAAAAAAATATCAGGAAAAAAAAAAAATCTTTCTCCAGACCATGAACCATACACTGCATGGCATATAGGGGAGGTATAAAGTGTCATTGATCGATTTGCCATAGAAAACGTGTTCTCGACCGATCAGTAGATCGAGCCCCTCTGTGTCACGTGACCAGGACAAATTCAGGAGCAGTTCCCTCCATGCTCATTCTAGTGATTGGTCAGACCCTGACCGATAAAATCTATTCACATTTTTTTTACATGTCCACAGGACGTGTAAAAAGTTTTTATAATGACAGAGACACCTTAAACAGGATAGACTTAAAGGGGTACTCCGGTGGAAACCTTTTTTTTTTCTTCAAATCAACTGGCTCCAGAAAGTTAAACAGATTTGTAAATTACTTCTATTAAACAAATCTTAATCCTTCCAGTACTTAGCTGAATTATTATTATTTTTTTTCTGTCTGACCACAGTGCTCTCTGCTGCCACCTCTGTCTGTGTCAGAAACTGTCCAGAGTATGAGTAAATCCCCATAGCAAACCTCTCCTGCTCTGGACAGTTCCTGACATGGACAGAGGTGTCAGCAGAGAGCACTGTGGTCAGACAGAAAAAAACAACCCAACTTCCTGTGGAGCATACAGCAGCTGATAAGTACTGGAAGGATTAAGAATTTTTAATAGAAGTCATTTACAAATCTGTTTAACTTTCTGGCACCAGTCGATATGAAAAACATTTTTTCTACCGGAGTACCCCTTTAAGGCTTGTGAAGAGGCATGTGCTTGTGACCGAATTCATGCAGTGATGTTGGAAGAAGTGCACTAAGCTGCCGGCTAATCCTTCATGTTGTTATATCCTCCTGTCAATACGGCTATAAAGGCCTAACATTACATAGCCAATAAGTAGGTTCAGCTCACACAGACAATTCCCTATTGTCCTTGGCAACTCAGCCTTGTCTTGTATACAAAGACTTTTGTCTGAGGAAGGAAATGTATTCCTTTTATTAAAATGAATGAATTTAAGTTCCTAATAAGCAGCATATGGGAAAATAAACAATACCCATATATTCTAACTGTGTTAAAGAACATGATTATTATATTTCTTCAATACAGGGCTGAAGTTTCCTCAAAACAGTGCTGCTGTTTCCTAAGGGCTGTTTTGGGTTATTGCAGCTCAACCCTAATACTGAATAAATCCCTATAGTAGAATAGAGAACTGGCACTACTACGGAGAGGTTCACACTATGGAATTTCCGCCTGCAATTCCGCTTTGAAATTGCAGGCAGAAATTCCGCTTGCTAAAATGTATAGTGTAGTGAATGGGTTTCCGTTTACAAATTCACACTTCGGAATTTGTAAAGCGGAATTTGTGAACGGAAAATCCGCTTGGAAATTTCCGCCTGAAGTCTATTGGAGTCTGTCGTGTCCGCGTGGTCCTAACACCGACTGATTTAGTCTGCGCTGGCCGCACTCGGAATCTCCGGGCGGAAATTTTTCTGCCCGGAGATTCTGTAGTCTGAACCTAGCCTAACAGTACAGTCCTAAGCAAATCCCAATGTAAAAATCGCAGGATGTGACCGATGGAGACTTGCAGCACATATGTGGCGACGCAAAACGCCCATAAGCAGCATACAGTCCCCAATGTAACAATAGTGAAGGAAAGAATAGGCTGCACTCACCATATTTATTGTCTTGCCTGCTTTAGTCCATAAAAATCATGGGGTACATACAGCGGGTGCGTCCTTGGACGCACCCGCTGTATGTACCCCATGATTTTTATGGACTAAAGTATGGAAGAGAATAAATGTGGTGAGTGCAGCCTATTCTTTCCTTCACTATTACTGAATACTGCAACACAACATGGACAGGAGTGGCGCTGTTTCTAACAGGAACCGGTCTTATGGCGGTGGTTTCCTACTGGCGCGCTGCAGTGGGACACCTGTGGCTTATTACCACCACAGGTCCTAGTGCCTCCTAGATGTGAGGTCTCCAGGGGATACTACTCCCTACTCTAGGGATGCTGCCTGTGGCCATTAGAGGCCGGGACCATCACCTCTACTGAGACGCACATGATGCCCTGCGGTGACATTTTTATTTTGAAAAGCCAAACATTTTTGCTGTATACTTTTTTTATTCAATTCCTCACAGCATTTAAAGGGTTATTCTGGCCAAAGACCCCCCCCCCCCCCCCCCCCCCCCCCCGGTGATCTCCATGCAGCACCTGCATTCTATGCTGGGCTGCTGCTCCGGTCTCGGAAACCTCTGTGTTTCTGGGACTGGAGAAGTGACGCCGCGCCCCCTCCATACATATGTATGTAGGAGACGTGGTGTCACTTCAACAGGTGGAGGCCCAATGGTGGAGAAACACTGGGTTGGACCCCCAACAACCATAATGCGATGACCTGTACCAGTTATGTGCTATCCCCTAATAACACAGGTGGACACATAATCACATCTTATGTCACCAAATTAGATTTGTCTCACCGCCTTATGATTACGACCTCTCGGACCCCCACCAATCCAGAGACATGAATGGGGGGGGGGGGCGTGGTGTGACATCACGAGGGGGCGTGACGTCACGCCTCCAGTCCCAGAAACACAGAGGTTTCCGAGACCGGAGAAGCAGCCCAGCATAGAATGCAGGTGCTGCATGGAGATCACCGGGGGTGGGGGATGGGGGGTCCCAGTGGCAGCCTTTGGATAGGGGATAAGATGTCTTTGGCCAGAATAACCCTTTAAATGCTGTGAGGAATTGAATAAAAAAAAGTATACAGCTAAAATGTTTGGCTTTTCAAAATAAAAATGTCACCGCAGGGCATCATGTGCGTCTCAGTAGAGGTGATGGTCCCGGCCTCTAATGGCCACAGGCAGCATCCCTAGAGTAGACCTCACATCTAGGAGGCACTGGGACACCTGTGGTGGTAATAAGCCACAGGTGTCCCACTCGTGATGTCACACCACGCCCCCCCCCATTCATGTCTCTGGATTGGTGGGGGTCCGAGAGGTCGTAATCATAAGGCGGTGAGACAAATCTAATTTGGTGACATAAGATGTGATTATGTGTCCAAATGTGTTATTAGGGGATAGCACATAACTGGTACAGGTCATCGCATTATGGTTGTTGGGGGTCCAACCCAGTGTTTCTCCACCATTGGGCCTCCACCTGTTGAAGTGGAGAAGTGACACCACGTCTACTCCATACATATGTAGGAGGGGGCGCGGCGTCACTTCTCCAGTCCCAGAAACACAGAGGTTTCCGAGACAGGAGCAGCAGCCCAGCATAGAATGTGGAGATCGCACGGAGATCGCAGGGGTCCCAGCGGTGGGCGATCAGACATCTTATTCCCCACGATTAGACATCTTATCCCCCTATCCTTTAGATAAGGGATAAGATGTCCTTGGCCGGAATACCCCTTTAAGACATCTGCTTGTTGTCATATAACAGGAAACTTCATTGTTTCCTTCCAGGGAATACTGCAAGTTGTAGTTTTGCAACAGGTGGAGGCCCAATGGTGGAGAAACACTGGGTTGGACCCCCACAACCATAATGCGATGACCTATACCAGTTATGTGCTATCCCCTAATAACACAGGTGGACACATAATCACATCTTGTTATGTCACCAAATCAGATTTGTGTCCCCGCCTTATGATTACGACCTCTCAGACCCCCACCAATCCAGAGAACAAGGGAGATGCAGTGGTGCAGTTTTCCCTGAACACTCCCAGTAGTGAAGACAGACAGGTTTATGTACTTAAATGGGGCAGTGCTGCAAGGAAGGCATAGTGATGTGTTGCCTTTACTACTGGGATTGATAAGGGTCCTCAGGTTGTGTATGGTATTACAACTTGGCTCCATTCTTCAATGGAATGGAGCTGCAATACCACACAAAACCTGAGGACAGGGGTGGTGCTATTATTTGTTTGAAGAAATCAGCTCTGATTTTTATAGTCTTGGATTACCCATTGAAAAGGTGGTCAAATCGCTTCCCCCCCCCCCCCATATTCTGGAGAGGCTCTCGGAGAGGCGTGCATACTGCAGACGGCACACACTCCATTCACTTCAACGGGAGGGAGCGCTGGAGATGCCCGAGGACCCGTTCAGAAGCTTGCAGGGGGCCCAGTGGTCGGATAAGACACATCCCTTATCCTGTGGAAAGGGGATATCTTGTTTTTTCGCTGGACCATCCCTTTAAGTTCACGACCAAAGCCATCTCCTCAATCCTCTACATATCAGAACTCTGTTCAGCCACTTACTCAAGTTCATTGATATAAAGTTCCGCCAGTTCATGCCAAGCTTCTTGGTCACCTACAAATCTGCAACGAGAAGGTCAGATGCTTGAGGAACATGGGAAGGGTGGGAAAGAAAGTTTGAAGAAAGAAAAGGGGACTAAATCAAATGCAAATTCCATTTTAATTAAAAAAACAAAATATATATATAAATATATATAAGCAGAAGCGCAAAACAAAATCCCCTTGTAAAACACTCACTGTTCCAGATACTCATTCAGCTCTCGGATTGCCTCTGCGTTTCTCCCCTGGGCTTTGCGAATGGCAATCTTCCTTTTTCTTGTCGCCTATAGGTTGACATTAAGAAAGGATTAGACCCTCGGTAGAGAAGGCAATTTAACTGTGCAAATTATTATCTCAATGCCAGAGGAATTCCAGTGTTTGGCCGGAGTATATAAACACACCCTATGCTGTTCTACCGACACAATGCAAAACTCACCCAGCGATCGCATTACGTATGCCCGCCTATTGATACCAACACTATGCATGGCTTCATCCAAAGAAGGGTCCCGGCAGAATGTAGTAATTACAAACCAGCGGGGAAGGCTAATCCCGGGATCCCATTCAGGGTTGTATCTCTCCTTCCTGTCACTGCAATAATCTTTGTAAGGGAGGGATAAAGGTTTCACTGGCCCCAAAGGAAATGTAAGGGGCTTGTAAGAGCTTTAAGCTATGGACATAATACCGTACACTAAGAGCCGGATCAGCTATGAGATATCAATGGACGACAACCCAAAAATTTAGAGGATAATAGGAAAAGTTTCTAGAAGCGTTGGCTATGTGGGATTTAGACAGTGTGCTATATCTAGGATACAGGTATCGGGGCACGACTGCTTAGCAGATTTGTTGCAGCCATGCACAGGAGGGGAACTGCTACCTTAAAAACAAATAAAAGGAAAAGTAACACTAAGTATATATAACTTTAGCTATACTGATTAAGTCCCGCTGAGGCACTGGGGCAGCCGCTGTGTCCTTAATGGGTTAAGTTTGGACTGGTCGGAGTCCGAGTGTTCAGACCCCCCCGAACCCCCCGCAGTGCGCCCTAAGTGCATTATCTTCCAGCTCTGGGCCACGTGACCTAGACAAGTCTTTTGGATTGTTTCGGTCAGAAGCAGAGAACGTGAGAAGTGCTCAGCCCCCGCGACCGTACACAACTCTTTGACATGTCTCTAGGACATGTCAACAGTCTTTTAAAGCAACAGCTACACATTAAATACATTGATTTTCTTTTCTGCCTGTCCACAGTGCTCTCTGCTGACACCTCTGTCCATGTCAGGAACTGTCCAGAGCAGGAGAGGTTTGCTATGGGGATTTGTTCCTTCTCTGGACAGTTCCTGACATGAACAGGGGTGTCAGCAGAGAGCACTGTGGTCAGACAGAAAAGAAATTCAAGAAGAAAATAACTTTCAGTGGAGCATACAGCAGCTGATAAGTACTGGAAGGATTAAGATTTTTAAAATATAAATAATTTACAAATCTGTTTAACTTTCTGGCACCAGTTGATTAAAAACATTTTTTTTTGCATTCCACCTGAGTACCCCTTTAAGGAATACAAAACTCAATACAGTGTTTCCTTATCTGGGTGGCTCCAGCTGTTGCAAAACTACAACTCCCAGCATGCCCAGAGTTACATAAACATTAGTAAGGGGCATCATTTTATTTTATGGCATCTTACTATAACCAACCCCATTTCAACCCAGTGTTCCCCAACCAGGGGGTCTTTAGCTGTTTCAAAGCTACAACTCCCAGCATGCCCGGACAGCCTTTGGCTGTCCGGGCATGCTGGGAGTTGTAGTTTTGCAACTGCTGGAGGCACCTTGGATGGGAAACACGGCCCCAATAGAACTACAGAGAGGTAAAAATAGCCAGGAATGTCAACAGGCTAAACAAATTGGATTGGATCAGGATTTCATATTTTTTTGCAAGGCTGCAGACATCTTGTCCATGTGGATTTAACTTACTAAAATACCATCGAACGCAAAGCCCTACTCCGCCGACTCACTGCGCACCGAGGATTTCATTGGTGGTGCGGTTAAGTGATTTTTCCAGTAATGTATCAGGATCTAGGATGATTTACAAAGCTTGTCGGGGGGGGGGGGGGAGAGACTGGACGGGAATGTTTTGAGGCCGGTCCAGTAACACATTATGTGGGATTGCTCTCTCGCTCTCCTGCCAGAATCAGTGTTACCCGTGCAGTCTGCCCGAACGCCTGCAGTTCAATAGTTAAAGGGGTACTCCGGTGGAAAACGTTTTTGTTTTTTTTAAATCAACTGGTGCCAGAAAGTTAAACAGATTTGTAAATTACTTCTATTAAAAAATCTTTATCCTTTTAGTACTTTTTAGCAGCTGTATACTACAGAGGAAAACCTTTTCTTTTTGAATTTCTTTTTTGTCTTGTCCACAGTGCTCTCTGCTGACATCTGATGCTCGTATCAGGAACTGTCCAGAGCAGGAGTAAAATTCCCATAGCAAACCTATACTACTCTGGACAGTTCCTGAAACGGACAGAGGTGTCAGCAGAGAGCACTGTGGACAAGGCAAAAAAAAGAAGTTCAAAAAGAAAAGAATTTCCTCTCTAGCATACAGCTGCTAATAAGTACTGGAAGGATAAAGATTTTTTAATAGAAGTAATTTACAAATCTGTTTACCTTTCTGGCACCAGTTCATTTAAAAAAAAAAAAAGTTTTCCACCGGAGTACCCCTTTAAAGAAACGCTCAGCCCATGATTTATCTCAGTTTAACGCCTAACAAAGTAAACAAAGAAAATTTGCCTAACTAAAAATAGGTATAACTAAATCTTTATTCTGTTATCGTGAAGATAAGGCAGAGCTGAGATTGTTAGATAAAGGAAAACTTAGTTTGTCAATTTAAAATCACATATCTTTTTTACATAGGACTGCAAGCCAACAAGCAGTCTTTAGTCGGAGCCGTCACAACATTTCGATGGGCATGCTCAGGTTCAAAAACTATTTATATGTTGTACATCTTGGCAAAACATTAACCTAACATACTTCATAAGAAAATGTTATTTCCTTTTAATAGAAATCATGGCTTATAAAAAAAAAAAAAAAAAAAGACCACTAGGTGTCCCCGTACCATCCGGAACATAATCCTGTCAGGCTGCAGCATCATTTTTGTCTCAGCTGAAGCACAGGCATGGACAAAGTCCAGGAAGTGAGGGCGGGACTAGCACTCCCCTGTGCTCACTCCTGTCCTATCAGACTGCAGCATGAAAACAGAGAGGAGGGGTTACAGAGCAGCCTGCAGTGATTGGATGAAGAAACACAGCACAGCAGACTCAGGGAGGAAGAGGAGTTGTGCAGAGTGAGCAACATATATAAGGTATTTGTGAGAGAAATATAGGTGCTAGACACATACAAATTTTAAGTGCATGATCAGGATTAGGCACTGAGTAACATATAACTTTTTTTGAGGGATATGTCGGGTACTCTTTCATAGACAAAGCTCTGCCTGATTTTGGGAAAATGTGCAATTGTGATTATGGAGATAAATATTGCGATTTTGATATGCGATCTAATAAAAAAATTATGAAATCCCCCCCCCCCCCCCCCATTTCATTTAGCTACCCCCCCCCCCCCCTTGCCAATGGGAAGGAACGCCAGTCAGTTGCCAGATAGTAGGTATTGGAGACCGCCTAAATCTAAAGAAGTATTAAATGGGAAAAAAAAAATTAAATGGAATATCAGGGGGATTAAGGAAAAGAAGTATAGACTTGCTATATGTGATAGGATAGTTAACTATCTCCCAGCTATAGCAAGTCTAATAGAGACCCACTGAACACAAGAAACAGTTGCATTAATCGTGAAAAAAATGGGTTCAAGTAGCATATCCCTCCACCCTATGACCTCAGACATGACTACTTTGGTTACTCTGGGCTAAGTAGTCAAGTAGGTGGTCATACCCATTGAGTCACAACTCCTTTTAGATGCACACAGAGAGCTGTCAATCCGTGAGTAGGACCTCCCACATGACTACTTTGCTTATTCTGGGCTAAGTAGTCAAGCGAATGGCCCTACCCATTAAAGGGGTACTCCACTGGTAAAAAAAGAAAGAAACATATATATATATATATATATATATATATATATATATATATCAACTGGTGCGAGAAAGTTAAACAGATTTGTATCTCAGATGCTGTATGTTCTACAGAAAGTTCTTTTCTTTTTGAATTTCTTTTTTGTCTGACCACAGTGCTCTCTGCTGACACCTCTGTCCATGTCAGGAACTCTCTCTCCTGCTCTAGACAGTTCCTGACATGGACAGAGGTGTCAGCAGAGAGCACTGGGTTCAGACAGAATAGAAGTTCAAAAAGAAAAGGACTTCCTCTGTAGTATACAGCAGCTGATAAGTACTGGAAGGATTAAGATTTTTAAATAGAAGTAATTTACAAATTTGTTTAACTTTATGGCACCAGTTGATAAAAAAAAAAAAAAAAAAAAAATTTCCAGTGGAGAACCCCTTTAAATCACAGCTCTCATTACATACATACAAATGGTTGTCAGTCAGTCAGTAGGACCTCCCACATGACTACTTTGATCAGAAGTAAGATTAAAGGGGTTATCCAGGAAAAAACTTTTTTTCATATATCAACTGGCTCCAGAAAGTTAAACAGATTTGTAAATTACTTCTATTAAAAAAATCTTAATCCTTCCAATAATTATCAGCTGCTGAAGTTGAGTTGTTCTCTGTCTGGCAACAGTGCTCTCTGCTGACATCTCTGCTTGTCTCGGGAACTGCACAGAGTAGAAGAGGTTTGCTATGGGGATTCACTTCTACTCTGGACAGTTGCAGAGACAAGTGTCATCAGAGAGCACTTAGAAAAGATCAACTCAACTTCAGAAGCTCATAAGTACTGAAAGGATTAAGTTTTTTTAATAGAAGTAATTTACAAATCTGTTTAAGTTTCTGGAGCCAGTTGATTTATAAAAAAAATTTTTTTTTAACCTGGATAACCCCTTTAACATGTTATCCTAAATGTTTTCCCACAAACGTATTTCTCAGCTTTTCCTGCTCTATAAAGTGACAGGTTCCCTTTAATAGGATTGTCTTACCATAGAATGGTCAGTTATAGCAGGACCCATCCCTTGCATACACGTAGACAAATCCGACCAGTATTAAAGGGATACTCCGGTGGAAAACCTTTTTTTTTTTTTTTTTTAAACAACTGGTGCCAAAAAAGTTAAACAGATTTGTAAATTATTTCTATTAAAAATTCTTAATCCTTACAGTACTTATTAGCGGCTGTATACTACAGAGGAAATTCTTTTCTTTTGGGATTTCTTTTCTGTCACGACCACAGTGCTCTCTGCTGACACCTCTGTGATTTTAGGAACTGTCCGGAGCAGCATATGTTTGCTATGGGGATTTTCTCCTACTGTGGACAATTCCTGACATGGACAGAGATGTCAGCCGAGAGCACTGTGGTGGCGACAGAAGAGAAACCCAAAAAGAAAAGAATTTCCTCTGTAGTATACAGCCGCTAATAAGTACTGGAAGGATTAAGATTTTTTAATAGAAGTCATTTACAAATCTGTTCAACTTTCATCAGTTGATTTAAAGGGGTATTCCAGGAAAAAAAAATGTTTTTATATATATATCAACTGGCTCCAGAAAGTTAAACAGATTTGTAAATTACTTCTATTAAAAAATCTTAATCCTTTCAGTATTTATGAGCTTCTGAAG
This sequence comes from Hyla sarda, assembly GCF_029499605.1. Taxonomy (NCBI): domain Eukaryota; kingdom Metazoa; phylum Chordata; class Amphibia; order Anura; family Hylidae; genus Hyla; species Hyla sarda. Next base: position 344,400,734 of record NC_079193.1, on the reverse strand, counting down.
TTGAGTTGTTCTTTTCTGTCTAAGTGCTCTCTGATGACACGTTTCTCGGGAACCGCCCAGTTTAGAAGAGGTTTGCTATGGGGATTTGCTTCTAAACTGGGCGGTTCCTGAGACACTTGTCATCAGAGAGCACTTAGACAGAAAAAAACACCTCAACTTTAGAAGCTCATAAGTACTGAAAGGATTAAGATTTTTTAATAGAAGTAATTTACATATCTGTTTAACTTTCTGGAGCCAGTTGAGATTATATATATATATATATATATATATATATATATATATATATATATATATAAAGTTTTCTTCCTGGAATACCCCTTTAAAAAAAAAAGTTTTCTACCGGAGTACCCCTTTAACATTCCCTTATGAGTCAAGAACCTGCGTGTAACCTGTCCTCTGAAGACAAGGACATGACTGCTGACCCTGCTCCCAATATACGTAGCACAGGCTAAAAAGCCATAGGAAGAGTTAGCCTATTGTGTAGGGTAGTGTTTCCCAACCAGGGTGCCTCCAGCTGTTGAAAAACTACAACTCCCAGCATGCCCGGACAGCCAACGGCTGTCCGGGCATGCTGGGAGTTGTAGTTTTGCAACTGCTAAAGGCACCCTGGTTGGGAAACACTGGTGTAGGGGCTCAATGGCCAATGTGAAAACAACAATAGCGGCCAATGATACATATGCCTGCGGATACCTTCTCAAGAGTATTTATAAATACAGGGCTCTAGATACATTGTCAGAATCAATTTAAGGTTCCCGTAACCGGCCCATTGTTGGCTCTAAGGCATTGTGATCTCCCTTGCCAGCATTCCAAGACTAACAACGTTATCCTAAATTATAGTAAAAGGGGATACATTTCCCCTTATTGGAGAGAGCTGCCTATGTACACAGCTATTAGGTGATCCTAATAAAGCATTAGCAGCCATGAGGCCGCAGGCACCAGTATTACTTCCCCGATTTATTCTAAGGTTGGAGACGCAGATATTAAAGGGGTACTCCGGTGGAAAACTTTTTTTTTTTTTTTTTTAATCAACTGGTGCCAGAAAGTTAAACAGATTTGTAAATTACTTTTATTTAAAAAAAATCTTAATCCTTGCTGAATACTACAGAGGAAATTATTTTCTTTTTGGAACACAGAGCTCTCTGCTGACATCACAAGCACAGTGCTCTCTGCTGACATCTCTGTCCATTTTAGGAACTGTCCAGAGTAGGAGAAAATACCCATAGCATAGCATATGCTGCTCTGGACAGTTCCTAAAATGGACAGAGATGTGAGCAGAGAGCACTGTGCTCGTGATGTCAGCAGAGAGCACTGTGTTCCAAAAAGAAAAGAATTTCCTCTGTAGTATTCAGCAGCTAATAAGTACTAGAAAGATTAAGATTTTTGAATGGAAGTCATTTACAAATCTAAGTTTAACTTTCTGACACCATTTGATTTAAAAAAAAAAAAAAAAGTTTTCCACTGGAGTACCCCTTTAAAGAGGTATTCCGCCACTAGACATCTTATCCTCTATCCAAAGGATAGGGGATAAGATGTCTGATCGCGGGGTCCCGTAGCTGGGACCCTGGTGATCTCTGTGCAGCACCCAGTGTTCTTTTAGGACGCTGGGTGCCGGCGGTGGGGGTCGTGACGTCACGACCACGCCCCCTCCCATAGACTTGCATTGAGGGTGTGTGGCATGACATCACAAGGGGACGTGGCCGTGACGCCATGCCACACCTGGAGCAGCGGAGTACCCCTTTAAAGATCCAATTCCTGGAAACTCTTGTCCATCCCTGCTATGCTTTACACACATGGGCAAGTACTGCAGTCATCCTTCTCCTATTGGATCAGGACTTATTGTTCAGAACAGTGTTTCCCAACCAGGGTGCTTCCGGCAAGGGCAAAACTACAACTCCCAGCATGCCTGAAAAGCCAAAGGCTATCTGGGTATGCTGGGAGTAGTAGTGTCAAAAGCTGAAGGCAGCCTGGTTGGAGTTGTGAATAGAATGTTGCGGCCTCGTGCAGAAGTTACTACAGATCTAAGGAAGGAAGGGCTTCCACCCGAAACGTGTCATCATCTTATATTATTTTATATGCCAATAAACGGTCCTGTTTGGGACCATTAAAGAAACCTTTGGCTTCCTTCCAATTTGTTGTTCCTAAATCTTCTCTATTAGAAAATGATCATCAGAGTAGGGTCTCTACTTTAGTCTGGTGACCTAGATAGCCTACCTATCACTTTCTTATTAAGTGTGAAAAGAGGCTTAGCTCCATGTTGGATATGTACTGAACCTTTTTTAGGTCTGCAAAAGCTGTGAGGAAACGATGGGAGTTGTAGTTTTTACACTGCCTAAGGCGGAATCTCCGTGCGGAATAAGGCTGAAAAATTCAGCTCGGAAATTCAGTTGGAGCAGAGCCCTGCTGCTTTCAATGAGAGACGGCTGCTAGGAAATGCATTGCCGTCTATAGAGACTGCGCATTGCGGAGTGGTCTCAGCGCTTGCTGTCTGCGGACTACCTTACAGCTACATCACTATAGCTAGCTGCAGCCTTTGGCTGTCAAGGTCTGGTGGAAATCGTTTCTTTCCAACAGCTAGAGAGCCAAAAGGTTGGAGGTCACCAGCTTTATCTATATATGATATAAGGGAAAAGTAGTCCATGATGTGGGTTCAGCACTGTTCAGATAGAGGACTCCTTTAGTTACCCTTTGCATCACTACAGTTTTATTTACCGACAATTTAATGGGGTTATCCAGTTTAGGAAAATGTATCGCCTATCCAAAGCATAGGGAATAAGTGTCATATTGGGGGGGGGGGTCCGACCTGCTCTCCCTAAGGCTACTTTCGCATTATGTGTGAGGCTCCGATACAAACAGACTTTAAAGGGGTACTCTGCTGCTCAGCGTTTGGAACAAACTGTTCCGAACGCTGGAGCTGGGAGCTCGTGACATCATAGCCCCACCCCCTCGTGATGCCACGCCCTGCCCACCCCCTCAATGCAAGTCTATTGGAGGGGGTGTGAAAGCCATCACGCCCCCTCCCATAGACTTGCATTGAGGGGGTGGGGTGGGACATCATGATGGGGCGGGGCTATGATGCCACAAGCTCCCAGCGCCGGCTCCAGCGTTTGGAACAGTTTGTTCCAAATGCTGAGCAGCGGAGTACCCCTTTAAGGGCTCTTCCCCCCCCCCCCCCACTTTTAGTGCCATTAACGTCCGTTATTGTAACGGAGCCTAACCGGAGTCATAAGGGGCAAAGAGGATCCCGTTCACTTGAATGGGATTCCTCTAACGTCAGTTATGACTCCCGTTATTCCGCTGGAAGATAGCGGGAGACAAAGACGTCGCAAGCACAATTTTTTCTCCCGCTATCTTCTAACGGCAGGTACACTGACGGGCACAAACATCAGCGTGAAAGAAGCAATAGAGATGCATGGATGGGGAGTGTCAATCCTCACTTACATGCAGTGGTCGACACAACTCTGTGGATGGGGAGAACCGGGCAGGAGATCGTGAGGAATACATTTTTCTACGGCTGGGTTCACACCACGTTTTTCCAGTACAGTTCCCATATACATTTTCAATTTGAAAACCATACGGACCGTATGCCAAAAGATGCATCAGGTTGTGTCCGTTTTGCATCCTGGAGGGTCTCGTCAGTTTTTTTTCCTGTACCCAAAACCGTAGCCTACCATGGTTTTTGGTCCAGGTGAAAAACCATATTGAAACATATACCGTATATACTCGAGTATAAGCCGACTACTTTACACTAGGGATCGACCAATTATCGGTTTGGCCGATATTATCGGCCGATATTCACGATTTTTGACGTTATCGGCAATTACCTTGCCGATAATCCGATAATGTCCCGACCCGCGCACCGCCCCCCCACCGCACGCCGCCCACATCCCCCCCACCGCACCACACGCCGCCCCCATTGCCTCCCCTATCCCCGGTTCCATAATTACCTGTTCCCGGGGTCTGGGGCCCGAGCTACTTCTGGCTCCTGCTGCGTCCTGCGATACGCTGCGCAGCGCAGTGACGTCCACAACGTGACGTCACCGTCAGTGCGCACAGTGACAGCTCAGGACGGGAGCCAGAAGTAACGCGGACCCGGGAACAGGTAATTATAAAACCGGGGATAGGGGAGGCAATGGGGCAGCGGCGGTGGGGGCGGCGTGCGGTGTGGGGATAGGGGGGGATGGCTGGGGGGCAGCGGCGGTGGTTGGGAGGACCCCGGACAAGCAGGGGGAGAGAAGTGGGTGGCAGCGGTGGTCTCTTATTCAGCCAAAGCTGCTGCAGTTCATTGACTTAAAGCCCGCTTTAAATCAATGATCTGCAGCAGCTTCTTCGGGGGGGGGGGAGAAATAGGCGATGAGTTATCGGCTATCGGCCTGAAAAGCCACAGATTATCGGTATAGGCCCTAAAAAAACAATATCGGTCGATCCCTACTTTACACCCATTGTTTGGATCAGAACTTGCGGCTTGAAGCAACATTTTAAAAGGAGACAGAACTTTCAGCAAATAGACCAGTGTTTCCCAACCAGGGTGCATCCAGCTATTGTAAAACTACAACTCCCAGCATGCACGGACAGCCAAGGGCTGTCCGGGCATGCTGGGAGTTGAAGTTTTGCAACAGCTGGAGGCACTCTGGTTGGGAAACATTGGAATAGACATTTTAATAGGTTATCCTACAACTGAGTATAAGCTGAGCCGCAGAGCGGGGACATGTACGGGCACAGTAAATGTTTCCAGCGGCACGTCTGGCACTCACCACTCTTGTAAACAGCTCCCAATTATGCTTTTTTGGCAGCTTTTCATCTCATTTTGCCGATTTAAATTAAAAACCGGCTACTATTCACACTGGTCACATTATTATGCAGACAATATCGTTTTTTAGCATTTTATATGGAAAAAAAAAAAAAAGAAAACATAAATTCCTTCCCATCATTTTACAGCACAAGGTTCTCCCAAGGATGGTCAGAAATCTCCTTGGCCCGCACTGACGGGTAAACACTGAATGGAAACGCTCTGATAAATTGTCAGGTATGGAGATTGTTTATATATCATCTACCTGCTAATGATTTCCATATGGATATGCGGCTGCCGTGGGGGGCGGAGGGCTTTGGATTCGAGACACAGCTTTCTCTAAGTTTATTTTGGCATCCAGAAGAGACTTTCGCTTTTTTTTCTTGTGTGTGTGTGTGTATGCGAACACATGGAGTTGCTTAGATTACGGTATAAAATAAAATACATCAAGTTTATATCGGTGCAATTTGGCTGTAAGATCAGAAAAACATGGCGGTTTTCTCAAGAATACTGCTGCACCTGCCCATGAGTTGTATCTGGTATTGCCGAAGGGATCTAGTAAAAGGAATGAGGCTGGGTTATGGCAACGCAAAGACCCCCATGGACAGGTCGGCGCTGATTTTGGAAACAAGCCGCCATGTAACACTCACTATATTGAGTAGAGTCCAGTGAGTGCCTTTGGCTGAACGGGCATGCTGGAAGTTGTAGTTCTGCAAACAGCTGGAGGTTCACTGGTTGGAAAACATTGGAGTAGATGCTGGATCTTTAGCATCTCTGAATAGTGGAAGTAAAGCCACAATGCATGGATAACATAGAAGGGATTCCTCCATCGCTGAGGATGTAGTAACCCAATCACCACATCCGGTCATACAGGTGTCCGCCGCTACAATCAGTGACTAATGACTGACACAGGGAGAGATGAGGGGACAGTAATGACTGACACACAGGGAGAGATGAGGGGACAGTAATGATTGACACACAGGGAGAGATGAGGGGACAGTAATGATTGACACACAGGGAGAGATGAGGGGACAGTAATGATTGACACACAGGGAGAGATGAGGGGACAGTAATGATTGACACACAGGGAGAGATGAGGGGACAGTAATGATTGACACACAAGAAGAGATGAAGGGACAGTAATGATTGACACACAGGGAGAGATGAGGGGACAGTAATGATTGACACACAGGGAGAGATGAGGGGACAGTAATGATTGACACACAAGAAGAGATGAGGGGACAGTAATGATTGACACACAGGGAGAGATGAGGGGACAGTAATGATTGACACACAGGGAGAGATGAGGGGACAGTAATGATTGACACACAGGGAGAGATGAGGGGACAGTAATGATTGTTACATAGGGAGAGATGAGGGGACAGTAATGATTGACACACAGGGAGAGATGAGGGGACAGTAATGATTGACACACAGGGAGAGATGAGGGGACACTAATGATTGACACACATGGAAAGATGAGGGGACAGTAATGACTGTTACATAGGGAGAGATGAGGGAACAGTAATGATCGACACAGGGAGAGATGAGGGGACAGTAATGACTGTTACATAGGGAGAGATGAGGGGACAGTAATAACTGTTACATAGGGAGAGATGAAGGGACAGTAATAACTGTTACATAGGGAGAGATGAGGGGACAGTAATGACTGTTACATAGGGAGAGATGAGGGGACAGTAATAACTGTTACATAGGGAGAGATGAGGGGACAGTATTAACTGTTACATAGGGAGAGATGAGGGGACAGTAATAACTGTTACATAGGGAGAGATGAGGGGACAGTAAGAACTGTTACATAGGGAGAGATGAGGGGAAAGTAATAACTGTTACATAGGGAGAGATGAAGGGACAGTAATAACTGTTACATAGGGAGAGATGAGGGGACAGTAATGACTGTTACATAGGGAGAGATGAGGGGAAAGTAATAACTGTTACATAGGGAGAGATGAGAGGACAGTAATAACTTACATAGGGAGAGATGAGGGGACAGTAAGAACTGTGCCACTTTCAGCAGAATGCCATGGCCACGCAGCAAAAGTTGTTTAGGAATGGTTTGAGAAATGTGACAAAAATTTTTAAAAGTACATATCCTCCAATCTTGCAAGGAGTCGCAGGTTCCCGGGTGTGTATAAGAAAGACTTAAGTTTACTGTCCAGTACAAGTGCTCCCGGAGATACTACGTCTCCTTCTTTAGATACAAGCAGTGTTCTTGTACCTGAAGACGGACATGTAGTATCTCCAAAAACGCTTGTATTGGACAATAAACTTGAGTCTTTCTTATACACACCCGGGAACCTGCGACTCCTTGCACCATTGGAGTTCTGGACAAAAAAATAAAAGTGCAGAGCTTCCCATAGAGTAATAAGGTTAGGTGACACGGATCACGTAGTGGAATTCTACAGTAAACTGCTCACCTGGATTACTTGTGTTCGGAAAGACAACAACTTGTAACAGCAGAAAGATTTTACTCCTGGTGGTGGTGCTGCCTCCCGGGGGAGCGGTGCTGCGGGGAATCCGGACCGATGAGGACAATGTGGTAAATGCAGGAAGAAGCAGCCGGGTTCTCCGGCGCAATCCACTTGGAATAATTTGCAACAGGTGCAAAGCCGTAATATCATAAACTGGTTTATTTGCCAAAAACATACACAAACGCCTTACGAGGTATAACAACCTCTTTCAATGTGAGTGTGGCATCAGAAAAAGAGGTTGCTATACCTTGTAACGCGTTTGTGTATGTTTTTGGCAAATAAACCAGTGTATGATATTACCACTTTGCACAACTGTTGCAAGTTATTCCAAGTGGATCGCGCCTGAGAACCCGGCTGCTTCTTCCTGCATTTACCACCTTGCACCATTGGAGGATACTTATTTCAATTACTTGCATGTAAATCTGGCAAGGTCTCTGTAACCAAACCAGTTTCTATTCCACCCTGCATATCCTGGTACCCCTCTTTGCTTCATGCCGGATTACTGGCGATGCGGGGCAGAGGCTCGTGACGTCACGGCTACGCCCCCTCAATGCAAGTCTATGGGAGGGGGCGTGACGTGTCACACCCCCTCCCATAGACTTGCATTGAGGGGACGTAGCTGTGACGTCACAAGCCTCCAACGCTGCACCCGACACTATAAACAAACACCGGGTGCAGCAGGGAGATCGCGGGGGTCCCCAGTGGCGGGACTCCCGCGATCAGACATCTTATCCCGCTATCCTTTGGATAGGGTATAAGATTAGAGATGAGCGAACTTACAGTAAATTTGATTCATCACGAACTTCTCGGCTCGGCAGTTGATGACCTATCCTGCGTAAATTAGTTCAGCCTTCAGGTGCTCCGGTGGGCTGGAAAAGGTGGATACATTCCTAGGAAAGAGTCTCCTAGGACTGTATCCACCTTTTCCAGCTCATCGGAGCACCTGAAAGCTGAACTAATTCATGCAGGAAAAGTCATCAACTGCCGAGCCGAGAAGTTCGTGACGAATCAAATTTACTGTAAGTTCGCTCATCTCTATATAAGATGTTTAGGTGAGGAGTACCCCTTTAAGACAGTGTTGCCCGACCAGTGGCTCTCCAGTTGATGCATAACTACAACTGCAGGTTGTCATGGACTGATGGTATTTGTAGTTTTGGTACAGCTGAAGAGCCACAGGTCGGAAAACACTGTCTTAGGCCATGTTCACACAGCAGAATTACCTAGCGGAATTCTGCAGGCATATTCCCCTCGAAAAATTTATCTGACGCTGTTTTCAATGGGATTCTGCTGCACTGTGCACACGGCGGAATTAGAAATCCCGATTCCGGCGTCCACAAAAACACTGAACCTGTTCAATGATTCTGCGAATTCAGCTCAGAAAATGTATTGCCGTCTACAGAGACTGTACATTTCCTGGTGGCCCTAGTGCCCATGTGCGGAATATCCGTCCGTATTTTCTGGCCACATGAACATGGTCTTACGAGGAAAGATCAGACTCCCGACTGTGATCAGTGATGACTTCTCTGATTCCGGGTGGTTTAGAATAAATGAAGCCATTGTCAGTCTCAATATTAAATTCAAGTTAAACCTAAACGCGAAGATCTATTTCGAGAGCGGGACGCTCAGCAATAACGTTTTGCCAAAGCCTGTCGAACTAGGAAGACGAGCTATTACATTATTAATTTCTGCGCTTCTCTGGTATTTAAAGTGCAAGCAAAACAATACTTCCAAGTTAATAAAAAAAAAAAAAAATTAATTAAAAGAAATATATTTCCCTGCGGGAGAGCGAGAACGATTTTGGAGCAATATTTTGTTAGCCAAGAGTATACACTCAGCCGGCTTCTCTCAAATTACCTATTAACAGTCACAATATTTGACTTACTGTGTTGGTTGGATCTTCTTGTAATATCCTGTCATATATCTGGAGAGCATCATCATACCTGTTCCAAAAAGGAAAGTGAAAACCGCTTATGGAAAATGAGTTCCAGAAAACATAGAAAGAAACAACCCAACGAGTCAGCGTAAAAAAAGATATTATTCGGCTCCGCAGAAAAATACTTCTAAACAGTTCAGGTTTCCATGTAAATTGCAATCAGGAGAGAACGTACAATGAAAAGCTTCTTGTAAGGTGCTGGGTGCAGAAGGGGTTAAACAAGGATGAGACATTTCCTCATACAATAAAGAAAGCAAAAGAGATTCATTTGTACATATCGGTCTCTGGGAAAGCTGAGTGACAACCAATATGACAACCCAGGTTGTTAGGCTGGGTTCACACCACGTTTTTGCAATACAGGTTTTTGATAAAAATCGGATTCCTCAAAACCTGACTAAATTGTATCAAAATGTGTGTACAAATTTTAATCCGTATACGGTTTGAAAAATAATGTCTGGTTGCATCAGTTTTTTAAGGAAAAAAAAAACGTATATGTTTGTAACTTTTCATGCCATTATGAATAAAGTTTCACTTGTTTGATTGAAATTCCAAGAAAAAAACTGTGCAAAGTCAAAAACCATATGGTGAAAACCGGATGGAACCGTACACACATACAGGTCTGTACGGTTCCCATTGACTCCCATGTTTAAAAAATAAAAAAAATAAAAAAAAATAAAAGAAAGCGTATGCGTTTTAATACGGTTTTTCACCCTGACCATAAACCATGGTAGGCTACGGTTTTCGGGATGGGAAAAAAAACATGAGAAAACCGTACAGGATGCAAAACGGTCACAACCTGATGCATCTTTTGGCATACGGTTTTCAATGGAGAGTCAGTGCATACGGTTTTCAATACGGTTCCGTACGATTTTTAAATTGAAAACGTATACGGGAACTGTATTGCAAAAACGTGGCGTGAACCCAGCCTTAAAGGGGTACTCCCTTGTCCAGCGTTCGGAACTAAATGTTCCGAATGCTGTTTCTGCACTGCAGGGGTTGGACACGCCCCCTCGTGATGTCATGGCCAGGCCCCTCAATGCAAGTCTATGGGAGGGGGTGTGACATTGTCACGCCCCCTCCCATAGACTTGCGTTGAGGGGGCATGGTCATGACATCACGAGGGGAGTGGCCGACCCTTGCAGTGCGAAAACAGCATTCGGAACATTTAGTTCCGAACGCTGGACAATGGAGTACCCCTTTAATTATGACCATGAAGAGATCAAGAGGTATGAACAATGGAGCATCAGGAAACAGATAGATGCCTTCAATGATTCCCCCAAACACATGCACACTTGGTTTATCCAAATGTTAAAGGGTTATTTTAATTTTTACATAATTGTATTTAAATAAAACTATCACTCCAGTATATATATATATATATATATATATATATATATATATATATATATATAAAAACTTACTAAAATATTGTCATCAGAAATTGAACAGACTTTAGCATGGCTCCTGCTTGAATTATCCCCTGACAGGAAGTTGTGTAGTCTTTCTATTTTAACGTGGTGGTGTCTGGCACCTCCCTTGTTCCCAAGACAATGCATGATCTCCTGCGGTCTCAGGAGGTGTGGTTGGATTTTGTCTCTGAGCTCTATCCCCGCCCCTTGAGTGATGTCATCACCTCTGACCAACCTCTACAGAAGTGTTTCCCAACCAGTGTGCATCCAGCTGTTACAAAACCACAACTCCCAGCATGCCCGGACAGCCAACGGCTGTCCGGGCATGCTGGGAGTTGTAGTTTTGCAACAGCTGGAGGCACCGGCTATCCGGGCATGCTGGGAGTTGTAGTTTTGCAACAGCTGGAGGCAACGGCTGTCTGGGCATGCTGGGAGTTGTAGTTTTGCAACAGCTGGAGGCACCCTGGTTGGGAAACACTGTGCTACAGTCTACATTACCATCTCAATGTAATTTACACACATACATATATATCTTTATCAGGACATTTAGGGAAGAAATTAGGTGCGTTTACATAATGGTGCTTTGCGTTTTTATTTTTTTCATAGCACCACTACAGGGGATATGAAGCATTAAACCAGTGTTTTTAACCCAGTGTGCCTCCAGCAGTTGCAAAACTTTAATAGGGTTATACCTATTTTTTATGACTTTGAGAATTAGCAGCATATAAAAAATAAAAAAAAACTTTTACACACCTCTTGCGCCCCAGCGGTGCCTCTGGTGTCCTGCCCTGGGCAGTGATTGGTTGAGCAGCAGTGTGACACTCTGGGACTCGACGTCACTCAGGGCACAATTTCTCACAATAAGAGGATCGCCATTGCGACTGGAGGCACCGCTGGAGCGCAGGAGGTAAGTAAAACTTTATTTTTTTTTATTTGTTGCTAACTCTAAAAGTTGTAACCCCCCCTCACTGGATAACCCCTTTAACATCCAGCATGCCCAAACAGCCTTTTACTGTCCGAGCATGCTGAGAGTTGAAGTACTGCAACAGCTGGAGGCACATTGTTTGGGGAAAAAATGCATCAGATACTTATTCACACCAATGGACCTACAAGTCTGTGTAATTCAGGACAGGTCCTACAGTAAGATGTTTTTTGTTACTGTTCTCCGATCTGGCCAGGAGATACAGAACAATGGGTCCCCTCTATTAGCAGAGAATTTACTCATAGGGTATATAAAATGAGGGTTTTTTTTTTATCGAAAACCCCTTTAAAGGAGTACTCCGGCAAAAATAAACGTATCCCCCATTTACAGGATAGGGGAAAAGTAGGGGGGGGGGGGGCCTGATCGCGATCTCCAAGACAGGACCCCGGCTCTCAGTGAGGAGCGTGTGTCTTCTACCGGTAGACCGCACGTACTCCATTCATTTTTATAGGAGCGCCGATGATGCCCGAGAGATGTACTTGGGTCTTTTCGTCCTGGTGATCGCGGGGGGCCTCAGGCTAACCCCAATATTTTCCTACTCATTGAAGTCAATGAGTAGCAAAATCAACTGCAGAAAATACGGCACGTGTGACCCTACCCTTAGGGTCTATTCCCACGTACTGTATCCTGCGCATATTTGATGCACAGGTTTTAAAGCTGCAGATTTTATGCAGCTATTTTTATGTGAACTAAATGAGTGAACACAGCTTGAAATCTGCAGCATCAAATATGTGCAACATACTGTATGAGTGAATAGACCCGTAAAGGGGTACTCCACTCCTAGACATATTATCCCTTATCCAAAGGATAGGGGATAAGATGTCTGATCGGGGATAAGATGTCTGATCTCCCTGCTGCACCCGCCGTTTGTCTAGAGCGTCGGGTGCAGCGCCGGAGGCTCGTGACCTCACGGTTGCGCCCCGCTCATGACGTCTATGGAAGACTTGCACTGAGGGGGCGTGGCCGTGATGTCACGAGCGGGGCGTGGTCATGATGAACGCTGGGTGCAGCAGGGAAATCGAGGGGGTTCCCATTGGAGGGACCCCCGTAATTAGACATCTTACCCCTTATCCTTTGGCTGAGCGATAAGATGTCTAGAGGTGGAGTACACCTTTAACGTATTATGGCTGACATTTATCATTTTCTTTAGACAGTTTTTTGTGTCTACAAAAGCTTCAAGCAGGGTTTATTTGCACCTTTTTTGTGCCTTTTGGTTTACACATTTCTGCTGATTTTGAGTTGCAATCCACAGATTTTGGCAATACACATGATATGGAAGGGTTTTATCAACTGCACCTATTTGTGAAAAGGCACAAAAAAGGCGCAAAGCCACTGAAAAGTCTCTAAAACTACACCAGCCCAGACTTAGCTTAACTTTTTGGTGTATGTGAAGAGTGAAATTTCTAAAAATGTGATCAGCACAAAATGTATCAAATGCTCTGAGACCATTTAATAAATGTGGCGCTCCTACACATTACAGCACACAAAAAAAGGTGCAGAGAAATGCTTCATTTACACCTACAATGATAAATGCTTCACTTACACCTACAATGATAAATGCTTCACTTACACCTACAATGATAAATGCTTCACTTACACCTACAATGATAAATGCTTCACTTACACCTACAATGATAAATGCTTCACTTACACCTACAATGATAAATGCCAGCCTATATGTATTTTCTTCCCCAGGATATTCCACCAAAGTCTTATCATGAGGTTCAGGTCTCTGTTACTCTCCTTGTTTCGCCTTTTTTCAGGCAGTGGTCTGGAGGCTATTGACTAAAAAGGCTTATACCTGCAGAACAAGGTGAGTTACCCTTCTGTATATATATCTGCCTATAGAGTACAGTGTAAATATTGGTAGCTGGAACATGGGTTTCACCATTGCCAAATGTACTCCTGTACTGTACTTGCAAAATTCAGAGGATACATTTCAGGAAACAATCCAAACACATATAGTAGCAACAAAACACAAAAAAAAGAAACAAAAAGAAGACCCAACACGTGCAGGGTATATGGTATCCATTATTTTACCTTTCCAAGGCCTCGAATCTCATGCCAGTGAGTTTCCTAACCCTGTGGCTGCCAGGAAACTGCCTTCGTAGTTCTTGTAGACAAGACTTCAAAACAAGGAAAGGAGCACGGATCAATGGTCAGCATTAGAAACAGACTTCTCCTAAATCAACCTTAAAATCTCTCTCTATTTTAAAATAATGTGATAAAAAATTTTTTTTTACAAAATTGACAGATCTTTGATGTCTTACCTGGAATGACGGGTATAGTTTTTAAAAATTAAATTAATTTCCAATTGGCCAGCTTTTACATAGGTAGATTCTTTATGGCATGGTTGCTGAATCTTTTTCCACAAAGATTTAGATGATGTGGCATCTATTGTTACTGGAGAGGGAGGATACCTGTGGAAGGCACTGTTACATGGCATAAAGTTGATGCTGTAGGTAATGTTCTGGAAAGAGATTCCTGCAGCAGGCACTGTTATGGGGGGAGATTAGGTACTATAGGCACTGGTACTATGGAGATATTCCTGTGGTAGGCACTAGTACTGGGGAGGTAGTCCTGAGGTAGGCACTGGTACTGGAGAAGTATTTCTGAGGTAGACACTGGTACTGGGAGATATTAATGAGGTAGGCACAGGTACTTGGAAGGTATTCCTGTGGTAGGCACTGGTACTAGGGAGGTATTTCTGAGGTAGGCACTGGTACTGGGGAGATTATGATCTCTGCCCCTATTATGGGGAGAGATTCCTGCAGTAGGCACTGTTATGGGGAGGGAATTCTGCAGGAGGCACTGTTATGGGGAGAGATTCCTGCAGTAGGCACTGTTATGGGGAGAGATTCCTGCAGTAGGCACTGTTATGGGGAGAGATTCCTGCAGTAGGCACTGTTATGGGGAGAGATTCCTGTAGTAGGCACTGTTATAGGGAGAGAATCCTGCAGTAGGCACTGTTATGGGGAGAGATTCCTGCAGTAGGCACTGTTATGGGGAGAGATTCCTGTAGTAGGCACTGCTATGGGGAGAGATTCCTGCAGTAGGCACTGTTATGGGAAGAGATTCCTGCAGTAGGCACTGTTATGGGAAGAGATTCCTGCAGTAGGCACTGTTATGGGGAGAGATTCCTGCAGTAGGCACTGTTATGGGGATAGATTCCTGCAGTAGGCACTGTTATGTGGATAGATTCCTGCAGTAGGCACTGTTATGGGGAGAGATTCCTGCAGTAGGAACTGTTATGGGAAGAGATTCCTGCAGTAGGCACTGTTATGGGGATAGATTCCTGCAGTAGGCACTGTTATGGGGAGAGATTCCAGCAGTAGGCACTGTTATGGGGAGAGATTCCTGCAGTAGGCACTGTTATGGAGATAGATTCCTGTAGTAGGCACTGTAATGGGAGAGATTCCTGCAGTAGGCACTGTTATGGGGAGAGATTCCTGCAGTAGGCACTGTTATGGGGAGAGATTCCTGCAGTAGGCACTGCTAGGTGGATAGATTCCTGCAGTAGGCACTGTTATGGGGAGAGATTCCTGCAGTAGGAACTGTTATGGGAAGAGATTCCTGCAGTAGGCACTGTTATGGGGATAGATTCCTGCAGTAGGCACTGTTATGGGGAGAGATTCCAGCAGTAGGCACTGTTATGGGGAGAGATTCCTGCAGTAGGCACTGTTATGGAGATAGATTCCTGTAGTAGGCACTGTAATGGGAGAGATTCCTGCAGTAGGCACTGTTATGGGGAGAGATTCCTGCAGTAGGCACTGTTATGGGGAGAGATTCCTGCAGTAGGCACTGTTATGGGGAGAGATTCCTGCAGTTGGCACTGTTATGGGGAGAGACTCCTGCAGTAGGCACTGTTATGGGGAGAGATTCCTGCAGTAGGCACTGTTATGGGGAGAGATTCATGCAGTAGGCACTGTTATGGGGATAGATTCCTGCAGTAGGCACTGTTATGGGGATAGATTCCTGCAGTAAGCACTGTTATGGGGATAGATTCCTGCAGTAGGCGCTGTTATGGGGATAGATTCCTGCAGTAGGCACTGTTATGGGGAGAGATTCCTGCAGTAGGCACTGTTATGGGGAGAGATTCCTGCAGTAGGCACTGTTATGGAGATAGATTCCTGTAGTAGGCACTGTAATGGGAGAGATTCCTGCAGTAGGCACTGTTATGGGGAGAGATTCCTGCAGTAGGCACTGTTATGGGGAGAGATTCCTGCAGTATGCACTGTTATGGGGATAGATTCCTGCAGTAGGCACTGTTATGGGGAGAGATTCCTGCAGTAGGCACTGTTATGGGGATAGATTCCTGCAGTAGGCACTGTTATGGGGAGAGATTCCTGCAGTAGGCACTGTTATGGGGAGAGATTCCTGCAGTATGCACTGTTATGGGGATAGATTCCTGCAGTAGGCACTGTTATGGGGAGAGATTCCTGCAGTAGGCACTGTTATGGGGAGAGATTCATGCAGTAGGCACTGTTATGGGGATAGATTCCTGCAGTAGGCACTGTTATGGGGATAGATTCCTGCAGTAAGCACTGTTATGGGGATAGATTCCTGCAGTAGGCACTGTTATGGGGAGAGATTCCTGCAGTAGGCACTGTTATGGGGAGAGATTCCTGCAGTAGGCACTGTTATGGGGAGAGATTCCTGCAGTATGCACTGTTATGGGGATAGATTCCTGCAGTAGGCACTGTTATGGGGATAGATTCCTGCAGTAGGCACTGTTATGGGGATAGATTCCTGCAGTAGGCACTGTTATGGGGAGAGATTCCTGCAGTAGGCACTGTTATGGGGAGAGATTCCTGCAGTAGGCATTTTTCTCTCTAAAGTGTGCCAGACTGTCAGTGTTTGGTTCTTTTTATTGTCTCAGACCTCTGGTGGTATTTTTTGCGTCCTGCCCCTTTAATACCGGGCTCCCGCGTTCCTGTTGACACTTGAGATGGCTGAAAATGTTCTTGATTTGCAACAACTTGGCAACGCTCGGATAGTTTTTAACTAAAACAAATCTGGGACAGTCTTGGCCGGAGAACAGAAAAACTTAGCGTAAGACGATGAAAAAATATGATAAATATGCATGACATAACCGCACAAACTTAAACACCGTGCGGCACATGCCGAAGGGGCGAAGAACACGTCTGAGAATATGTGCTGCCATGTTTTACTCTGAGACCGATACACGGCGAGAAAACCTACACCGCAGCTTCATTTCAAAGGATTATACGCCGAGCGCGCCGAAAACCATAAAAATATGGTGGAGCTGGCGAGAGTTTAGAGACGGAAAGGAGCGATACAGAAAGTGTCAACAATTTTAACAATTGTATTGCTATGGCCCCTCCTAGGGAAATTTGCTATTATTAAATGCTATGTCAGTATGTCCCAAGAAGGGTGCCTCCAGCTGTTGTAAAACTACAACTCCCAGCATGCCCGGAGAGCCAAAGGCTGTCCGGGCATGCTGGGAGTTGTAGTTTTTCAACAGTTGGAGGCATCCTGATTGGAAAAGACTATACTAAATAACAGGGACACGGGGGGAAACATACAAAACCTAATGCTTACCTACCCTTGGTATCCGTAGGCCGGCCACAGACCCCGTTCTCCTCTGTGTGGTCCCGGTATCTTCTCCATGCTTCAGACAAGCAGCTGGTTCCAGGACCTTTCCAGATCAGCCAATCAGTGGCCGCAGTGGTGTCATGTGTCAGGCCAGTGATTGGATGAGCAAGAAGGTCCTTTAAGTTCCATAAGCCACTGGACTGCATGGAGGAGAATGAGATCAGGTTTTTATTTGTTTCCCCTGTGCCCCGGAACAACTTTAGTGGGGGAGATGTGACTTGGGGGGGGGGGGGATTGAAATGGGTGGTACAGACGTGAAATGGGGCAGATGAGACATGGAGTGGGGGGGTGACATGGGTCATATAAACGTGAAATTGGGGAGATGAGACATGGAGTGGGGGGAGGCGGTGACATGGGTCGTATAGACTTGAAATTGGGGAGATGAAACATGGAGTGGGGGGGGGGTGACATGGATGGTATAGACGTGAAATGGGGCAGATGAGACATGGAGTGGGGGGGGGGTGACATGGGTGGTATAGATGTGAAATGGGGGAGATGTGACATGGGGTGGGGGGAAGGGGACATGAGTGGTATAGACGTGAAATGGGGGAGATGTGACATGGGGTGGGGGGGGGAAGGTGATATGGGTGGTATAGATGTGAAATGGGGGAGATGTGACATGGGGTGGGGGGGAGGTGACATGGGTGGTATAGACGTGAAATGGGGGAGATGTGACATGGGGTGGGGGGGAAGGTGATATGGGTGGTATAGACGTAAAATGGGGGAGATGTGACATGGGGTGGGGGGAAGGTGACATGGGTGGTATAGATGTGAAATGGGGGAGATGTGACATGGGGTGGGGGGAAGGTGACATGGGTGGTATAGATGTAAAATGGGGGAGATGTGACATGGGGGTGTGAAAATTAAATGGAAGAGATGTGAAATGGGGGGAGGGGAGTGAAATGTGGGGGGGGTATGTGAAACTGAGGGATAGCAATGAAATGCGGGAGATTGGACATGAAATTGGGGGATTTGACCACTTGATAATTATACAACTATTGAATATCGTAATTGCCACATTTATCTCCATAATCTCCATTTCCCAGTATAGAAACACAACATGTTACATACACAAACACCCACATAATATATATAAAATGACCCATAGCCGGGGTCCTAGAGGTTGGGCTCCTAATGATCAGAATGCTATGGCCTATCCTAGTAATACGTCGAGTTATAAACATTACAAGAGCAGAATACCACCTCATAACAGACAATCAGTACAATACTGTGTCATGGAGGTGTTATCAGGTAGACATATCTATATATATATATATATATATATATAGTACCTACCATTGCTATGTCATCACGACCACAATCCAAGGCAGCAACAAACACCTGTTCATGTACTATCCATACTGTCCAGAGAAGAAAGAAATAAAGACAGTCAGTAATAAAACTCGGCTGCAAACAGATTTATAACTGCCCCCCCCCCCCCCCCCAATACAACAGATACTATTTTAAAAGTACTTTGCACAGTTTTCACCCCCAAAATATACTATTTATACCTTTTTGTTTTCTCTGTGTCCCTATCAGCACCACTAATCTTTGCTATCATGGGCAGGCTGCTGGGCAGTGTTACTTGACCAATCTCTCTGCTTTCTGCCTACAACACTCAGTCTCCTTCCCCCTCTGGCATTTGTAAACATAGTCCCCAGTACATTCACTAGTCAGCCTCCTCCCCGCTCTGGCAGCTGTAAATAAAGTCCATTGTATATTCCTTAGTCAGCCTCCACCCCCTTTTCCAGCTGTAAGTATAGGTCCCTTTAAAGGGGTACTCCACTGGAAAACATTTTTTTTTTTTTTTAAATCAATTGGTGCCAGAAAGTTAAACAGATTTGTAAATTATTTCTATAAAAAAATCTTAGGCTGGGTACACGCCACCTTTTTGCAATATAGTTCTCGTACACGTTTTCAATGTGAAAATCGTACGGAACCGTATTAAAAACCGTATGCATTGACTCTCCATTAAAAATGATATGCCAAAAGATGCATCCGGTTGTGTCCGTTTAGCATATTGTAAGGTTTTGTCCGTTTTTTTCCCGTACCCAAAACCGTAGCCTACCATGGTTTTTGGTCCAGGTAAAAAAATACTTTTTTTTTTTTTTTTAACAAGGGAGTCAATGGGAACCGTACAGAACCGTATGTGCGTATGGTTCCATCTGGTTTGGACCATACAGTTTTTGGCACTGAAAGTTTTTATTCTTGGAATTTCAACCAAAAAAGTGAAACTTTATTCATAAAGAAGTGAAGTTAAAGTTAAGTTAAAAACGTACACATTTTTTTTTCTTAAAAACTGATGCAACTGGACATCATTTTTTAAAACCGTATATGGGTTCAAATTTGTACACACGTTTTGATAAAGTTTAGTCCGGTTTTGAGGAATCCATTTTTCATCAAAAACCTGATACGGGAACTGTATTGCAAAAACGTGATGTGAAACCAGCCTTAAAGGGGTAGTCAAGGAATTGTTTTTATTTGACTATGCTTCAGGTGCTGTAAAGTTAGTGTAGTTCATAATATAGTGACTGTAGCTGTATGTGACGTTTTCTCACAATTCTTATGTGATTTTCACCCCAATATTTATTTTTACCAGCATACAAAATGACTGTTGTCTCAGATTTTTCCCAGCTTGCAATGCGGCCGGGACGTGACTCACTAGTCAGCTGATGACAGGGAGCCTGTCTGCTTCAATGGGTGGAGCGATCGCTTGGTGGGAGAGAGATCAATCTGCAACTAACGCAACAGCTGTAGGCACCCTGATTGAAAACCACAGGTCTTTTGAATGGATGCCACTCATGTTTCATTGGGTGGGGTGGCTGATGTGTGGGAGGGAGGAAAATGGAATTATGGGATTTGTAGGCGAAAATGAAAACTCAATAAGGAAATACAAGTTCACAAAAAGCTAGCCACAGTGTTCTGGTAATCTCACATCATAACCATTTAGCCCCAAGACAAGCGCAGATCCTTCCTAAGCATGTCCATTACTGCCTGCCGGGTACATACTAAAATCACCTTATGCTGGATAACCCCTTTAATCCTGTCTGACCACAGTGCTCTCTGCTGACACCTCTGTCCATTTTAGGAAATGTCCAGAGCAGGAGCAAATCCCCATAGAAAACCTCTCCTGCTCTGGACAGTTCCTGACATGGACAGAGGTGTCAGCAGAGAGCACTGTGGTCAGGCAGAAAGGAAATTCAAAAAGAAAAGAACTTCCTGTGGATTATAACAGCAGCTGATAAGTACTGGAAGGATTAAGATTTTTTTGTAGAAATAATTTACAAATCTGTTTACCTTTCTGGCACCAGTTGATTTAAAAAAAATGTTTTCCAGTTGAGGAAGGGAGGTTTCCTCCCGAAACGCGTCATCGCAACCTTTTTTATTTTTATTTGTCATGCACTTCAATAGATGTTCCTACTGAGGACATATTGCACCTATCCGGTCTATGTGCATTTCCTACTAGTGAGTCTGCAGCGCCATTCACTCAGGGTTATTTTCTGCTCCATTTAACCAGTGGCGGAAACCTTTAAGTTTTCCTTCTCCAGAAAGCCCCACCCAGAAAGTCATAAGTACAGTCCCCAGTAAGATCCCAAATCAACCCTTAGAAGTAGAGATGAGCGAACTTACAGTAAATTCAATTCGTCACAAACTTCTCGGCTCGGCAGTTGATGCCTTATCCTGCGTAAATTAGTTCAGCCTTCAGGTGCTCCAGTGGGCCGGAAAAGGTGGATACAGTCCTAGGAAAGAGTCTCCTAGGACTGTATCCACCTTTTCCAGCCCACTGGAGAACCTGAAAGCTGAACTAATTTATGCAGGAAAAGTCATCAACTGCTGAGCCGAGAAGTTCGTGACGAATCGAATTTACTGTAAGTTCGCTCATCTCTACTTAGAAGCAGCCTTCTCAGATTTGCTGTATATTGCAGAACAACTCTCTGGTCCTTCTCTGACAAGCAGAGAAGAGGTAATTTGTATAAGCCGCTGATCTGTTAACAGAGGATCACTATGTAGGCTACAGAAATAGGGAGGAGTCAATGGGGAGAGTAGTTGAGCATGTGTGTCCACCAGCCTTTGGCTGTCCGGGCATGCTGTGAGTTGTAGTTTTGCAACAGCTGGAGGCACACTGGTTGGGAGACACTGTGTTAAACACTTAAAACAACAGGTGGTGCCATTCTATGTAAGTAATCATTTAATTAGCACATTTCATTAATTTAAACAGCATTGATTGTTGAATAGTAACATTCATTTAGAAAAATGTTTTGATACGTCAAGTTTCCATTGGTCGGGTTCTGAGAGATAAGCCGCCAAGCGAACACGAGAACGAGCCAGGAGAAGTTTGCGCATAGCGCGATCTCTCGCGGCTCTGTGTCATGTGATCGGGGCAGTCTTGTAAAGCAAGTCTATGGGGCCGTCCAGGTCTCATAAACTCAGCATGGGAAAAGAGAGGGTGTAGCCGAAAAGACCCTGATCGACAATTTTTTAAAATTTTTTTTTAATGTCCTTATTTTTACAGGTTTGCTTTCATTTTTCAATGGTGCAATAACATAAATAATACAAAAACAAACTAATAACCCATCAGTGAAAAGATAAAACAACTAAAATCTTAAAGGGGTACTCCGGTGGAAAACTTTTTTTTTTTAAATCAACTGGTGCCAGAAAGTTAAACAGATTTGTAAATTACTTCTATTAAAAAAATCTTAATCCTTCCAGTACTTATTAGCAGCTGTATGCTACAGAGGAAATTATTTTCTTTTTGGAACACAGTGCTCTCTGCTGACATCATGACCACGGTGCTCTCTTCTGACATCTCTGTCCCTTTTAGGAACTGACCAGAGCTGCATATGTTTGCTATGGGGATTCTCTCCTACTCTGGACAGTTCCTAAAATGGACAGAGATGTCAGGAGAGAGCACAGTGCTCGTGATTCAGCAAAGAGCTCTGTGTTCCAAAAAGAAAAGAATTTCCTCTGCAGTATTCAGCAGCTGATAACTACTGGAAGGATTAAGATTTTTTAAATAGAAGTAATTTACAAATCTGTTTAACTTTCTGGCACCAGTTGATTAAAAAAAAAAAAAAAAACTTTTCCACTGGAGTACCCCTTTAAAAAGAGTCGATAGTGATCTTAAAACTGAGGTCTTAGGCTGCGTTCACACGGCCGTCTAGACCCGTCCTGTTCTTCTCCTGTCAAAAATTTTTAAAAAATTTATTTTTATAAATAAAACGGACAATAACGGATGCAAACGGGTGCTATCCATTTGTATCTGTTTGGATCCGTTATTGTTCAGTTAATAAACCAAAAAATACATTTTTTTTTTGTTCTGAGCATTCTCAGAAGTAAAAACGGATCAAAAAACGGATTGAAAAAACTGATGCAAATAGATGACATTAAAGGGGTTTCCCAGGAAAAAACTTTTTTTTATATATCAACTGGCTCCAGAAAGTTAAACAGATTTGTAAATGACTTCTATTAAAAAAACTTAATCCTTTAAGTACTTATGAGCTTCTGACGTTTAGGTTGTTTTTTTCTGTCTAAGTAATCTCTGATGACACGTGTCTCGGGAGGCGCCCAGTTTAGAAGAGGTTTGCTATGGGAATTTGCTTCTAAACTGGGCGTTTCCCGAGACAGGTGACATCAGAGAGCACTTAGACAGAAAAGAACAACCTTAACTTCAGAAGCTCATAAGTACTGAAAGGATTAAGATTTTTTAATAGAAGTAATTTACAAATCTGTTTAACTTTCTGGAACCAGTTGATATATATAAAAAAGTTTTTTCCTGGAATACCCCTTTAAAGGCTCATTCGTTTTCCAAAAACTTCAATGTTGAATTTACTGTATCCGTTGTTTTCTTCCGTTTTTTTTTTTTTTGACGGAAGAAAAAATACTGCATGTGCCGTTTTTTTGTGGTAAAAAAAACGGAAATGAGTGCAGACGGGTACAAAGGGATGTAAACAGATTGTAAAAAAAAATCCCATTGACATGAATGGGATTTTTTTTTTAAACCGTTCTTAATCCGTTTCCAGCCTGCAAAAACGG
This sequence comes from Hyla sarda, assembly GCF_029499605.1. Lineage (NCBI taxonomy): Eukaryota > Metazoa > Chordata > Amphibia > Anura > Hylidae > Hyla > Hyla sarda. The sequence continues at coordinate 344,377,486 of NC_079193.1, read as the reverse complement.
AACCGAAACGGGGATAAAAAAAAGGGGGACAGACGGCCGTGTGAATGCAGCCTTAAAAGAAAAAACTGCACAGGCTCCAGCCACATGTGATTTATCCATTACAATTACTTGGCCTGTGTCTTTCCTTCCATGTATTTTGGGGTCAGAATTGAGAATGTTAACTACAGGACACGGGAGCCAAAACAGATGCTTTGAAAACATAACAACAACAAGTATATTGTGAATAAGATCAGCGACATGAAAAACTAAAACTAACTGTGAAAGGAAAAAGAAGGGAACAATCAATGCTGGAAAGTCACAAAGAAACAACGAGGCTTCGGCAAATGAAAATCGAGCCCAAGATCAAGTAAGATCTACAGTGTTAGCGTAAGTTAGGAAAGTATGCGAGAGGGTCCTTATCTGTCCTGCACATCTATGTATATATTCAGGAATGACTACAATGTTAGGGGAAAACAACAACGCTGCTTCATGCTGCCTTCAGAGAGACGCGGAGGGCTTCAATGTCTTAACATGAAAGAGGAGGTTTATTAAGGATTGAGGTCTACAGCAACGACGAGGAGCACATGTAGACGCCCTCATTCACGGGGAGAGAGAAGTTATGTAAACGGCAATGGACAAACTTAAGTGACAGCTCTGATGGTGTCTGGTGTAGGTTACATTGAGAAAAAGAGCAGAATAAAAGCTTCATATATACAGCAGGGGGTCCCCAACCTGTAGTGTGAGAGTCAGATGTGGAGCTCAGACACCCATCAAGTCTCCTCGGAAGATGGAGGCTACACATACAGACTAAGAGAGTCCACCCCTCACATTATATACAGTATATCCCACAAGTGACTCCACCCCTCACATTATATACAGTATATCCCACAAGTGACTCCACCCCTCACATTATATACAGTATCTCCCATAAGTGACTCCACCCCTCACATTATATATACAGTATATTCCACAAGTGAGTCCACCCCTCACATTATATACAGTATATCCCATAAGTGACTCCACCCCTCACATTATATATACAGTATATACCATAAGTGACTCCACCCCTCTCATTATATACAGTATCTCCCATAAGTGACTCCACCCCTCACATTATATATACAGTATCTCCCATAAGTGAGTCCACCCCTCACATTATATATACAGTATATCCCATAAGTGACTCCACCCCTCACATTATATATACAGTATATACCATAAGTGACTCCACCCCTCACATTATATATACAGTATCTCCCATAAGTGAGTCCACCCCTCACATTATATATACAGCATCTCCCATAAGTGACTCCACCCCTCACATTATATATACAGTATATCCCATAAGTGACTCCACCCCTCACATTATATACAGTATATCCCTTAAGTGACTCCACCCCTCACATTATATATACAGTATATCCCATAAGTGACTCCACTCCTCACATTATATATACAGTATATACCATAAGTGACTCCACCCCTCTCATTATATACAGTATCTCCCATAAGTGACTCCACCCCTCACATTATATATACAGTATCTCCCATAAGTGAGTCCACCCCTCACATTATATATACAGTATATCCCATAAGTGACTCCACCCCTCACATTATATATACAGTATATCCCATAAGTGAGTCCACCCCTCACATTATATATACAGTATCTCCCATAAGTGAGTCCACCCCTCACATTATATATACAGCATCTCCCATAAGTGACTCCACCCCTCACATTATATATACAGTATATCCCATAAGTGACTCCACCCCTCACATTATATACAGTATATCCCTTAAGTGACTCCACCCCTCACATTATATATACAGTATATCCCATAAGTGACTCCACTCCTCACATTATATATACAGTATCTCCCATAAGTGAGTCCACCCCTCACATTATATATACAGCATCTCCCATAAGTGACTCCACCCCTCACATTATATATACAGTATATCCCATAAGTGACTCCACCCCTCACATTATATACAGTATATCCCATAAGTGACTCCACCCCTCACATTATATATACAGTATATCCCATAAGTGACTCCACCCCTCACATTATATACAGTATATCCCACAAGTGAGTCCACCCCTCACATTATATACAGTATATCCCATAAGTGACTCCACCCCTCACATTATATATACAGTATATCCCACAAGTGAGTCCACCCCTCACATTATATACAGTATATCCCATAAGTGACTCCACCCCTCACATTATATATACAGTATATCCCACAAGTGACTCCACCCCTCACATTATATACAGTATATCCCACAAGTGACTCCACCCCTCTCATTATATATACAGTATATTCCACAAGTGACTCCACCCCTCACATTATATACAGTATATCCCATAAGTGACTCCACCCCTCACATTATATATACAGTATATCCCATAAGTGACTCCACCCCTCTCATTATATATACAGTATATTCCACAAGTGACTACACCCCTCACATTATATATACAGTATATCCCATAAGTGACTCCACCCCTCTCATTATATATACAGTATATTCCACAAGTGACTCCACCCCTCACATTATATACAGTATCTCCCATAAGTGAGTCCACCCCTCACATTATATATACAGTATCTCCCATAAGTGACTCCACCCCTCACATTAAATATACAGTATATCCCATAAGTGACTCCACCCCTCACATTAAATATACAGTATATCCCATAAGTGACTCCACCCCTCACATTATATACAGTATATCCCATAAGTGACTCCACCCCTCACATTATATATACAGTATATCCCATAAGTGACTCCACCCCTCACATTATATATACAGTATATCCCATAAGTGACTCCACCCCTCACATTATATATACAGTATCTCCCATAAGTGAGTCCAAACCTCACATTATATACAGTATCTCCCATAGGTGAGTCCACCCCTCACATTATATATACAGTATATCCCATAAGTGACTCCACCCCTCACATTATATACAGTATCTCCCATAAGTGAGTCCACCCCTCACATTATATATACAGTATCTCCCATAAGTGAGTCCACCCCTCACATTATATATACAGTATCTCCCATAAGTGAGTCCACCTCTCACATTATATATACAGTATCTCCCATAAGTGACTCCACCCCTCACATTATATATACAGTATCTCCCATAAGTGAGTCCACCCCTCACATTATATATACAGTATCTCCCATAAGTGAGTCCACCCCTCACATTATATATACAGTATCTCCCATAAGTGAGTCCACCCCTCACATTATATATACAGTATCTCCCATAAGTGACTCCACCCCTCACATTATATACAGTATCTCCCATAAGTGAGTCCACCCCTCACATTATATATACAGTATCTCCCATAAGTGAGTCCACCCCTCACATTATATATACAGTATATCCCATAAGTGACTCCACCCCTCACATTATATACAGTATCTCCCATAAGTGAGTCCACCCCTCACATTATATATACAGTATCTCCCATAAGTGAGTCCACCCCTCACATTATATACAGTATCTCCCATAAGTGAGTCCACCCCTCACATTATATACAGTATATCCCATAAGTGAGTCCACCCCTCACATTATATATACAGTATCTCCCATAAGTGACTCCACCCCTCACATTATATATACAGTATCTCACATAAGTGACTCCACCCCTCACATTATATATACAGTATCTCCCATAAGTGACTCCACCCCTCACATTATATATACAGTATCTCCCATAAATGACTCCACCCCTCACATTATATACAGTATCTCCCATAAGTGACTCCACCCCTCACATTATATATATACAGTATATCCCATAAGTGACTCCACCCCTCACATTATATACAGTATCTCCCATAAGTGACTCCACCCCTCACATTATATACAGTATCTCCCATAAGTGACTCCACCCCTCACATTATATACATTATCTCCCATAAGTGACTCCACCCCTCACATTATATACATTATCTCCCAGTGCACAGCCTGTATAACAGTGCATAATATTGTTGTATCACCTCAAAGTAACTTAACACACAGCCAGTAATGTATAAACCTTGGCTACAAAAGTGAGTACACCCCTAAATCATAATGTACAAATTGGGCACAATTAAGTGAAAACCTCTGTTTTCCTTCTGTGTCCCCCATCACACTGCTGGCTTGCTTGTGGGATCTGGCTATTTACTGTTTCTGTGCCTTCCCCTAACTATAATCCCCAGGATCCTTTGTTTCTAGGCCAGAGCAGAATTATCTCCCACACATCAGCCAACCCACCCATTGCAGCACAGCTAGGCACCCTTACATGCATGCTGGGCTAGAAACTACAATTCCCTGCAGCCTTGTGGAGAATGATCTCCCTTCCACCCAGCTGTCACTCCACCCATTAAAGCACAGACACGCTCCCTTTCAGCACCAGACTAGTGATACAACCTGCAACCTAGAAAGGACCGAGACAACTCATTTTCTATGATACTAAAAGTGAACATCCGGTGCAAAGATCACATAAAAATTGTGAGACCAGCCAAACATAGATAGACACTATATTATGAACTACACTAACTTTACAACCCCTGTAGCACGGTCTAATGAAATAAATCCTTAAGTACCCCTTTAAGTTTATTTGGTGAATTTGAATCACATATCTTCATGCAGGTTGTCCCTGCTTGACTGTGATTTTATTTGGCGGCTTGATGTTCGACTTAAAAGTTGTTATTCCCTCTGTGTAGGGATAGTTTAGTTTGAATTAAAAACATGAAAAATAAAGAATAAAAAATAAATATAACTATAAAGTGTATTAATCTGTCAGATTTAGAAGAGTTGAAAGCATATATCCCTCTATATGTGTGTATATATTATATATATATATATTTATATATATATATATATATATATATATATATACACCGTATTTTTTGCCCTATAGGACGCACCGGCGTATAAGACGCACCCAATTTATTAGGTGCAAAATCAAAAAAAATTAAGATTTTGAACCTTATAGTGGTCTTCAACCTGCGGACCTCCAGATGTTGCAAAACTACAACTCCCAGCATGCCGGGACAGCCAACGGCTGTCCGGGCATGCTGGGAGTTGTAGTTTTGCAACATCTGGAGGTCCGCAGATTGAAGACCACTGCATAGGAGGTAATACTCACGTGTCCCCGCCGCACCGGACCCGTCACCGCTGCCCTGGATGTCGCTCCATCGCAGTCGCCATGTCCCCGTCGCTCCGGAACGTCTCTGCTGCCGGCCGGGTATCCTTGCTCTCCATCGCCGCCATCACGTCGTTACGCACGCCGACGCACGTACGCGACGACGTGATGACGAGGAAGGAGAGCGCCGGCCATACAGGGGATCCCTGAACGGAGAAGACACCGAGGAGGCAGGTAAGGTCCCTCCCGGTGTCCTGTAAGCACTAACCCGGCTATTTAGTCGGACTGTTCGGCCCCGAACAGCCCGACTGAACAGCCGGGTTAGTGTCACTTTCCTTTCAGACGCGGCGGTCAGCTTTGATCGCTGCGTCTGAAGGGTTAATACAGGGCATCACCGCGATCGGTGATGTCCTGTATTAGCCACGGGTCCCGGCCGTTGATGGCCGCAGGGACCGCCGCGATAGGGGTGTATTCGCCGTATAAGTTGCACCAACTTTTTCCCCCCAGTTTGGGCAATAAAAAGTGCGTCTTATACGGCGAAAAATACGGTATATATATATATATATATATATATATATATATATATATATCCTGCAGTCTATATCGCTTCACATTTCTAGTAACAAACAAGTCCGATTCCTCCTCCGTTTATTCTGCAGTATATGGATTTTTATAGTAGCCTTTTGGATTGCTATAAACCCAGTAACATCTGCCAATGTTTCTTTTAATAACCTATAAGCAGTAAGTCTGATTACCTGATTGTGACGGGTTAGAGAAGGTTGGACGGTGCGTCTGGAAACACAGGCGATGGCTGAACCGCAACTATACGTGACCCACCCACCTGAGCTGAAACCCCAGACCTGAAGACCCCTGTATTCCGTTACCGCTCTCCGACAGAGAAATCAACATTTTCAGCTGAGTCCCAAACTAAACAGCAAAGCAACTTTTTTGTTTTATTTTTTCGTCTTTGGTTTTGCTTAAGAAATAAAGAAAAAAAAAAAAAAGCCCTTGTTCTGCCAAAGTTCACAGCTTCGGAAGATAAATGAGCTTTTACTATTGGAACTCTGTTTAATATTGTTTAAAGGTACCAAATAATAGAGTCGTGCCAGAGGGGGTCAGGTTTCCTATATGCTAGGTGACCATTTCCTGGAATATGTTATTCTTGGAAAGCTCCCGACTCACAGGAGACCTAATTATCGGCAGAACGCAATCCTGTCGAGACCAAGGAAGGGGCACCCGGGCGAGAGGTGGAATACTTAAAGGGGTACTCCCTTGGAAAAATTTTTTTTTTTTTTTTTTTTTTAAATGAACTGGTGCCAGAAACTTTAACAGATTTGTAAATTACTTCTATTAAAAAATCTTAATCCTTCCTGTAGCTATCAGCTGATGTATGCTCCACAGGAAGTTCTTTTCGTTTTGAATTTCCTTTCTGTCTGACCACAGTGCTCTCTGCTGACACCTCTGTCCATTTTAGGAACTGTCCAGAGTAGGAGTAAATCCCCATAGCAAACCTATCCTGCCCTGGACAGTTCCTAAAATGGACAGAGGTGTCAGCAGAGAGCACTGTGGTCCGACAGAAAGGAAATTCAAAACAAAAAGAACTTCCTGTGGAGAATACAGCAGCTGATAAGTACAGGAAGGATTAAGATTTTTTAATAGAAGTAATTTACAAATCTTTGTAACTTTCTGGCACCAGTTGATTTAATTTTTATTTTTTCCCAGGGGAGTACCCCGTTAACAAGTGCTGCGAGAGCTGGATTACATGACCGACAGAGTGGTGACTGCCGCCACCCAGTATAAGCTCCATGTCTTTCTGCATCTTTCCCAGCAAACAAATCCTAATTCACATGGGGTCCGATATTTACTGTGTGTATGGGACATCTTGCTAACATGTCAATAATACGTGAATTTACAACGTCAGGGATCCATGCTACATTAATCCTGTTCATGTGTCATGGTTTAAATCAGTATTTCCCAACCAGAGTGCCTTCAGCTGTTGCAAAACTACAACTCCCAGCATGCCCGGACAGCCTTTGGCTGTCCGGGCATGCTGGGAGCTGTAGTTTTGCAACAGCTGTAGGCACTCTGGTTGGGGAACACTGGTTTGAATAGATACGGAAAGCACTTTTTTCATGTTGATAAATGGGGTTGGTTATAATAAGATGCCACAAAATAAAAATATGCCCCTTACTAATGTTTAAGTAACTCTTGGCTAGGCCATTTGCGCAACTCCTATTAAAGGGGTCATCCAGGAGAAAAACTTTTTTTTTTTATCAACTGGCTCCAGAAAGTTAAACAGATTTGTAAATTACTTCTATTAAAAAATCTCAATCCTTTCAGTACTTATGAGCTGCTGAAATTGAGTTGTTCTTTTCTGTCTAAGTGCTCTCTAATGACACCTGTCTCGGGAACCGCCCAGTTTAGAAGCAAATCCCCATAGCAAACCTCTTCTACTCTGTGCAGTTCCTGAGACAAGCAGAGATGTCAGCAGAGAGCACTGTTGCCAGACTGAAAACAACAACTCAACTTCCGCAGCTGATAATTATTGGAAGGATTAAGATTTTTTTAATAGAAATAAATTACAAATCTGTTATACTTTCTGGAGCCAGTTGATTTAAGATTTTTTTTTTTCTCCCTGGAATACCCCTTTAAAGTCAATGTGATTTAAGTAAACTGCTTTCGGCTTTTCCGACCACTTCTGGCAGGCGAAAAAGCAAATTGATTAGATGGGAATACCCCTTTTAAAGGCGATGTACCTTTAAGGATTACTGTTATTTGACATGATGCACAGGCATGCCAAAAGTAACAGTAACACTTTAAAGAAACACCCTGGCAATCTTTTCTTATATAGTGCAGCATAGGCAATTGTTAGGGTGAAAGCACACAAGCTGTTGGTCGCATGTGGACGAAATGCGACAGCCAATCGAAGCACAGGTTTGCCGGCAAACTTGTAAGGCGATTGGCTGCAGCGTTTTGCTTACATGTGACCAGGAGCTTATGTGTTTTACCCTTAGAAAATAATGATGGGGTTCTTGTGTATGCCTTGTGAATACCTAGTTAAGTTGATGTGGCATGTATGGGTTGCCTGCCATCTTTAATTCATCCTCCCCTCCGAAAAGGCTCTACTTACAGACAACTTTTCCCATGATTGAGGGTGCACGGTGTCCCCATATGGCCACTGGCAATATGCCTGGAGTAGGTAATGAGCACTATTGAACACGGCTATTGTACTGGCATATGTTTCAATCATTTTCTCTACTGACTCTAATGGGGGTTTAAAGGGGTACTCCACTGGAAAACATTTTCTATTAAATCAACTTGTGCCAGAAAGTTAAATAGATTTGTAAATGACTTCTATTAAAAAAAAAATCTTAATCCTTCCAGTACATATTAGGGGCTGTATACTACTAGAAATGCTTTTCTTTTTGGATTTCTCTTCTGTCATGACCACAGTGCTACCTGCTGACATCTGCTTTCCGTTTTAGGAACTGTCCAGAGCAGGAGAAAATCCCCATAGCAAACATATGCTGCTCTGGACAGTTCCTAAAATGGACAGAGATGTCAGCAGAAAGCTGAGTACCCCTTTAATAAGGTGTAAATGCATATTGCCATTATTTGATATTATTGTGGCTGGGGAACTTGTGCTGTATTGAGATACATGTTTTTATGGGATAGGGTTTTTTTCCTGTACGGTCTTTTGGTAATGTGATTTTTCTATTGTGTATATCCATTTTTTTGGTTATAATAAAGTTTATTTTGGATTATAATAATTGGATTAATATGTTTTTGGGTGACAACTGTAGGTTACATAATTGGTTTTTGGTATTGTTGTCTGTTGCTAAATTATATAGGAATACATTCCCAGGAAGAAAATAGGTTATATACTTTCCCCATGATGCCTCTGGCTTTCCAGAAAGAGGGGAAGGAGTCTAATCACTGCCCCTGCTCTGAATTTTATCTAAGTGATAGAACAGTGATATAGAACATCTGTGCCCTTACTAACAGTGCAGAATTGCGGTGATTCCTTTAAGATTCAGGCTCTCTGCTTCTAGAAATGTACAAGCGCTTTAAGCAAGGAGGCATTGGGAGCGAGCGCCGGCGCAGTAAACTAGCTGCGGGCATGTAAGAGTGATGGAGGGTGCATGCGCTGGGGACCTTCAGGTCAATCACACCGCGGTCCCAGCGCTTACAGGTTGTGACAGTTGCACTTTAACCCTTTAAGGACCCAGCCAATTTTCACTGTAGGACCCGGCCATTTTTTGAACATCTGACCACTGTCACTTTAAGCATTAATAACTCTGGGATGCTTTTACCTTTCATTCTGATTCCGAGATTGTTTTTTCGTGATATATTCTACTTTACGTTAGTGGTAAAATTTTGTCGATACTTGCATCGTTTATTGGTGAAAAATTCCAAAATTTGATGAAAAAATTGAAAATTTAGCATTTTTCTAACTTTGAAGCTCTCTGCTTATAAGGAAAATTAATATTCCAAATAAATTATATATTGATTCACATATACAACATGTCTACTTTATGAATGCATCATAAAGTTGACATGTTTTTACTTTTGGAAGACATCAGAGGGCTTCAAAGTTCAGCAGCAATTTTCTAATTTTTCACAAAATTTTCAAAATCAAAATTTTTCAGGGACCAGTTCCGTTTTGAAGTGGATTTGAAGGGCCTTCTTATTAGAAATACCCCAAAAATGACCCCATTATAAAAACTGCACCCCCAAAGTATTAAAAATGACATTCAAAAGGTTTGTTAACCCTTTAGGTGTTTCACAGGAATAGCAGCAAATTGAAGGAGAAAATTCAAAATCTTCATTTTTTACACTCGCACGTTCTTGTAGACCCAGTTTTTGAATTTTTACAAGGGGTAAAAGGAGAGAAATCTTCCTAAAATTTGTAACCCAATTTCTCTCGAGTAAGGAAATACCTCATATGTGTATGTCAAGTGTACGGCGGGCGCAGTAGAGGGCTCAGAAGGGAAGGAGCGACAATGGGATTTTGGAAAGTGAGTTTTTCTGAAATGGTTTTTGTGGGGCATGTAGCATTTAGGAAGCCCCTATGGTGCCAGAAAAGCAAAAAAAACAAACACATGGCATACCATTTTAGAAACTAGACCCCTCAAGGAACACATCAAGGGGTACAGTGAGCCTTAAAACCTCACAGGTGTTTGACGACTTTTTGCTAAAGTCGGATGTGTAAATGAGAAAAAAATATTTTTTCACTAAATTGCTGGTTTTCCCCCACATTTTATATTTTTACAAGGGGTAATAGGAGAAAATGACCCCCAAAATTTGTAACCCCATTTCTTCTGAGTATGGAAATACCCAATGTGTGGACATCAAGTGATCTGCTGGCGCACTACAATGCTCAGAAGAGAAGGAGCACCATTGAGCTTTTGAAGACAGAATTTGGTTGGAATAGAAGTCGGGGGCCATGTGCGTTTACAAAGCCCCCCCCCCCGTGGTACCAGAACAGTGGACCCCCCCACGTGACCCCATTTTGGAAACTACACCACCCACAGAATTTAATAAGGGGTGCAGTGAGTTTTTACACCCCACTGGCGTTTGACAGATCTTTGGAACAGTGGGCTGTGCAAATGAAAAATTACATTTTTCATTTTCACGGACCACTGTTCCAAAAATCTGTCAGACACCTGTGGGGCGTAAATGCTCACTGTACCCCTTATTACATTACGTGAGGGGTTTAGTTTCCAAAATTGGGTCATATGTGGGGGGTTCCATTGTTCTGGCTCTATGGGGGCTTTGTAAACACATGTGGCCTTCAATTCCGGACAAATTTTATCTTCAAAATCCCAATGGTGCTCCTTCTCTTCTGAGCATTGTAGTTCGCCCACCGATCACTTTACATCCACATATGGGGTGTTTTCTTACTCAGAAAAAATGGGGTTACAAATTTTGAGGGGCTTTTTTCCTATGTTTCCTTGTGAAAATGAAAAATTTGGGGTAACACCAGCATTTTTGTGAAAAACATTTTTTTTTTCATTTTTCCATCCAAATTCGTCAAACACCTGTGGGGTGTTAAGGCTCACTATACCCCTTGTTACTTTCCGTGAGGGGTGTAGTTTCCAAAATGGGGTCACATGTGGGTATTTATTTTTTTGCGTTTATGTCAGAACTGCTGTAAAATCAGCCACCCCTGTGCACATCACCAATGTAGGCCTCAAATGTACATAGTGCGCTCTCACTCTTGAGCCTTGTTATGTGCCCGCAGAGCATTTTACGCCCACATATGGAGTATTTCTGTACTCAGGAGAAATTGCGTTACAAATTTTGGGGGGATTTTTTTCCTTTTAACACTTGTGAAAATAAAAAGTAAAGGACAACACCAGCATGTTAGTGTAAAATTTTTAATTTTTTTTACACTGACAGGCTGGTGTAGCCCCCAACTTTTCCTTTTCATAAGGGGTTAAAGGAGAAAAAGCCCCCCAAAATTTGTAACGCAATTTCTCCCGATTACGGAGATACCCCATATGTGGCCCTAAACTGTTTCCTTGAAATACGACAGGGCTCTGAAGTGAGAGCGCCATTCACATTTGAGGACTAAATTAGGGATTGCATAAGGGTGGACATAGGGGTATTCTACGCCAGTGATTCCCGAACAGGGTGTCTCCAGCTGTTGCTAAACTCCGAGCATGCCTGGACAGTCAGTGGCTGTCCGGAAATGCTGGGAGTTGTTGTTTTGCAACAGCTGGAGGCTCCGTTTTGGAAACACTGCCGTACAATACATTTTTATTGGGGGGACAATGTAAGGGGGTATATGTGTAGTGTTTTACCCTTTATTATGTGTTAGTGTAGTATAGTGTTTTTAGAGTACAGTCACACTGGCGGGTTACAGTGAGCTTCCCGCTAGAAATTTGTGCTGCGGCGAAAAGTTTGCCGCAGCTCATACTTGAAGCAGGAAACTTACTGTAAAACCACCCGTGTGAATGTACCCTGTACGTTCACATGGGGGGGCAAACCTCCAGCTGTTTCAAAACTACAACTCCCAGCATGTACTGACAGACCGTGCATGCTGGGAGTTGTAGTTTTGCAACAGCTGGAGGCACACTGGTTGGAAAACCTTCAGTTAGGTTCGGTTACCTAACTCAGTATTTTCCAACCAGTGTGCCTATAGCTGTTGCAAAACTACAACTCCCAGCATGTACTGATCGCTGAAGGGCATGCTGGGAGATCTAGTTATGCAACAGCTGGAGGGATCGCAACTACAACTCCCAGCATGCCGAGACAGCTGTTTCGGCATGCTGGGATTTGCATTTTTGCAACATCTGGAGGGCTACAGATAGAGACCACTGCACTGTGATCTCCAAACTGTGGACCTCCAGATGTTGCAAAACTACAAATTCCAGCATGCACAGACAGCAAACAGCTATGTGGGCATGCTGGGAGTTGTAGTTTTGCAAGATCTAGAGTGCTACAGTATAGAGATCACTGTGAAGTGGTCTCTAAACTGTAGACCTCCAGCTGTTGCAAAACTGCATCTCCCACCATGCCCAGCAGCTGTCTGGGCATGCTGGGAGTTGTAGTTTAGCAAAATCTGGAGGGCTACAGTCTCAGACTGTAGCCCTCTAGATGTTGCTAGGCAACTTACCGTCTTCCGTCGGATCCAGGGAGCTGTCCTCTTCTGCCGCACGACATCGCCGCCCGCGCCGATCACCACCGCCGATCCGGTCCCGCAGCTTCCACCGACGGGTAAGTGGATCTTCGGCGTTCGGTCCCCGTCATTTCCCCGTCCTGCCCTGCCGATTGTGGGTGGGCAGAACGGGGAAAATGAAAGTAAACCCCCCTCGCCCCTAATCTGCTATTGGTGGTCGCGTCTAGACCACCAATAGCAGAGATAGGAGGGGTGGCACCTCTGCCACCTCACTCCTATGGCTACAGGGGGATCGTGGGTGTCTTAGACACCCGCGATCCCCCTTATATTTCGGGTCACCAGGTCACCATAGACCCGAATGATCCGGAATCGGCGCAAATCGCAAGTGTGAATTCACTTGCGATTTGCGCCGATCGCCGACATGGGGGGGGGTGCGATGACCCCCCTGGGCATTTGCACGAGGTGCCTGCTGATCGATATCAGCAGTCACCCCGGCCTGGTCCCCGCCCGGCGCGCGGCGGGGACCGAAATTCCCACGGGTGTACAGGTACGCCCTGGGTCCTTAAGACCCAGGTACAGAAGGCGTATCCATACGCCCTAGGTCCTGTACGGGTTAAAGGGGTACTCCAGCGGAAAACATTTTTTTTTTTAATGAACTGGTGCCAGAAAGTTTAACAGATTTGTAAATTACTTCTATTAAAAAATCTTAATCCTTCCAGTACCTATTAGCAGCAGTTTACTACAGAGGAAATTCTTTTCTTTTTGAATTACTTTTCTGTCTGTCCACAGTGCTCTATGCTGACACCCCTGTCCATGTCAGGAACAGTCCAGAGCAGGAGAGGATGGCTATGGGGCTTTTCTCCTGCTCTGGACAGTTCCTGGCATGGACAGAGGTGTCAGCAGAGAGCACTGTGGTCAGACTGAAAAGAAATCCAAAAAGAAAAGAATATCCTCTTTAGCATACAGCTGCTAATAAGTACTGAAAGGATAAAAAAAAAATTGAATAGAAGTAATTTACAAATCTGTTTATCTGTCTGGAGCCAGTTGACTTAAAAAGACCTAAAAAAAAATGTTTCCCACAGCAGAGGGGGTGTAGTCACAAGAAATGTTGTAAGCCATTATAAGATACGTGTTGTCTGTATGGAGAGGGATTTGGACATTATGTAGCGGAGGAGATCGTCTTCAAGCCTTTACGGCATTCATCATGTTTTTGCAGAGCTAGCTCTCTTGCATTTCGTAAATCCACGTGGGTCACTCGGTGAGCCCCTCCTGCATTGCTGCGGCACCAGGAGGGTCTTTACTCCAGGCAGATCTGCATCTCTGTTCTGGATCATGACATGTCTTACTATCCCCCCCAGACTTTGGCTAAAACTGACGACTCCCTACAGGTCATTTACCTTGCAGACAAGCAGGGGCCTCATTTCTGGGTTCACTGACTTTGAATAGCTCGAGGTGAAAGTCCTCCAATATTCTGGTTAGAAACAGCCAACAATAAAAGTGCAGATTTTCATTATTTAAAATATATATTTTTTCTTTAAATAAAACATCTTTTTTCGAAAGCCATTGGAAAGATACGCGGCCATAGAAGGTAATGAGAAACACACTTTTTACTGCCGCATGTAAAGCTCTGGGCTGCTCCGTTCTTATATAAACTACTCCTGACACCAATTGAAAAAAATCTATATATGGAGTCCCCTGTGGGATATTAGAGGCGAACAGGTGTTCCCAACACCAGCGAGCATCTTACTGAACTGGAACCCATGTAAGTAATAAACTTACTATCGTCTCCGAGCTTGGAAGAGTGCTCGTTCAGCAACTCTTCGCCGACTTCGAGGATGTGCTCGCTGTTCCTGTAGTTTTCTTCTCGCCAGGTTTTCATCTTGTCGCGCATATCTGCAAGAGGAAGAAGTGAATGTTGAATATGTTACAGAGGCCTATGGGAGTGTCCGGTCAATTCTGGGGGCTACATTAGGCTGCCAAGGGCAGTGTTTCCCAACCAGAGGGGCATCCAGCTGTTGCAAAACTACAACTCCCAGCATGCCCGGACAGCCGTTGGCTGTCCGGGCATGCTGGGAGTTGTAGTTTTGCAACAGCTGGAGGACCCCTGGTTGGGAAACAATGGTTTTAGGGTCTAGTTTTTCATTTACAAAAGGACACGTTGCACCACCACTCACAACTATGTCAAACACTTTAAAGGGGTACTCTGCCCCTAGACATCTTATCCCCTATCCAAAAGGATAGGGGATAAGATGTTAGATCGCCGCGGTCCCGCTGCTGGGGACCCCGGGGATCACTGCTGCGGCACCGCGCTATCATTACTGCGCAGAGCGAGTTCACACTGTGCGTAATGACGGGCAATACAGGGGCCGGAGCCGCGTTACGTCACGGCTCTGCCCCTTGTGACGTCACAGCCCGTCCCCGTCAATACAAGTCTATGGGAAGGGGGCGTGGCGGTCGTCACGCCCCCTGCCATAGACTTGCATTAAGGGGACGGGCCGTGCTGTCATGAGGGGCGGAGCCATGACGTCACGCTGCTCCGGCCCCTGTATCGCCCGTCATTACGCACAGAGCGAACTCGCTCTGCGCAGTAATGAGAGCAGGGTGCCGCAGCGGCGATCCCCGGGGTCCCCAACAGCGGGACCGCAGCGATCTAACATCTTATCCCCTATCCTTTGGATAGGGGATAAGGTACCGGGTGCTCCGTACCCCAGCCGGATCAGCCCGTGACTCCGTTTACTTTAATGAGCCGACCGGAGTGAAATGGTGACTCCGGTCGGCTCAGTTTTGACCCGTATGCGGTTTCCTGACCGGACCTAAAACCGTAGTATAGTACGGTTTTAGGTACGGTCCAAAACCGGATACAGATCAAAACTGAGCCGACCGGAGTCACCATTTCACTCTGGTCGGCTCATTAAAGTAAACGGAGTCACGGGCTGATCCGGCTGGGGTACGGAGCACCCGGTTTTCCCCTCCCCCAGCGGAATCCGGCACCCGTATGTAAAAAACGAGGTGTGAATGCAGCCTTAAACAGATTTGTAAATGACTTCTATTAAAAAATCTTCATCCTACCAGTACTTATTTGCAGCTGTATGCTAGAGAAGAAATTCTTTTCTTTTTTAATTTCTTTTTTGTCTTGTCCTCAGTGCTCTCTGCTGGCACCTCTGTCCGTGTCAAGAAATGTCCAGAGCAGCATAGGTTTGCTATGGGGATTTTCTCCTGCTCTGGACAGTTCCTGACACGGACAGAGGTGTCAGCAGAGAGCACTGTGGACAAGACAAAAAAGATATTGCAAAAAGAAAATAATTTCCTCTGTAGCATACAGCTGCTAAAAAGTACTGGAAGGGTAAAGATTTTTTTTATAGAAGTAATTTACAAATCTGTTTAACTTTCTGGCACCAATTGATTTAAAAAAATAAATAAATTAATTTCCACCGGAGTACCCCTTTAAGTCGCACCTGAAGCACCTGGAGGTGGAGGGGGATGGGAAATAAAAATCAAAAATGTTCTTTTGTATATTTTTGGAAATAATAATACAACCAGAAAGATTTGGTAAACTAATGTAAATTGACATGTTGATTCAATGTAAACTCTGAAAGGAAATACTTTTGTGTAATAAAGAATTATTTAAAGTGTACCTGTCATAGTGCAAAAAAAAAACAAAAGAAGTCATATGTTACTCTGGACCCAATCCTGATCATGTGCATATCATTTTTATGTGTCTCGGACCTATATATCCAGAGATATAAGCATTTATCTGCTGGTGAGTTACTTTTTCATTGTGCAGGCTGGAGGGGGCGTGTCAGTCTGTCTCCCTCACAGGAGGAAGTCTGGGCAGTCAGCCAATCAGTACTCTCTACTCTGTAACCCTTTCCTCTCTGGTTTTATGCTGTGTCATGTGTCAGAGGAAGATACTTGGAGTTTGCCTGCAGTAATCAGAAGACATTATGGTGAATTCATCACAGGATAAAATGTATAAATATAAGAACAGATCTTTATAAAATTAGTGCAAGGATTTTTTAGATAAAAGTACAGCATTTTTATGAATACATGTTCTATCTGTTTTATCTTCTCCTAGTAAAGCTGGATGCTAATCAGCATAGCTGTCACTATGTGTGTCATTCATCTTTCACAGACTCCTGAATGTCTGATCAACTTCTTTGTCATTCAGGAGTCCGAGAAAGCTTTGACTATTTCAGCATGCTGGGAGTTGTAGTTTAGTAACAACTGAAGCTGCAATGTTTGTAAATAACTGTGTTAGAGCAGTGTTGCCTCCAGCTGTTGTAAAACTACAGCTCCCAGCATATTTTTGAATTGATCCTTTTGGTATCTCCCGGCGCCGGGCTGGTGAATTTTTATGGCTCGTGCAAGCAGGGCCGGACCTGACAAGCGCGCTCTGGGTGTATGGAGCGGCTCCCGACTCGTGCCCGCTCCGTACTCTGCCAGTATGTGGCGTTCAGCAGTCTGTATGGAGAAGGCTCCGGACTCCTGACCGCTCCATACTCTGCAGCCCCCAGCGGGGGCCGCTGCTAATAGCCTGCATGTGGCGATCGCCGCGGCTGGCTATTAAGCCGGAGGGCTTACCTCTGCTTCCTGCTGTCCCGTGACTCTGTCATTGATAGATCCTGGCTTGACTAGGCTCTATCAATGGATTGCAGATCAATGGAGTTCAATAGAACTCTATTCATCTGTCTGAGGAATCTATGATTCCTCCTAAAAGTCTAATAAAAGTGTATTAAAAAAAATATATGTTTTAATAAAAGTATAAAACACATTCTTTTTGAAACAGAATCGGGATATATCATCTCGTTAACAGAATCGGGATATATCGGGATATATTGTAACGTCATACGTGTATCGCGATACGTATCTTATCGCCAAATTCTTGCCGACCCTAGTGGTTATCACCTGAGGAGAAGGAAAGGACCCCCCCCCCCCTTATTCTGGTCGACAACATTAAGGTAATTCAGAAATAAAGCTAATTCTGAAAGAAATATAGGTAACGGAATAATAAAAATGATATGTACATGACCACGATGAGATACTGAGCAACATATAATGGGTGATCTGACAGGTACACTTTAAATCTTCAGAAAACACCCCAATTATGGATTATACGTCAAATCCCTTTCTCCTAATGGCAAATGGAAATGTAGGCAACATAAGAAAATCCTTTCTACTCTGAACTAGAATCAAGATGACCAATGCATGCCCCATCAGCTAAAACAGGTAAGCACAAGGCATACAAAATAACCTTTATTCTCTAATAATAGGGTATGCTGCACTATATTACCTTTTTTCATTACAGATAATATAAAATAATGCAATAACAACTAGGGGTGTGAATCGCCAAGAATTTGGCGATTCGATTCGAATCGCGATACCAGTGTGGCGATTCGATATATCGCGATATATCGCGATACCGTCTAGGTGACGATACATCGCGATATATCGCCCACCTGGGAGCATTCATAGATCCCAATAGACGCCGCTGTCAGCTTTGACAGCGGTGATCTAGTACTCCGGTGCACACTTTTTTTTATGTTATCCCGTCCGGGCTGCAAAATAAAATAAAACGCACTTTATCTTACCTGCCAACGAGCCCGCGGAGCTCCGGTACAGGTGTTCGGTCCCCGGGCTGTATTCTTCTTACTTCCTGTTAGTCCGGCACGTCACATGGAGCTTCAGCCTATCACCAGCGGAGGCGGGACATCGCTGCGTCCAGTGATAGGCTGAAGCTCCATGTGACGTGCCGGACTAACAGGAAGTAAGAAGAATACAGCCCGGGGACCGAACACCTGTACCGGAGCTCCGCGGGCTCGTTGGCAGGTAAGAAAAGTGCGTTTTATTAAAAATTCCACATCCCTAAAAGAATCGATTAAAAAATATTTTGAATCGATTCTGTATCGGCAAATGAAAAATCGCGATTATCGCGAGAATCGATTTTTTCTTACATCCCTAATAACAACAATATAATTCTGCTATTTTAATGTTCACATAAGAAAGATATAGCAACAGCACAATGCTTGGAGCATAACGAAATGAAAAAGACACCAGACTACACTATAACATTGGCTTCAATGCCAGGAGCGATCAGATCTCCTATAAAACTGTCAGTGTTTTCACAGTGAAATTCTAAGCCCAATAAATCCCTCTTGGGTTCTGATCTTTCTAAATGGTCTAAATGGACCGTACGGATAAAAACGACTGTGAATACATCACAATACTAGCAAAGGCCAAAGACCGAAAAAAAAAAACCCTCAGCTGGCCAACATTCCCTTCCGACCCATACATTGGCACCTGCAGCAACCCAAGCACCAATATAAACTATCGCAGCACGGGGCTGGGCTATCATGCAGCTCGCTTTACTGCTAACACATTTGTCACCCAAATGTGGAATTAGCAATTCTGGTAAAATCCCGGAAAAACGAAAGACAGAAGGATTATTTCTCGGAGGAATAGCTAAAGAAAAATAATGTTCTCGCACATAGATTTCTGACACCTTCTATTAGCCAGTGTGTTCTTGTGTACTTTGTGAGTTCTTGTCTTATGAAACATCTGTACCGGACAGGGGGAAAAAAAAGAGGTGTTAGTCATATGCGGCTCATAGACTAACACCCAAAATGTTCTTGTCTAAGGGAAAATTAAAGGGGTTGTGCGCTGCCCTGCCTTTCGAAGCTCCGTACGCAGCGTCCGGAAGTTCATTACTCCGAACGCTGTGTGCGGGCTTCCGTGTTCGCGGCCGCCGGGCGTGACATCACGCTGGCCCTCTCGTGACGTCACGCCCGCCTCCTCAACGAAAGTCTATGGGAAGGGAGCGTGACAGCGGTCGCGCCCCCTTCCCATAGACTTTGGTAGAGGGGGCGGGTGTGATGTCACGAGGGGGCCGGGCGCCCGCGAACACGTAAGCCCGCACACAGCGTTCGGAGTAATGAACTTCCGGACGCTGCGTGCGGAGCTCCGAAAGGCAGGGCAGCGCACAACCCCTTTAAAGGGATACTCCGCTGCTCAGCGTTTGGAACAAACTGTTCCGAACGTTGGAGCTCGTGGCGCCATAGCCCCGCCCCCTCATGCTGTCACACCGCGCCCCCTCAATGCAAGTCTATGGGAGGGGGCGTGACGTTGTCACGCCAACTCCCATAGACTTGCATTGAGGGGGTGGGGCGTGATGTTATGAGGGGCGGGGCTATGGCGTAACGAGCTCCCGGCGCCGGCTCCAGCGTTCGGAACAGTTTGTTCCAAACACTGAGCAGCGAAGTATCCCTTTAACCTTTATTATTGAAAGGACACAAAATGTAAAAGGCGGCAAACAGCATCTATGCCAAGAAACAAGGGCAGCATACTCAGGAGACGGACTATGTGGGTGCAGCTCATCAGAACGCACAAAGAATGAAAGGCTATCCTCATCAGTGTGAGACTATGGTCACACGGCAGAATTTCTGAGCGGAATTCCTATTGATTTCAATGGGATTCTGCTGCGCTGTGCACACGGCGGAAACCTTGATTCTGTCATCTGCAGAATGAACAGCCATGTCTATTCTTTCTGTGGATTCTGCTTGGAAATGCATTGCCATCTATGAGACAGCGCGTTTCCAAGCGATCCAAGCGCCCGGCGGAACAGTGAAAAGTGCAGAGTGACCGTTTGTGTTTTTTGGGTGGATATTCTGCACATTTTACACCGTATGAACATGGCCTTAGGTGGGATAGCAATATTAGCCCTCAGGGCGGTCTTCTAATTTCAAAGCCAACTGTGTAAGGATTATTTGGCACTGTGGTGGTCCTTCTGGGACACTAAACACTTACTACTAGGTTTTCTCATAGATTACAACTGCTTGCTGGGTGTCCCCGCATTAAGACGTTTTGTGATCAGCTTTGATTTAGGCAGTGTTTCCCAACCAGGGTGCCTAAGGCTTTTGCAAAACTACAGCTACCAGCATGCCCGGACAGCTGTTGGGGTGGATTGTGCCGTTTATTTAGTATTTTAATCCCCCAGAGGTTCTGCACTAGGGATTACCGTCATCTTCATCATTTCCTGCCTTCCTGTGCATCGCAGATCAGTTGATCACAGGGGGCTTGGCTTCTTTTTGTCTTCCCTGACAAGCCAGCCCTCTGATGACAAGTATGGTCCATCTCTATGTCCCGCCGGGCCTATATGGCCTATATTGAATGCATTTGGCTAACATGTTCTCAGCAGTCTGCAGATAGCGGGGACGCAGGACATAGAGATGGGCCGCACACATCATCTGGGGATGACTTGGAGAAGCAGCTAAGCCCCCTGTGATCAGCTGACTTGTGTTGCTTTGTCTCTAGACGTACAGCAAGCCGGGAAAGGCTGTCCAGGCATGTTGGGAGTTGTAGTTTTGCAACAGTTGGAGGCAACCTGGTGGGGATACACTGTCTTAGGCTGAATCCATTCGGGAAGCTCTGTTGTAGATTTCGTTCTAGTACCAAACAATGGACCTGCAGTCAGTTGCACAATGGACACTGTCATGTCCCACTGACCCCGAATGGGGTGCGTCGGGTTGTCCCACTGACTCTGAATGGGGTCCGTCAGGTTGTCCCACTGACTCTGAATGGGGTACGTCAGGTTGTCCCACTGACTCTGAATGGGGTACATCGGGTTGTCCCACTGACTCTGAATGGGGTACATCGGGTTGTCCCACTGACTCTGAATGGGGTCCGTTGGGCTGTCCTACTGACTTTGAATGGGGTCCGTCGGGTTGTCCCACTGACTTTGAATGGGGTCCGTCGACGTTGTCCCACTGACTTTGAATGGGGTCCGTCGGGTTGTCCCACTGACTTTGAATGGAGTCCTTCGGGTTGTCCCACTGACTTTAAATGGGGTCTGTTGTTTTTTCGCAGGAGTTGGGCGGATAAAAAAATAACTGCTTGAGATATAATTTTTTCCCTGCTAAAGTCCCGTAATTTGAATGGACTCAGCGAACAGAGATCGATGCTGATGTGAACTCAACCTTAAAATGTGAGTGGGGAAACAAAATGTAAGTGGGAGAAAAAAATACTAAAATCGCAGCTGAAGGGGTTAAGAACGGAAAACTCTAAACATTTTACAAGTCCAACTACACAGCTATGATCGCAATAGGGGAAAATTAAAGGGGTATTCAGCCCCCTCCATTCATGTCTATGGGAGGGGGCGTGACAGCATGAACGGAGGGGGTGTGGCCATCACCGTGACGTCACGTCTCCGTCACAGAAGCAGCATCCGACACATAATGCCAGGTTTCTGCACAGAAATCGTGGGGGGTCCCCAGCAGCAGGACCCCCCGCGATTATACATCTTATCCCCTATCCTTTGGATAGGGGATAAGATGTATAAACCTGGAATACCCCTTTAAGGTGAACAGACTTGAGTAGAGGATCTTGTGGTTGGGAAGACTCCATCATGGTTGTAGCCGTCCACTTACCTTACCTGACCCTACATGGAGTCAGTGCACAACCAGCCTAGGTACTGAGTTATCACCCATAAGAAAGCCATATTTCTTCTAAGGTGGATATGTTTCTCAGATTAACCTTAGAACAGCACTTAGAGCAAAAACAACACTGTTAATAGCAGCCAGTACTTAAGACGGCATTAGGAGCTTTGCTAAACCGTATTCTCTTTCAAAGGGAAGTTCTGCTGATGTTCCACGCATAGAGTTTAGTGCTCCCAGACTTCCTTTTGGACACTGCTGCTTCACGTCAGATATTTAGCCTGGCTCCGGCCTTGTTTTATCTGGTTAGGAATATTCCATCTCTTTTGTGGAAAAGAAAACTGCTTTATTTTTCTCTGGTCTTTTCGGCCGTAATTAAAGGCTCAGGGATTTTTTTAGGATGAATAAAAGTTTATTGGTTGTGATGTTTATGGTGACAGCTTAATACAGATCACCTGTTACTGGACGGCAGGGCCGGTGCTGAGCCATGTAAAAAGAGCAGACACCGGCAGATGTTATCCCCATACAATGGTGGCCCTGTTCTGTCCGCTCACATTGTAATACTAGCACGTGCTGCCTAAGAGCAATAGTCCGAAGAAAAGACACCCATAACAAATGACAGATGACAAGTGATAGGACTGACCTACAGGATTCACAGCGGTTCTCTTCTATGTGCCCATAGTGAGCGCCTGAAGTCCGGGGCGTTTTTCTTATCCGTATACCAACAACAGTAACCTAAGTGCATATGAACTATTTCTTCTGTTCTTTCTACCGACACAAAATAACGTCAGTTATTAATAACGGGCTATGATTTTAAAGGTTTTCAGATTTTAAGGGGGCGTGTTAGCCAACGCTTTGCGCGGTGTTCGACATGCCTCCTTCCCGTGGGCTGGATAGGGGATACGTTTTTCAGGACTGGACTATTCCTTCAATAAAATTTTTCAATAATAATTAACATATTTTTTGCCATATAAGATGCTCCGGCATATATGACGCACCCAATTTTAAAGGAGAAAAATCTAGAAAAAAAAGATTCTTAACCAAATACAATGTAAAGTATAGGACAGTGATCTTCAACCTGCGGACCTCCAGATGTTGCAAAACTACAACTCCCAGCATGCCCGGCCAGCCGTTGGCTGTCCGGGCATGCCAGGAGTTGTAGTTTTGAAACATCTGGAGGTCCGCAGGTTGAAGACCACTGGTATAGGAGGTAATACTCACGTGTCCCCGCCGCTCCGGACCCATCACCGCTGCCTTGGATGCCGCCCTCCATCGCTGTCACCGCATCCCCGGGGTGTCCCCATCGCTCCGGAATGTCTCTGCTGCCCGGTATCCTCACTCTCCGTCGCTGCCATCACGTCGCTATGCACACCGCACCTATTGGATGACGGGACGGCGTGCACGATGACGTGATGACGACGAAGGAGAGCGCCAACGATGCAGGGGATCCCAGCACGGAGCAGACACCGAGGAGGCAGGTAAGGTCCCTCCCGGTGTCCTGTAAGCTGTTCGTGACGCCGCGATTTCACCGCGGCGGTCCAGAACAGCCCGACTGAGCAGCCGGGTTAGTGTCACTTTTGCTTCAGACGCAACGGTCAGCTTTGATCGCCGCCTCTGAAGGGTTAATACAGGGCATCACCGAAATCGGTGATGTCCTGTATTAGCCGCGGGACCTGGCCTTTTCTGTCTAAGTGCTCTCTGATGACACTTGTCTCAGGAACTGTCCAGAGTAGAAGCAAATCCCCATAGCAAACCTCTTCTACTCTGTGCAGTTCCCGAGACAAGCAGAGATGTCAGCAGAGAGCACTGTTGTCAGACAGAAAAGAACAACTCAACTTCAGCAGCTGATAATTATTGGAAGGATTAAGATTTTTTAATAGAAGTAATTTACAAATCTGTTTAACTTTCTGGAGCCAATTGATATATAAAAAAAACATTTTCCCCTGGAATACCCCTTTAAATCAAGAGCTGCATTTATATTTCTGCTATAGTTTCTCATCAGACTACAGTTCCATCTCCCACAATGCATCAATGTGAAAGCGTAAAAGGGGTACTTCGCCCCTAGACATCTTATCCCCCATCCAAAGGAAAAGTGATAAGATGTCTCATTGCAGCACCCCAGACATCCGCTGCATGGAGCGAACATTGCTCCGTGCCGGAAGACTGGCGATGTGGGGCGGAGGCTCGTGACGTCACGGCCATACCCCATCAATGCAAGTCTATGGGAGGGGATGTAACGCCCCTCCCATAGACTTGCTTGAGGGAGCATGGACATGATGTCACAAGCCTCTGGCACCGAACCTGATGCTCTAAACAAACGCCGGGTGCAGCACGGAGATCACAGGGATCCCCGCAATCAGACATCTTATCCTTTTGATAGGGGATAAGATGTCTAGGGGCGGAGTACCCCTTTAATGTAAGTAGACTTTTGGATGTGAAAATAAAACAATGGGCGTCTATATATAAGAACACTTCCAGTTTAATAGTTGTATGTTCGCCTAGAAACTATTAGAAGAGTCATGGGACTAGAACTATCACATTCCAATCATTCAAGACATTCTAGAAATTAACAAAACAATAAAGCATAAATATGTTTATGGGTATTCTACCGGTCCCATCGACCACACTAGGTGCAATCTA
The DNA here is from genome assembly GCF_029499605.1 of Hyla sarda. Lineage (NCBI taxonomy): Eukaryota > Metazoa > Chordata > Amphibia > Anura > Hylidae > Hyla > Hyla sarda. Next base: position 344,352,657 of record NC_079193.1, on the reverse strand, counting down.
TCCAACTTAGCTTTTCATGATGTAACTTAAATAATTCACCAATACCACGTGAGCCCCTTTACCATATAAAATGTATGGGTAGTGGACAGCAGTACAATTATCCGTCACTGTACAACTTCTGTACCTACCATATAGATACCTGAGTGGCATTTGCACACCTGAGGGTTTACACAACGAGATCTGTATAATTATTAGTAACATGAGAAAATGAATATCTCAACATCGCCTTCAACACGTTTCTGTCAGCCTATAAGCGCCGACGTCATCAGGATGATGTACGCATGTAAAGCTTCTATATTTGATATTAAATATGCTATACAAGTACAGTGGGGATCAAAAGTTTGGGCACCCCAGGTAAAAATTTGTATTAATGTGCATAAAGAAGCCAGGAAAGATGGAAAAATCTTTAGAAGGCATGAAATTACAGATTAGACATTCTTATAATATGTCAACAAAAGTTAGATTTTATTTCCATCATTTACACTTTCAAAATAACAGAAAACAAAAAAACTGTTGACTGCAAAATTTTGGGCACCTTGCAGAGTTAATATCTTGTACTGCCCCCTTTGGCAAGTATCACAGCTTGTAAACGCTTTTTGTAGCCAGCCTTTCAATTCTTTCAATTCTTGTTTGAGGTATTGAAAGAGTCTTTCAATTCTTGTTTGAGGTATCTTTGCCCATTCTTCCTTACAAAAGTCTTCCAGTTCTTTGAGATTTCTGGGCTGTCTGTCACACACTGCTCTTTTAAGGTCTATCCATAGATTTTCAATTATGTTGAGGTCAGGAGATTGTGAGGGCCATGGCAAAACCTTCAGTTTACGCCTCTTGATGTAATCCCCCGTGGATTTCGAGGTGTGTTTAGGATCATTATCCATTTGTAGAAGCCATCCTCTCTTTAACTTCAGCATTTTCAAAGATGGCATCAAATTAGCATCCAAAATTTGCTCAAATTTTATTGAATCCATTTTTCCTTCTACTTGTGAGATGTTCCCTGTGCCACTGGCTGCAATACAACCCCAAAGCATGATTGATCCACCCCATGCTTAACAGCTGGACAGAGTTTCTTTCATTAAATTCTGTTCCCCTTCTTCTCCAAACGTACCTTTGCTCATTCTGGCCAAAAAGTTCAATATTAAACTCATCAGTCCACAGAACTTGTTTCCAAAATGCATCAGGCTTGTTTATATGTTCATTTGCAAAGTTCAAATGCTGATTTTTGTGGTGAGGACGTAGAAGAGGTTTTGTTCTGATGACTCTTCCATGAAGACCATATGTGTACAAGTATCTCTTTATAGTGGAATAGTGTACCACAACTACAGTGTCTGCCAGATCTTTCTGCAGGGATTGTGCAATCAAACGTGGGTTTTGAATTGTTTTCTCAAAATCCTGCAAGCTGTTCTGTCTGATATTGTTCTTGGTCTTCCAGATCTTGCTTTAACTTCCACTGTTCCTGATGACTGCCATTTCTTAATTACATTCAAAACAGAGGATATTGACATCTGAAAACGTTTTGCTATCTTCTTATAGCCTTCTCCAGCTTTGTGAGCGTCAAATATTTTCAGTTTCAGATTTCTAGACAACTGCTTAGAAGAACCCATGGTGCTGATTGTTGGGGCAAGGACAGATGAGTCTGGGCATTTAAAACCTTTTGATATTGACATCACCTGGTCTTCTCAGATGATGATTGAGAACAATCTATGACACTGGCAGGTCTCAGCTTTGCAAAGGGGGCAGTGCATGCTATAAATTCTGCAGGGTGCCCAAACTTTTGCAGACGCCATTTTTTTGTTTTCTGTTATCTTGAAAGTGTAAATGATGGAAATAAAATCTAACTTTTGTTGACATATTATAAGAATGTCTAATCTGTAATTTGGTGCCTTTTGTAGATTTTTCCATCTTTCCTTGGCTTCTATATGCATATTAATACAAATTTTTACCTGGGGTGCCCAAACTTTTGATCCCCACTGTAGTAGTTAGATCATAGATTCATGTAAAGATCTCTTAAGGCAGACAGACACCTACAAATGAACTGTATAGAAAAAATATTTATACATATCTATACTCTAATATATGCACATTTAGATTTGTCCATTGGCCCCTAATGAGAAAGCCTATAAGAGAAAATACACCATCTCTTATTCAGTGCAACAAATCCCTGAGGAGCGCATTGGATCAAATGCTTTATAAGCCCATATGTATTGTCCATTGTATATAGCCTCCAATGTGCCTGTGCAGGGTCAAGATGCCACAGTTAGTGTACCATATTGTTAGCTCCGGCGCTGAGCAGAACCTGCTGTACAGCAGGGAGCTGAGACTTCCGGCTACTGCTGCTCGCCAACTGAAGGCGATGTTGAGATATTCATTTTCTCATGTTACTAATAATTATACAGATCTCGTTGTGTAAACCCTGAGGTGTCCAAACGCCACTCCGGTATCTATATGGTAGGTACAGAAGTTGTCCAGTGACGGATAATTGTACTGCTGTCCACTACCCATATATTTTATATGGTAAAGGGGCTCACGTGGTCACGCCCCCTCCCATAGACATGAATGGAGGGGGCGTGGCGTGACATCCCCAGTCCCGGAAACCTGGAGATTTCCAAAACTGGAGATTCAGCACCCGCATAGAATGTGGGTGCTGCAGGGAGATCTCGGGGGGGGTCTCAGCAGCGGGCCCCCCGCGATCAGACATCTTATCCCCTATCCTTTGGATAGAGGATAACATTTTTTGCCCGGAATACCCCTTTAAAAGCTAAGTTTTAACCACTATGCCTTTCTATTTTTTGAAAACAATAACGCAGCCACATCTTACCTTCCCAATTAACATCAAACATGTCAGACACCTTCGCCATTGTCTGTAAAAAATAAAATAACATAAGTAAATAAATAATGTAATAAAATAAATCCTATTCTAACACACAAGAATATGTTAGGACCAGGACATTTTTGGGATCAAGGACCATTCGAATTTCTATTTCTGCATGCACTCCAGATAGTATAGTTTTATAGCATCAATATGGCTGAATGAGGTTCATTCTTTTTTTAGTGCTTTTTTTATTTATTTTTTTTGCAGGATGTATCGTACTTTCTAGTTTTAACAGTTTGTGGGGTGCATTCATGGTTAATTTTCATTCCTTAACCCCTTAATGACAATAAACGTAAATGTACATCATGGTGCCGTGGTACTTAACGCACCATGGCGTACATTTACTCTCCGTCCTGACCGCGAGCATTGGGGACCCAAGGACCCGCCGGTAATGGCCGACATCTGCGATTGCGCGGATGTCCGCAATTAACCCCTCAGATGCCATGATCAATACAGATCACCGCATCTGCAGCAGTGCGGTACTTTAAATGGATGATCGGATCGCCCGCAGCGCTGCCGCGGGGATCCGATCATCCAGCATGGCGGCCAGTGGTCCCCTCACCTGGCTCCGGTCGTCTCCCAGGGTCTTCTGTTCTGGTCTGAGATCGAGCAGAGCAGAAGATCACCGATAATACTGATCAGTGCTATGCCCTATGCATAGTACTGAACAGTATTAGCAATCAAAGGATTGCTATATGGGGACTATTTAAATGTAAAAGTGAAAGTAAAAAAATGTAAAATGTCCTTTTTCCCATTTTACCCCCATAATGTCTAAAAAAAAAAAATAAACATATTTGGTATTGCCGCGTGCGTAAATGTCCAAACATTAAATATGATGTTATTGATCCCTTACGGTGAACGGCGTGAACGTAAAAAAAAAAAAAATAACGCAAAATTGCTGCTTTTTTGTCACATTTTATAAAAAAAAATGTATAAAAGTTTTATATACACAAATGTGGTATCAATAAAAAGTACAGATCATGGCGCCTAAAATGAGCCCTCATACCGCCTCGGAAAAATGAAAAAGTTATAGGTCCTCAAAATAGAAGGATTTTAAACATACTAATTTGGTTAAAAAGTTAGCGATTTGACCCACAGAATAAAGAACACGTCATTTTTACTGTAAATTGTACGGCGTGAAAACGAAGCCTTCCAAAATTTGTAAAATTGCGGTCTTCTTTTTAATTTCCCCACACAAATAGTATTTTTTTGGTTGTGCCATACATTTTATGGTAAAATGAGTGATGTAATTATGCAGGAAAATTGATCGCGCATAAAACAATGGTGGATGGAAATATAAAAGTTACGATTTTTAGAAGGCGAGAAGAAAAAAACAAAACTGCAAAAATAAAATTGGCCTGGTCCTTAAAGGGGTACTATGGTGAAAAACTTATTTTTTTTAAATCAACTGGTGCCAGAAAGTTCAACAGATTTGGAAATTACTTCTATTGAATAATCTTAATCCTTCCTGTACTTATTAGTTGCTGAATACTACAGAGGAAATTATTTTCCATTTGAAACACAGAGCTCTCTGCTGACATCATGACCACAGTGCTCTCTGCTGACATCTCTGTCCATTTTAGGAACTGTCCAGAGTAAAAGGAAATTCCCATAGCAAACATATGCTGCTCTGGACAGTTCCTAAAATGGACAGAGATGTCAGCAGAGAGCACTGTGCTCATGATGTCAGCAGAGAGCTCTGTGTTTCAAATGGAAAATAATTTCCTCTGTAGTATTCAGCAGCTAATAAGTACAGGAAGGATTAAGTTTTTTTAAGAGAAGTAATTTACAAATCTGTTTAACTTTCTGTCAATAGTTGATTTAAAAAAAAAAAAAAAAAAGTTTTTCACTGGAGTACCCCTTTAAGGGGATACATTTGAGGGGGGTACGAGACAAGAAGAGAAAATAAATCTATATTGTTTACTTTTTGAATTACCTAAATTAACTCCTTGGGGACGGAGGGCGTATGCATACGCCCTCTGCATTTCCGATCACTGCCGCTCGCCGGGTGGTGATCGGACCGGGATGACTGCTGATATCTATCAGCAGGCATCCCGTGGCAATGCCTAGGGGGGTTCTGAGACCCCCCCATATCGTCGATCGCAGCAAATCTCAGATCTTCCGGAAAACAAGACTGATCGGAGCTGTCAGAGCCAGCTCCAACCAGCCTAAAGGATAGGAGCGAGGTGGCAGTGTTGCCACCCCCTCCTATCCCCTGCCATTGGTCGTTCAGGCTGACCACCAATGGCAGGAGGGGGGCGGGGGTTAGAGTTCATTTCCCCCGCTCTGGCCACCGATCGGAAGTCAGTACAGAATGGGGGAACACGGGCGGAGAGGGGGGAGCATGGCCCGGCTTACCCGGACCTTCGGAGGCGGCATCGGCGGCAGAGGAAGAGCGGCGGCCGGAAAGTGTGGCCGAGAAGGCTGCAGTGAAGATCGCGATAAGTGATCTTCACTGTGGCCTTCTAAAAGCTGCAAAACTACAACTCCCAGCATGCCCACACAGCCAAAGGGTGTCTGGACATGCTGGGAGTTGTAGTTTTGCAACATCTGGAGGGTCACAGTTTGGAGACCACTGTGTAGTGGTCTCTAAACTGTGGTCCTCCAGATGTTGCAAAACTACAACTCCCAGCATGCCCAGACAGTTAGGGATGCTGGGCGTGTAGTTCTGCAATATCTGGCCCTTCAGATGTTGCAGAACTACAACTCCCAGCATGCCTGGACAGTCTGGGCATGCTTGGAGTTGTAGTTTTGCAAAACTACAACTCCTAGCATGCCCAGACTGTCCAGGCATGCTGGGAGTTGTAGTTCTGCAACATCTGAAGGGCCAGATATTGCAGAACTACACGCCCAGCATCCCTTACTGTCTGGGCATGCTGGGAATTGTAGTTTTGCAACAGCTGTAGGCACACTGGTTGGGAAACACTGAGCTAGAGTCTGTTTCCTAACTCAGTGATTCCAACCCGTGTGCCTCCAGCTGTTGCAAAACTACAACTCCCAGAGTGCACTTATAGACCGTACATGCTGGGAGCTGAAGTCTTGCAACAGCTGGAGGCACATGGGTTGGAATCACTGAGCTAGAGTCTGTTTTCTAACTCAGTGGTTCCCCACCAGTGTGAATACAGCTGTTGTAAAACTACAACTCCCAGCATGTACGGTCTGTCAGTGCATTCTGGGAGTTGCCATTTTCCCACAGCTGAAGGTTGTACAGGGTACATTCACACGGGCGGGTTTACAGTGGGTTTCCTTCAAGGAAACTTACTGTGAACCCCTGCCTGTGTGAATGTACCCTAAAAACACAACACTAACAAATAATAAAAAGTAAAACACTACCCATACACCCCCTTACACGTCCCCCCCCCCCCCCAATAAAAATGAAAAACGTCTCATACGGCAGTGTTTCCTAAATGGCGCCTCCAGCTGTTGCAAAACCACAACTCCCAGTGTTGCCGGACACGACTGTCCTGGCAGGCTGGGAGTCTTGCAACAGCTGGAGGCACCCTGTGGGAGACACTGCTGTAGGGTTTTGGTGGAGACCAGCCCCATCCTTGTAACCGGGTCCACCCCTACTGCAAATTCCTTATTCAGGCCTCAAATGCGCATGGCGCTCTCTCACTTCAGAGCCCTGTCGTATTTCAAGGCAACAGTTTAGGGCCACATATGGGGTATCTCCGTACTCGGGAGAAATTGCGTTACAAATTTGGGGGGATTTTTCTCCCATTACCACTTTAGTGAAAAAAAAATGTTTTCATTTACACATCCGAATTTAACGAAAAGTCATCAAACACCTGTGGGGTGTTAAGGCTCACCGAACCCCTTGTTACGTGCCTTGAGGGGAGTAGTTTCCAAAATGGTATGCCATGTGTTTTTTTTTTTTTGCTGTTCTGGCACCATAGGGGCTTCCTAAATGCGACATGCCCCCCAAAAACCATTTCAGCAAAATTCACTCTCCAAAATCCCATTGTCGCTCCTTCCCTTCTGAGCCCTCTACTGCGCCCGCCGAACACTTGACATACACATATGAGGTATTTCCATACTCAAGAGAAATTGGGTTACAAATTTTGGGGGGATTTTTCTCCTATTACCCCTTGTAAAATTTCAAAAACTGGGTCTACAAGAACATGCGAGTGTAAAAAATTAAGATTTTGAATTTTCTCCTTCACTTTGCTGCTATTCCTGTGAAACACCTAAAGGGTTAACAAACTTACTGAATGTAATTTTGAATACTTTGGGGGGTACAGTTTTTATAATGGGGTAATTTATGGGGTATTTCTAATATGAAGGCCCTTCAAATCCACTTCAAAACTGAACTTGCCCCTGAAAAATTCCGGTTTTGAAAATGTGAAAAATTGGAAAATTGCTTCTGAACTTTAAAACCCTCTGATGTTTTCCAAAAGTAAAAACATGTCAACTTTATGATGCAAACATAAAGTAGACATATTGTATTTGTGAATCAATATATCATTTATTTGGAATGTCTGTTTTCCTTACAAGCAGAGAACTTCAAAGTTAGAAAAATGCTAAATTTTCAATTTTTTCATCAAATTTTGGAATTTTTCACCAAGAAATGATACAAGTATCGACAAAAATTTACCACTAACATAAAGTAGAATATGTCACGAAAAAACAAACTCGGAATCAGAATGAAAAGTAAAAGCATCCCAGAGTTATTAATGCTTAAAGTGACAGTGGTCAGATGTGCAAAAAATGCTCCCGTCCTTAGGGTTATAATGGGCTCAGTCTCCAAGGAGTTAAAGGGGTACACCGGTGGAAAACAAATGTTTTCAAATCAACTGGTACCAGAAAGTTAAGCAGGTTTCTAAATAACTTGTATTAAAAAATCTTAATCCTTCCAGTGCTTATCAGCTGCTGTATACTACAGAGGAAGTTGTGTATTTTCTGTCTGACCACAGTGCTCTCTGCTGACACCTCTGTACATGTCAGGAACTGTCCAGAGCAGGAGAGGTTTGCTATGGGGATTTGCTCAGGCCTGACAAAGAACTACACAACTTCCTCTGTAGTACACAGCAGCTGATAAATACTGGAAGGATTAAGATATTTACATAGAAGTAATGTACAAATCTGTTTAACTTTCTGACACCTGTTTGTTTTTAAAGCATTTTCTTTGCACTGGAGTACCCCTTTAAGTGTATGTCTTTATAGCACTGTTCCACAACCAGATTCCCTCCAGCTGTTATAAAACTACAACTCCCAGCATGCCCGAACAGCCCATGCACTGCAAGTCAATTTCACTAAGAAGTTTGTGCAGATTTTCATTCTGCATTGTGTTGTTGACATTTTATCAAAATCTCCTATTTTTCTGCAACTGTAAATCGGACTATGATTAAGAGCCCCTACTTGCTTGAAATGCGTCAGAATGATGCAATTTGCTACCATGATAATTTCTATTTTGTGGAACTTGCTGCGGAAAACATTTTCTTCCCCCTGTAAATGCAGCTATTTCCTCAAACAATCCACAGCAAATACACTGCAGGTTGCTGTACCCAAAATGTAAAACAAAAAACAAGGCATTTAAAGTGAACCTGTGGTTAACAAAAACATTATATATAACGTAGATTTATTTATTTATAGAGCGCCTACAGATTCCGCAGCGCTTAGATGATACCATTATATGTATATTTGTAATACACAATGGTTAAGGTGTATATTTTTGACCCTATATCTATTATCTGTGTGTCTCTGTAAGGAGGGCTCTGTACACTGAGGACAAGCGGGGCTCTGTACACTGAGGACAAGCAGGGCTCTGTACACTGAAGACAAGCAGGGCTCTGTACACTGAGGACAAGCAGGGCTCTGTACACTGAGGACAAGCAGGGCTCTGTACACTGAGGACAAGCAGGGCTCTGTACACTGAGGACAAGCAGGGCTCTGTACACTGAGGACAAGCAGGGCTCTGTACACTGAGGACAAGCAGGGCTCTGTACACTGAGGACAAGCAGGGCTCTGTACACTGAGGACAAGCAGGGCTCTGTACACTGAGGACAAGCAGGGCTCTGTACACTGAGGACAAGCAGGGCTCTGTGCACTGAGGACAAGCAGGGCTCTGTGCACTGAGGACAAGCAGGGCTCTGTGCACTGAGGACAAGCAGGGCTCTGTGCACTGAGGACAAGCAGGGCTCTGTGCACTGAGGACAAGCAGGGCTCTGTACTCTGAGGACAAGCAGGGCTCTGTACACTGAGGACAAGCAGGGCTCTGTACACTGAGGCTCTGTGATATGTTCCGGATCACACACAGAGTCCTGCTTGTCCTGAAAAATGAAGTCGGGTTGCATCAGTTTTTTAAGAAAAAAACGTATACATTTTTAACTTTTCACTTCATTTTGAATAAAGTTTCACATGTTTGATTGAAATTCCAAGGGAAAAAAAACGTGCAAAGGATGGAACCGTTTTGTATGGTTCTCATTGACTCCCATTAAAAAAAAAACTGTATACGGTTTAATACGGTTTTTCACCCCAACAAAAAAACATGGTAGACTACAGTTTTGGATTCGGGTAAAAAACTGTGCATAACCGTATAAGATGCAAAACGGACTAAACCGGATGATGCGTTTGACATACGGTTTACAATGTTAAGTCAATGCATACAGTTTTCTATATGGTTCCGTACGGTTTTTAATTTGAAACCTTATATGGGAACTGTATAGCAAAAACGTGGTGTTCATGCACCCTAAGGGTGAGGCCTGGGAGTCAAGGATGGGTAAGTAGTAGGGCCCACAAAGGAGATCGTAGAGGGTTCCAGCAGCCATATCCCCCACGATCAGGTCCTGTGGATAGTGGATACGTTTCAGTTTCCTGGAGTACCCCTTTAAAGGGGTACTCTCACCGTAGACATCTTATCCCCTATCCAAAGGATAGGGGATAAGATGTCTGATCGCGGGGTCCCGCCGCTGGGGACCCCCGCATTATTGCATGCGGCACCCACCTCTTTTTACACCGGAACCGCTGGAGGCTGAGTCGCGTGTCCGGGACAGAAGTCCGTGACGTCATGCCCCCTCCCATAGACTTGCATTGAAGGGACGGGCGTGACGTCACACGGGGGTGGAATCCTGACGTCCCGGACTTGCGGCTCAGAGCCGCTGGAGACCCCCGCGATCAGACATCTTATCCCCTATCCTTTGGATAGGGGATAAGATGTCTAGGGTGGGAGTACCCCTTTAAAGGAGATCTGTAGTGCTCTGAACTTTATCCCCTATCTGAAGGATAGGGGAAACATTTTAGATTGCGGGGGGGTCCGAGCGCTGGGGCCCCCGCAATCTCCTGTACGGGGCCGCAGCAATGTACAGGAAAGGGGCGTTCTGTCCCCGTATGATGCGGCAGCCGGCACACCCCTCCATGAATCCCATAGATACATATGGAGGGGCGTGCCGGCTGCCGCGTCATGCGGATATGGAACGCCCCCTTTCCTGTACATTGCCGCGGTCCCGTACATGAGATCGCGGGGGGCCCCAGCGCTCAGACCCCCGCAATCTAAAACGTATCCCCTATCCTTCAGGTAGGGGATTAAGTTCAGAGCACTACAGATCTCCTTTAAGGCTTACCTGTCACTTAAAAAATATCTTTTTTTGATTGGTCAGAGCCTCATTGCTGAGACTCCCAGAAGGAACTTTACTCCCTGGCTCTTAGATCATTGTATCGCCACCCCACAGACCAGTGTTTCCCAACAGGGGTGCCTCCAGCTGTTGCAAAACTACAATTCCCAGCATGCCCGGACAGTCAACAGTTGTCCAGGCATGCTGGGAGTTGTAGTTTGGCAACAGCTGGCAGTATACTGCACAGCTGTCTAGCAGATGCCATGACCAGCGCCCCCTTCAGTAAACTAAAAAATAAATTCAGTAAAATACAGGGCTTTATGTAAGAAGTGGCGTTGGCGTCACCCATAGCAACCAGACGGCAGCTTTCAGTTTGAATAGGACACATGATGAGTGAGATCTAGAATCTGATTGGCTGCTATAAATAAATCCTCCGATCGGTAGCAGGGGCCACACAGACATTGTGTCACGTGACAGGGGCCCAGAGTCATTACACGCGATGCCTATTGTGGCCCCTGCCAGTCAGATACACCCAGGTCTCCATAACACACAAGCAGGGGCACGCGTCATATACACCGAACACCCGTACACCGTGTGTGAGAACCGGCGCCCGGACACTGCGGAACACACGGCTGCCGATCACCATTACTACCTGACTACTTACACAAGCCGGTCGGGGATGATTGGTGGAAGATGTAGCCGGGACGTGACGTCTGACGTCACTAGGGTCTCAGTCTAGGCTACGAAAGCACGTACTGTGCGTGTTGCGTCATCGCCGCTGGGGGCGGGCAGAGCACGTAGCGTTGTCATGGGAACGATAGTATCTAGTAGCTGAGGCTTTATGTGCAGAACAGAGGGATCTACACACTATACTGCATAACTACAGAAAATGATAGATACCATACCTCCCAACTTCTGCTTAGAGCAAAGAGGGATAAGACACGCCCCCTAACCACACCCTCAGCCACACCCCTAACCACGCCCAGTCTCCTTCAAAATTCGCACTTAAAGGGGTACTCCCCTGGAAAGCTTTTTTATTTTTAAATCAACTGGTGCCAGAAAGTTAAACAGATTTGTAAATTACTTCTATTTAAAAATCTTAATCCTTCTAGTACTTAGCTTCTATTTGCTCCACAGAAAGTTCTTTACTTTTTGAATTTCCTTTTCAGTCTCACCACAGTGCTCTCTGTTGACATCTCTGTCCATTTTAGGAACTGTCCGGGGCAGGAGAGGTTTGCTATAGGGATTTGCTCCTACTCTGGACAATTCCTAAAATGGACAGAGGTATCATCAGTGAGCACTGTGGTCAGACAGAAAGGAAATTCAAAAAGAAAAGAACTTCCTGTGGAGCAAATTGAAGCTGATAAGTAATAGAAAGATTACGATTTTTAAATAGAAGTAATTTACAAATCTGTTGTACTTTCTAGCACCCGTTGATTTAAAAAAAAAATGTTTTTCAGGGGAGTACCCCTTTTAGGGTGGGGTCACACATAACGGATCCACAGCTGTCACGCCCCCTCCCATAGACTTGCATTGAGGGGCGGGGTGTGACGTCACACTGGGGCGGAGTCTTGACGTCACGATATTCCGTCCCTGTGGTCGAGATGGACTCAGCCTGAGGACCTCCAGCGGTTCCGGAAGCCGCTACAAGAGGGTGCTGCATGGTAAATCCAAGGGGTCCCCAGCAGCAGGAGCCGGCGATCTGACATCTTATCCCCTATCTATGTCTGCTGTCACTACCTACAGTCAAGTCAAGTCTATAGTCAAATCTATTTTAGTCAACGTGGCTGCCCTAAAGCATGTCAAAGTAACTACAAGTCCCATCAAGCTGCAAGGTCCGTCTGTGTTACTGGCCACCTCTCTGGGATCATGGCCTAGCTGTAAAGACTGTTACCACTGTCTAACTCAGTAAAGCTACCGTTAACCCTAACCTGGTCTTGGACTATTATTACCCTGCCTAACCCAGGGATAGGAAAACCATGCCCTGACGTCACGAACATTTAGGGGTTAATACCATCTGCCCCTACATCTCACCTTCACACCCAGTGGCTCACCACAAAACTTTGGAGTCACAAACAGGATACAAGTGTGTGCCTTAGCCATAAAGCTGCAAGTCCTCCCCTTAGTCTGATTGCATGCATATGCAAAAACATTTGCGCCAGAAAAGTGTACAGGACTGTCCCTATTGCAAAGAGTTACTAGCGGGCGCTGATAAAGTAGAGAGGGAGGTGAAAGAAAGACTGTTAATTGCTGTTATAAAGTGTGTAAATCCGTACCTCAAAGGGTTGAACAGAGTCCGACATTTCCCGTGCGTGCGCGAGCGGGCGCAGCTCCTCAGCGGTGACGCCTCTTCAGTGTGCCAGCTGGAACCAAACATCCGTTCCGTGTTGCACGGGTCAAGACTTTACCAACCGGACAAAACAGGAAGTTCCCTATTGAAGGTTCCGGCGGCTGTGTCTGGCTCTGCGCCATACCAACAAGTACCCACATAAACCAACGATCTTCCACAACTAGTCTCCAGCACCGGTGGCAGCTAGCATTAACCCCTCAGTGCCCGACAAAGTCCACAGGTACTCGCTGCATATTGGGGGAGCCTCACTCGGAGGGTTCCTGGTAATCAAGATTTAAACCGTTGCAGTCTATTGTCAATCTTCTTAATGAAATGGCGCACTCAAATCATCTTAAAGTGACAACGCACTCAAATCATCTTAAAGTGACAGCACACTCAAATCATCTTAAAGTGACAGCGTGCTCAATTCATCTTAAAGTGACAGTGTACTAAAAAAGTCTACAAGATGTCAGCACCGGTATTCTTGGGGAATCCTGTCCTCCCTATCTACAATAGAGACCCCTTCACCCTGAGGGATTTCAAGGAGAAGATCCAGGGTGTGTTTGTCTTTTACGCTGTCTCTCCTAATCAACAGGTGCAGCTACTTACAGGACAACTAGAAGGACCAGCACTTGAGGAAGTCCGCACCTGGCCCACCTCTGATAAGGCGACTGTAGAGCAGATCTTTGAAGGGTTGTACCAGGTATTTGAGTCACATTCTCCGTCAGAGGTACGTCTCCGATTGTATGAGAGGCGACAGAAACCAGGTGAGACTTATGTCATTGCCCTACAGAATTCCCTAGAGACTGTTCAAAGAATAGATGGTATCACGCCCGAGCAGGGCAACACGGTGTTAATGGACAGGTTTATCGATGGGGCTCATAATAAGTGCGACAAAGCCCAGTTGATAATGCTAGCAGTTCAGAACCCCAGTCTGTCCTTCCCTGCTTTTAAAAGACTGGCTATTCAAGTAATTGAGTCCGGGATTGAGTCTAAAGATGTTTGTACTCCCCTTGCACCTGCTCAGGAGCCCTCAGGGGTGACGGTCAGGCCTATACTGCCCCCTTTCAACTGTCCCGACTGCAGTCCAAGCAACCATATCAGTCACTATGGATTCAGACTTAAAATATTACTCAAGACTTTGCACAATTGACTAAGGCTATCAGGGAGCTCAGCACCCGTCCTGCTCCACTCTTCCATGAGCAATCCTTGCATAGAGAAACCCCCTCTACTCCTGCCCCATATAATCCCAATAACTGTGCTCCTTCACCCGCTAGGTATTCTGGGAGTAATAGACCCTTCTGTACTCACTGTAACAAGTCTGGACAGTGCACTCCTGGGGTTTAAATGGAATTCCCCCTTGAGTAAAGGACCGGTCCCCAGGAAAACAGCCAGCAGTCGCCAATCCAGAACGCCCTAAGTCAGGACTATCCCTTTATGATGCCTCCTGCCCCTATGCAAAAGTCATTGTAGGAGGTGTACAGTTGGAGGCATTAATATATAAAGGATTGCAAGTGTCCACTATATCTAAAGATGTTTTTTTACAAGTACTGGAATGCTAATTTGTTGTGTGAACCTGACGATGTTGATTTCAGGGTAGTAGCAGGTAACAGGAAACCTATATCCAGGCATGGATATTTTGGATAACGATCAAATAGTAGTGGATCCAGCTTCTCAGCAAAATACTGTTAAAATCCAATCTTTAATGAAGTCGATTAAAAAATGGAGAATTCATAGATAAAGACAGACACACCAATGCGTTTCAGGCTTATTACAAGCCCTTAGTCATGGCAAAGAATAATGAGACTGTGCTTACTTTTATACCTGAAGTAAATGTGACAATTACCAGAGCAGTAATCCTTCAACCAGAGTTAGCGTGTGACGACAGATCCGGTGGTGGAAACAGGTAGTGTCATAATGAAAACACGGGCTGGGTGAGAAATGGGCTTTATTGGCATTTCTCGCCAAGCCCATGTTTTCATTATGACCCTACCTGTTTCCACCACCGGATCTGTTGTCACACTAACTCCAGCTGAAGGATTACCGCTCTGGTAATTGTCACATATACTTTAGATATAAAAGTAAGCACAGTCTCATTATTGTTTGCCATGACTAAGGGCTTGTAATAAGCCCGAAACGCGTTAGCGTGTCTATTTTTATCTATGAATTCTCCATGTTTTAACCGACTTCATTAAAGATTGGATTTTAACAATGTTTTGCTGAGAAGCTAGATCCACTACTATTTGATCGTTTGTCTATACGGGCAGGCGGCCCGCTTCTTCCGAGCTCCAGCGCTGCAGAATTCAGAGCAAGCCCATCCACTCCTCATCCGTGTGGTGAGTGAGCTGAGTTGCATTTTGCGTTTTCTACTTACTCATGGATATTGGGAGCCCACCATCCAGTTGGGGAGACATGTACTCAGGGGAAAGGGAGTGATTGTAACTGATGTGTCTGATAAAGGGTCTGCAGAGTTCATATTGGGGATGAATATCATGAAACACTGTTTTGCTGACATTGTAGATTCATTGCATGCCTCTCTTCCCTACATGTCCCCCTCAGGCCAGCGGGCTGCACAGCACCACTTAAAGGTTCTCCAAACGGAGCAGAAGTTTGCCAACTAGCAAGGTGAAGTTTGCAAAGTACGAATCCAAGACATCAGGTCGGTGACCTTACAACCCAACACAGAGACAGTCCTTTGGTGTCGTGCATGTCCTGGAGGGAGAAACAAGGACTATCAACTCCTGCTAGAGCCTATACAATAAAAGGATCGTCCTCTCGTTTGAGCCGCAAGAAGCCTTGTCACTATTACCAATGGGAGAGTTCCAGTCCGACTAGTCAATTTGTCCAGTGTGGCTACCGTCTTACCAAAATACACTCCGGTCACCCAGTTGTATCTTCTAGAGTCAAGTGACATCCTATCAAAACTCAAGGTGGCTCAGCAACGGATAGCTCAAGTGACTCCTGGTTCTACTGAAAGTCCCTCTGAGCCCTGGTGGGCATAACTTCAAGTGGGAGATGAAACTACTCAGAGGGATCAAGTTAAGGGAGTCATCAATGTCACCAAGAGGTACTAAGAAGCTTTCAGTAAGCATCCTACAGACTTTGCACGTACGTCCATGATACAGCACTGGATTCTGACAGACGACAGTCCACCTATCAAAGAAAGTAACAACGAAAAAGAGAAATGTCCTTCCTACATGGCAGTAAGAGAAACAACCAATTTGGCAATAGCACCTACAGTGGGGATCAAAAGTTTGGGCACCCCAGGTAAAAATTTGTATTAATGTGCATAAAGAAGCCAAGGAAAGATGGAAAAATCTCCAAAAGGTATCAAATTACAGATTAGACATTCTTATAATATGTCAACAAAAGTTAGATTTTATTTCCATCATTTACACTTTCAAAATAATAGAAAACAAAGAAATGGCGTCTGCAAAAGTTTGGGCACCCTGCAGAGTTAATGTCTTGTACTGCCCCCTTTGGCAAGTATCACAGCTTGTAAACGCTTTTTGTAGCCAGCCAAGAGTCTTTCAATTCTTGTTTGAAGTATCTTTGCCCATTCTTCCTTACAAAAATCTTCCAGTTCTTTGAGATTTCTGGGCTGTCTATCACGCACTGCTCTTTTAAGGTCTATCCATAGATTTTCAATTATGTTGAGGTCAGGAGATTGTGAAGGCCATGGCAAAACCTTCAGTTTATGCCTCTTTATGTAATACCTGGTGGATGTCAAGGTGTGTTTAGGATCCTTATCCATTTGTAGAAGCCATCCTCTCTTTAACTTCAGCTTTTTCACAGATGGCAACAAGTTAGCATCCAAAATTTGCTGAAATTTTATTGAATCCATTTTTCCTTCTACTCATGAGATGTTCCCTGTGCCATTAGCTGCAATACAACCCCAAAGCATGATTGATCCACCCCCATGATTAACAGTTGGACAGAGGTTCTTTTCATTAAATTCTGTTCCCCTTCTTCTCCAAACGTACCTTACCTCATTCTGGCCAAAAAGTTCAATTTTACCCTCATCGGTCCACAGAACTTGTTTCCAAAATGCATTAGGCTTGTCTATATGTTCATCTGCAAAGTTCAAATGCTGATTTTTGTGGTGATGACATAGAAGAGGTTTTCTTCTGATGATTCTTCAATGAAGACCATAGTTGTACAAGTATCTCTTTATAGTGGAATAGTGTACCACAACTACAGTGTCTGTCAGATCTTTCTGGAGGGATTGTGCAGTCAAACGTGGGTTTTGAATTGTTTTTCTCACAATCCTGCGAGCTGTTCTGTCTGATATTTTTCTTGGTCTTCCAGATCTTGCTTTAACTTCCACTGTTCCTAATGACTGCCATTTCTAAATTACATTCCGAACAGAGGATATTGACATCTGAAAACGTTTTGCTATCCTCTTATAGCCTTCTCCAGCTTTGTGAGCATCAACTATTTTCAGTTTCAGATTTCTAGACAACTGCTTAGAAGAACCCATGGTGCTGATTGTTGGGGCAAGGTCAGATGAGTCTGGACATTTAAAACCTTTGAGATTGACATCACCTGGTCTTCCCAGATGATAATTGAGAACAATCCATGACACTGGCAGGTCTCAGCTTTGCAAAGGGGCAGTGCATGCTTTAAATTCTGCAGGATGCCCAAACTTTTGCAGACACAATTTTTTTGTTTCTGTTATTTTGAAAATGTAAATGATGGAAATAAAATCTAACTTTTGTTGACATATTATAAGAATGTCTAATCTGTAATTTTATGCCTTTTGGAGATTTTTCCATCTTTCGTTGGCTTCTTTATGCACATTAATACAAATGTCTACCTGGGATGCCCAAACTTTTGATCCCCACTGTACATGTGTAAAAACTACACCAAACAAGGACCCCCAATAAAATCAAGATAATAAATAAATGTCAAAAAATATTTTTATGATCATTATTATTATTGATACATATAAAATATGGTATGCATACAGCAGAATAATAGTTTTATTGTTTAAAAAGAACAGGGTATAAAATCAATATGCTAAATAAGATAAAAGTGGGGGTACTGGGGTGAGAGGCCCTGGAATAAAAAAAATATAATAACAATATAGTTAACAACTGGTCAGCTCCAAATAATGCAAAAAGGTGAGCAATCAATAATCATAGTGAGAGAAGGTGCTCTAGTAGTGCATATAAATAGTGAGAAAACTAACACTGCATAAAAAATGTGTACATTTACATTACATAACCACTTAGTAGTGAAAGCCAAACAAAAAGTGCATAAAGTGAGGCATACAAGATAGCAGCAAAGGTGGAATGTACAGAGTAGCAGCAAAAGATACAGAGCAGCAGCAAAAAATACAGACCAGTGATAGGAAGGCAGGATTCACCCCAGAAACCACACCACAACTCCAACACATTTTGCCTGGAGTGGCTCTATTAAGGAGTCCTTGAAGAACCCCCATGTTCAAGACGTGTGGGAAGATGCGGAGATGCCCCCATTCTACCAAGGGTGCGTGAACCAGAATGTTGTGATCGCCCTCATGTACGGTGAACCCAGGTCCGAAAAGGTTAAAGAAGACCTATACACCTGGAAGACTCTTCAGGACGAAAGTTGAGTCATGGGGGATCTGTGACCAATCAGCTTTATTCCATCTGGCCAAACACTGTCAACCAAAGATATCCCCTTACGAGTGGCAGCTAGAGACTGCCATCAAAAAACCCAGCAGTAGAGTCACCCATTAACAGTGCCATTTAGAGAGGGCTCTCATTTATAGTAGTAGCAAATAAATCTCAGTCCCCTTTAGTATATGTTCACACAGCGGAATTTCCAAGTGAAATCCAGTGGAAAAAATTCTGTTGCAGCAGAGTCCCATCATTTTTAATGCAATTCTGTGCACGTGGCGGAATAACCGCAACGGAAACATCTTCCATGGAAATTCCAATTCCAGCCTCAGCATTTCTTTCTGCGGAATCCCCTCAGGAATCCATTGCCGTCTATGCAGACAGCACATTTTTGAGTGATCCCACCGCCAGAATTTTCTGCCACCACAGAGGTCGCTCTCTGCGATCTGATTGGTTCTTATGGGCAACTAGTCAGCTTTTCTTCTGGACAGGTTTTGATGAATCTCCCCCCATATGTGCATTACGTGCTGTACTTTTTGATGTTTTACATTATTTACCTCTCTACCAGAGCTCGCTAAGATATGAAAGCTGAGCTGTGATTGGTTGTTATGGGCAAAACCAGACAGTTTTGGGTTTAGGCAGATTGATAAATCTAAGCCATAATGTACCATATAAACATTGTGAATAAATGAGGGCTATGATGTTTAGGAGCAGCACAAGCTCTATGGAGGAGATTTATCAAAACCTGTGCAAAGGAAAAATTGTTAAATGAAAGAGGTGAGCTGATTGGTTGCTATGGGCAACTTTTCCTCTGGACAGGTTTTGATAAATCTCCCCCTATGTCCCTCAACTGGCTCCAGAAAGTTAAACAGATTTGTAAATTACTTCTATAAAAAATCTTTAATCTTCCAGGCTTTGGAATTGGTGTTGAATAATTATTTCTTCCAATTTGATGGGCAGTGGTTCAGGCAACATAACGGTACTGGGATGGGCACTCCGGTGTCATGCACGTTGGCAAACCTGTACCTGGCTTTCTTGGAAGCCCAAATTATATATACCACCGCAAATCCCTTCTTCTCCTGTATAAAGTTCTATAAAAGGTATGTGGATGACACTTTTCAGTATAATGGAACTCGCCTTTCTTGACGTGCTGATTTCCATAAATGGAAATGAGCTACGTACCAGAGGTTTCAGAAAATTGTCAACCCCGTAGATGTATTTGCACCACGACTCCTTTCACCCACCTCATACTAAAAAGAGGCAATCCCCTTTAGTCAGTTTTTACAACTAAAGAAAACCAACATTGACCCTTTGGACTTTGTCGAACAGTCTAGCCAGTTAAAGGAGCATCTGGTGTCCAGAGGTTATCCATTTAGGAGAAGATCTCATCTAGAAAAACAAAAAGAGAAAGAAACAAAAAGAGAACCGCTTCACATTGTCCTTCAAATACAATAATCTAGCCTCTGACATCCGTAAGTCTATTTACAAACACTGGCACTTGATTGAAGAAGAACGGGAAACAGCAATGAGGAAAACCATGGTGACATACAGATGCAGTGCCACCATTAAAAATAACTTGATCAAAGTAAATTTAGCACAGACTCCGAGATCCAGAAAAGAACATGGTTAAATCAATCTACACCACAAGGCAATCACAAGTGCGGCAGATGCGCATACTGTAAATATATGCTCACCGGGAAGAACTTCAAAGAAGGTGGCATGGATATACATGTAAAGGAACTTGTGACATGCAGGACACCTTATGTGGTCTATTGCCTCCCATGTCCATGTGGACACTTTTATATTGGCTCTACTATAAGACTCCTCTTTATGAGAATCCGGGAGCACCTCAGACTTGCAGGGCAAGGTCAAGGGGTACCCAGATTGGCACAGCACGTAACTAATGCACTCAAGGGCTCCACATCGTGCCTCTGTTTCTTTGGATTAGAGATGGTGAAGAATGCGATGCCGGGTCTGACTCTTCATACCCACTTACTGCCGAGAGAAGCAAGCCACAGGTCCTCTCGGACTGAACAAGAGGAATGAGTTCAATGCCTTTAGCTGACACTTGTTCGTTAAAATCAGTTCATGCAATGTTTTTGTGACTGTGTTACTTGTTCCCTTTCTCCCCTACCCTTACTTTTTCTGTTGTAGGTATTCCTGGACATCAGTCCAGCTTTATGAAAATTATAGCACATGCTGGCCTTTAGCCAGCCAATGTCATAGCAATATGTGTGCCCGCCCACGGAGACCGTGCTTACTTAGCATAGTGCTGTGTGCAGCAGCAGAGGTAGGCCTGACCAAGCGGTGTACTAACCGCGAAACGGGGCAGTCACTGCTCCTCCTGCAGCTCGTGTAGCTGCACGCTGTTTTCTGTCTCCCATGTTATGTGTGCACTGATATCATGTTCCAATAAAGTCCCTTCATGTATTTAAACATTGGGTGAGTGCTATATCTTCATTTCTTCTACCTGGACTTCATATACCATAAAAATATTAATAAAGATTTTAAAAAAGTCCCTTAAAAACAAAAATGGTACCGATAAAAACTACAGACCACGCTACTAAAAATGGGCCCTCATATAGCCCCGCATGTGGAAAAATAAAAAAGCTATAGGGGTCAGAAGATCACAATTTTAAACTTACTAATTTTGGTACATGTAGTTAGGATTTTTTTTTTTTTTTTTTTTTTTTTTTAAATATATTTTATTCACGGATCCAGAGCATGTACAAAGCATATATGACAAAGGTGCATTGAAATCAGTCAGAATCTGGAACAACAATACAATGTCAGGATAATAGGTCAAAAGTATCGTCTGGATCCAGTTTGTAATACGGAGGATTACTCCCAAAATATAGGAAACAACAAGTAACAATTGTGAAACAAAACCTCAAATCTCCCAGAGAAGGCTGCACCATTCCCACCCGAGTACAGTGTCGTACCTATGTAGGGTATTTGCCACCTAAGGTCAGACTATACATTATGCATACAGAGAGTTCTAATAGTGGGGTCCCATAGAGAGCCAAGGATGTAGAGGATCATATAACATTAAGATGGTAGCTCTAGATTACCAAGAGTGCCCCTGAGAGCCTCAGTTGAATACCATGTAGTGTGTTTAAAATATGCCATTATCCTGTGACGTTCGCCGACATCAGGTAAGTAGTGCAGATATCTTTTCCATTTATTAAAAAAGGCCTTTGCATGCAACTCTGAGCATCTTATGGACAATAACATCTCTCTATGTAATACAGAATGATATTCCTTTAAGATTTCTGTAATTGTCGGCACGGTAGGTTGGAGCCAGTGTCTAAGCAAGCACAGTTTAGCAATAAAGATAAGTAAGTGTACACCCTTGGGCATTTTGCCCCTATCAGGAGGGTTCGATTCTCTAACAGGTAGATAGTGAAAGAGGTATGGTTCTGGGGAGAACGGTAAATGTCTATCCCAAATGGTCAGTACTAAGGAGGATAGGTCAGACCACAATTTCGACACCTGCGGGCATTCCCATAAGCAATGCCAGAGGTCCGCCCCCTGTAGTTGACATGTCGGACAATGTGTGAGGAACGGAGGCGGAGGTGGCGTGCCCCTCCATTTAAATGCATACGTAGCCTTGTGTAGAATACGCCAATGAATTTCTCTTAACTGTGCACTGGGGGTAGAGCCATTGACAGCCAATAAGCCTTCTAGTAAACAGGGGGCAATTTCAGAGTCACCAAGTTTAGAGGACCATTTGGCAAGAGCTGTGGCCCCCCGTCCCTTTAACGCTATATCCCTGATGGTTGCGTAGATCAGCGAAAGGGAACGGTGGGACTGTGTACTCCCCAACAATTTGTCAAAATCATTAGGTTTTTCTACCGTTGCATAACCTCTCACCACACCATGAAAAAAGGAGCATAATTGATTATACAGCCACTGATGGGAATCAGGAAGGGTATATTTGCTCTGGAATTCCCCCCAGCTCATGAACACTCCAGTAGATTCAGTCAAGAAATCAGCAAACTGAGTGATACCCAGCGATTTCCAATTGTTGCCTATCGGACTATTGGTACAGTGATCAAGCGCAGGGGTGCTCCACAACTGAAAGTGTCTAGAAAGACACCAAGGCATCCCACACATCCTACGGAGCGCCTTCCATGTTGCCAATGTGTCACTAAATAGTACATTCTTTCTCAATGAACCAGGGATATCTTTATAAGGTAAATGAAACAGGGTGGACAGTGAACCCAGCGGGCAGAGACCCTTCTCCAAGGGTGTGTTTGAAAAATGAGCGGTATCAAAGATCCAGTCCCGGACATGTCTAAAAATAGCTGACAAGTTATATAGACGAGCATTAGGCATTTGCAATCCCCCCTTCTCTCTTGCTAGACATAAAGTGTCATAGGCTACTCTTGGGCGTTTACCTACCCAAATAAACCTTGTAAAACTAGCATGGAGCCTTTTAACATCAGTATGGCGTAATAACAGGGGAATTGTCTGCAGCGGATATAGGAGTTTTGGGAAGCTCATCATTTTAATTAATTGCACCCTACCATAAAACGAGAGAGGCAGGTTCTGCCATCTGTGCAACTCGCCCTCAATTTTCGCAAACAAGGGGGGATAGTTTAGAGTATACAGGGAGAGTGGAGTGCAACCTAATTTTATACCTAAGTAAGAGATATATTTCTTAGCTACTTGAACCAAGGGTACCCGGGCAGGATCATGAGATCCCGAACCTAAAAATAGCAGTTGACTTTTATCTAAATTCACCTTGTAGCCCGATAGAGAGCCAAAAGTGAACAAGGCTCTAAAAACAGCCGGCAGCTGGGTCTCTGGTTCGTTTAGATATAGCAGTATATCATCAGCAAAGCAGCTAATTCGCACCTCCTCCGACCCCACCATAATACCTTCATAGATGCTGTGCTGAAGAAAGTACTGTGCCAGCGGCTCCAAGGCCAAGTTAAAAAGCAGGGGTGAGAGGGGGCATCCCTGTCTCGTGCCTTTCTGTAATGGAAATGGGGTAGATAGATACCCCGGTAGATGTATTCTAGATACAGGATTCTTATATAAAGCCGACAAAAACGTTCTAAAACTACCCACTAACCCCATTTTGTTCAGTACCAACTCCAGCCAAGACCAGTGAACATTATCAAAAGCCTTTTCGGCGTCTAAAGACAACAGTGCTGGAGCCCGGCTGGAGTATGGACGAGACGCCACCGCCCCCTGGACTGCTAGAACTGTCCGTATATTGAACACGGCAGCTCTATTTTTAATAAAACCAACCTGATGTGTCCCTATCAGGGATGGCAAATATATTGCCAGCCTGTCTGCTAATATTTTGGACAAGAGTTTAATATCGACATTTATTAAAGATATAGGGCGGTAGGCGCTAGGTTGAGAAGGGTCCTTCCCCATCTTATGTAAGACCTTTATATGGGCCAAATTGCCAGATGGGGGTAACATCCCCACCGACAACGTACTATCATATACTGCCAATAATACTGGACTAAGCTTCTCACGTAGAATCTTAAAAAACTCCCCCGTAAAGCCGTCGGGTCCAGGTGCCTTACAGCATTTCAAGTGGGAAATCGCCTGAGCAACTTCCTCCAGCGTAATAGGGGCATTAATCAAGTCCCTATCCTCCGCAGACAATTCAGGAAGTGTAATGGAACTCAAAAATCCGTCCCCTGCAGCAGTATCTATATCTTGAGCCGCATAGAGGTCTTGATAATATTGACGAAAAACCTCCACCACATCCCTAGGCTGTCTATGCAGGGTGCCGGCTTTATCTCTAAGGGGCCGGATGGGCTCTAGGGGCCGCTGACCACGCGCCATATTGGCCAATAATTTCCCAGACTTGTTTCCAAACCTGTAAAATTCCGCCCTAAACTGGTCCCTGTAGTAGGAATCCACCGCAGCCCGAGAGATTTCAAAATCATGCTGCGCTTGAACCCAAATGTCTTTCTTTACTGGAGTTGGATCATCTAAGAAAGAAGTATAGGTTTGTCTCAGTTGCGTAGTCATGCGGTCATAGTTGTCCCTAGCTAATTTCTTATGGTGGGCAACATGTGCTATAATTTTCCCCCTTAACACCGCCTTACCAGCTTCCCAAAACAAATGAGGGTCGTCCCTATGTGTCTCGTTAAACATGGCATATTCCTCCCACCAGTGGTTTGGTAGTTGGACAAAAGACTCATCTTTAGCTAGCATAGCAGGGAATCTCCAAACCCTATCTCCTCCCGGGGGTATTGCTGGGGTCAAAGACAATCCCACTGGTGCATGATCTGAGATAATTATGTCATAAATATGTTCAGATTGGACATGCGACAAAAGAGGATGGGAAATAAACAGGTAGTCTAGGCGTGACCAGGACAGGTGAGGGTGTGAAAAATGTGTGTACTCTCGTTCCGTAGGATTCAGATGTCTCCACGCATCAACTAACCCCGTAGTGTGAAGGAGTGATTGCAAATATAGTTCCGTGTGTGGTGTACTACCCACATCTCGTTTCCTGTCCTCCGCTGCATTGACTACGGTATTAAAGTCTCCGCCCACCACTATAAATCTTTCTGTGTCCGCCAAAATGTGCGAGGCCAGAGCATCAAAAAAACTGGCTTTCCCAGACTGAGGACCATACACATTGTATATGCTATAAGAATTATCCCCCTCCATCAAAAGGACATGTTGCAGCAACCCCTCCACATCTTCCCAATGTGCTTTAACGCTGTGTACCAGTCTCCTATGTATCAGGATCAATACCCCCCCCCCTTTCTATTTACAGCTGGGGACCCCAGAACACGTCCCACCCACATTTTCTGCATTCTCACAAAATCCTCTGTAACTAAATGCGTCTCCTGAAGAAGTGCCACATCCGCCTTCAGTTTTTGTAGATGGCGTAAAACAGACGAACGCTTCTCAGGAGAACGCAAGCCCTTAGTATTCCAAGAAATAATTTTCATATGGAGGATAGGAAAATACGAGTAAAAGGCCTAGGTGTTCCTGTAATACAAATGATGGTAAGAGCAAAAGGCAAGTAAATAAACTTAATGAGGTGCAGCCTCCCCGGGAGAAAACCCAAAAACAAAAAAACACCAACATATAAATGGCAATAACACAGAACCAATCCCTGTCTATGGTAAATCCCATAGATCTAAGCGAGATAGGGAGAATAAGGACTTCACTTCTTCCGCGGACCTCCACTGGGTTCCCGCAAACCCAACTCATCAGTACACCGCCTAGTAGTATAAAGCAAACCAGAAGAGGCTCCGGCCCTGAACCTCTGGGATGGTGATAAGATGACAGTGTCAAGGCCATGTGAGAACAGGCAGGAGAAAAGTAAAAAGGTAAGTGGATGGAAGAGAAGGAGGCAAGGAGTAATAGAAAAGTAGGAGGGATGGGGGGGAGAAGGTAAGGTGTAGGGTAAAAAGGTGGGGGGCAACAGAGAGTGAGTAGAGGAGAAGAGTAGGGGGGGGCGGGGGGGGGGGTATGGGGAGAGGAAAGAGTAGGGGGGGGGGAGGGGGAAGGTGGGGAAAGAGAGAGAGTGAGCACCCAGGTAGCTAAGCTGCCACAGCGAGTTCCGAGCAGACCATAACTGTAAAATAATCAGCATGAGCGCAAAAAACAGTCACAAAGTCCAGAAAAGACGAAGAAAAAATAAAAATAAAACGGGATACAGTATATTTCTCACGTGCAGTCGAGGGGAATCATGAAGCAGTCCATCGTAGTTCAGGGAAAAAGCGTCCCAAGGAGAAGGTCACACTAGTCCGCAGAGTAGAAAAGAGAAAAAAAAAAAATTCCACAGTCCCTGGAATCAGTCAGAATCAGGTCACTCCATCGCAACTGGCGGAGTAGGAGGGCTTGCATGGCGTCGTCTCTTATTCTTCTCCGACAAAGCAGTCCCTGCAACTGCGGCTCTCAAATTCAACGCCGCCATTGCATCTTCAGGCGTAGTAAAAGATTCAGTAGTGCCATCTAACTTGAAAACTCTGAGCACTGCAGGGTATTGTAGAGTGAACTTTCTCTGTTGAGCCACCAGTTGCGAACAAATTGGAGAAAACGCCTTTCGCCTCTTTGCCACCTCCGCTGAGAAATCATTAAACAGCAACACCTTGTGACCACGTACCATCAGAGGAGATGTCAGCTTTTTGTAGGTAGAGAGAATCAAAGCCTTGTCCGCATAGTTTAAGAATTTCGTGATCACTTGTCTTGGTCTGTTATCAGCATTAGCAATAGAAGAGGCCACAGGTTGTCTTACAGGGCCTAATCTATGAGCTCTCTCCACTGCAGCTTTAACTTTAATGCCCAGTGCTTGTGGTAGTTCTTCCGCACAAATGGCGCATAGTTGATGAGACGGTATTGATTCAGGTAAACCCACCAATCTCAGGTTGCTCCTGCGGGAGCGATTTTCTAAATCATCTGTCTTTTCCTGTAGAGCTTTAGTGAGTTGAGCAGACTGCTGTAGTTTTTGTTTAGCAGACATCATCTCCTCCTCCATTACATTCATCCGCTCCTCCAGGTCAGCTATCTGGGAGGTATGTAGGGACACCTCTCCCTGGACATGGGTAAGGGCAGAGGCAATAGAGGTATCAATTTGCAGTTTCAAATCAGGCAGGAGCATTTTCGTTACCTCCGCTGCCATTAGAGTGGCCAGTGACTGAAATGAGAACGGCAGTCCCGGAATCATGGCCTCCTCTGACCCAGCCAGCAGGCCCGCCAGCGGTCCCGCTGTTTCAGTGAGTGGAATCGCCGCCATCTTCCCGGCCCCCAGCTCTCCACAGGGCTGTAATTGCGTCCCCGCTCTCTGGCCCTGCCCGTCCCCGCTCCTTTGTAAAAAGCGGTCCATCTGGTGCCTGCCGCACTCCACTAACCTCCGGCCCCAGACGGGTAGGAAAAGATTGTTGGATGAGGTGTTAGGAGCGGGTGGACGAAGCGGTGCGTCCGGAGCTCTCTTTCGCCGTACCTCACATCCGCGTGCCGGAACCGGAAGTCAGGATTTTTTTTAAGTAGTAAAATAAAATAAAACCTATATAAATGGGGTATCCTTGTGACCGTATGGACCTACAGATTAAATATCAGGTGTCATTTGTACCAGAAATTGCACTGTGTAGAAACGGAAACCCCCAAAAGTTACAAATTGGCTTTTTTTTTTTTTTTTTCAATTTCACCCCAGAAATATTTTGTCGTATTCTGATCCCCATAACTTTTTTATTTATCCTTATACGGGGCTGTATGTGGGCTCATTTTTTGTGCCACGATCTGTAGTCTTTAACAGTACCCTTTTTGATCGATTTTTAAATTAAATTCGGGAGTTGCAGTTGGTTACTAACTACAGCTCCCAGAATGCCCTGATACAGCCTGTGGCTGAGCAGCTGCCCCAAACGAAAACTACAACTCCCAGTATGTTTGGACTATATAGTAGTATATACAGGGTTCAAGTCCTGCAGGAACACATGGGAACGGAGTTCCTGCACTTTTTCCACAGCAGGTACACTGTTCCTATTAGCAGGACCAACAATTGAGTAAAAATTTTGGGTGAGTTCCCACACTTTTTCCCCCCAGGACTTAACCCGAGTATATAGTATAGGTCACTGTTTTCTAACCAGGGAAGCTTCCAGCTGATGCAAAACTACAACTCCTAGCATGTTGGACTATATAGTAGTATATAATATAGGTCACTGTTATCTAACCAGGGGTGTCTCCATCTGTAGCAAAACTATAGTATAGGTCAGGGTTTCCCAACCAGGGGTGCCTCCAGCTGTTGCAAAACTACAACTCCCAGCATATTGGACTATATAGTAGTATATAGTATAGGTCAGTGTTTCCCAACCAGGGGTGCCTCCAGCTGTTGCAAAACTGCAACTCCCAGCATGTTGGACTATATAGTAGTATATAGTATAGGTCAGTGTTTCCCAACCAGGGGAGCCTCCAGCTGTTGCAAAAATACAACTCCCAGCATGCTCGTGCATGCTGGGAGTTGTAGTTTTGCAACAGCTGGAGGCGCTCTGGTTGGGAAACACCAGTATAGAATATGGTGCTACATTCCGGGAGTTAGAGGATTGGTTAGATAAATACCGGTTATTGCATTGCCGGTATTTTTTATATAAAAATACCGGCATGGTGGCCAAAATAGCAGCTGTGCCGGTAAAATACCATCCAGGTGGCAACACTACTTGCAGCCCTGTGTGTGCAGTAAGGTTTGATGGTGATTTGGGCCTGACTACAAACCTTACTGCACACACAGGGCTGCAAGCAGGGAAGCCCTTTGTGTCCGCTCAGCGTGTTTCTTGCAGCGTGAAATACACTGTCTATGCACTATAGGTGACCCTACCCCTGTTTTAATATAAAAATACTTCTGACATGTCAGGATCTGAGTGTCCAAGAACAAGCAGGGAGAGAAGTCTCCAAGCTTTGTGTCTATGAGACCTGGATGGCCCCATAGACTTACATTATGAGTCTGTCCAGGTCATGTGACACACTTCTTCCTGCTCATTCTATTGATCTCTACCACATTTGAATTTTTTTTTTTTCATGGCAGTGTCAATTGAAATACACATGATACCAGACATCTCTAAAACTTCCAGTCATATAGTACCAATAAGTGTATTATTCTAAGTGAGAGAGAAGGCTGACGAACAACCTTTGCTTTTTTTCTGCGGCTAAAACCCTTTAACGTCAGAGGCGAAAGTATAAACCGAAAATAACAGATTGTAGATTTATTGTCATATACCCATAACATGTTTGTTAAACAGGACTGTATAAGAAAGCCTATAAAACTCCTCCACTGCACAGAATATCACCAGCCACGTATATATACTGTAGCATATGTTACTGCTTACTGTAAATGTACTTATAACGTTTTATTGTATTCATAATCTTTATGCAGTTGGCCACCTTGCCAGAGTTCTCTCTTTATGTCCAGAATGTGTATGAATGCAGCCATTGTTATATATTTTACTGGAAACAATTCATAGCCATCAGATCTTGTATTCTATTTATTCCAAACATATGTTCAGGCATAAATATTAGTTTTCCCTATTTGAGGTTTGCCATACAAATACAATAAAAATGGCATAGTAAAGAGCTGTGTCTAAGGAGCATTGCAAAATCTTCCAAATCTCCAGAATGTGACATCATGGTTCATACAGCAGACACCAGACTGTCAATCCCTATATTTCTCAAGAATGTTGTGTCATGAAGAAAACTGCTCATTGGTTAACATTTGACTTCTCCACCCCTAGCCGGTCAAGTATTTTCGCTCTTAGTATCAAGTCTCTGCCGCCTGAGGCAGGCGCACTCTGACGCATGGGGCGATTTTTATCAAAACCTGTGTAGAGGAAAAGTTGACCAGTTGACCATAACCACCAATCAGATCGCTGTCACGATGCCGGCTGGCAGGAGGTGGATCCTCTGTGCCAGAGAGGGATTGGCGAGGACCGCGCTAGTGGACCGGTTCTAAGCCACTACAGGTTTTCACCAGAGCCCGCCGCAAAGCGGGATGGTCTTGCTGCGGCGGTAGTGACCAGGTCGTATCCACTAGCAACGGCTCACCTCTCTGACTGCTGAAGATACTGAAGATAGGCGAGGTACAAGGGAGTAGGCAGAAGCAAGGTCGGACGTAGCAGAAGGTCGAGGCAGGCAGCAAGGATCGTAGTCAGGGGCAACGGCAGGAGGTCAGGAACACGGGCTAGGAACAGACAAGGGAACGCTTTCACTAGGCACTAAGGCAACAAGATCCGGCAAGGGAGTGCAGGGGAAGTGAGGTAATATAGGGAAGTACACAGGTGATCACACTAATTGGTAATTGGGAAGATTGGGCCAGGCACCAACATTGGTGCACTGGCCCTTTAAATTGCAGAGACCCGGCGCGCGCGCGCCCTAGGGAGCGGGGCCGCGCGCGCCGGGACAGGACCGACGGAGAGCGAGTCAGGTACGGGGACCGGGGTGCGCATCGCGAGCGGGCGCCACCCGCATCGCGAATCGCATCCCGGCTGGAGGCGGTACCGCAGCGCACCCGGTCAGTGGATCTGACCGGGGCGCTGCAGCAACGAGGATGAGGCGAGCGCTCCGGGGAGGAACGGGGACCCGGAGCGCTCGGCGTAACAGTACCCCCCCCCTTGGGTCTCCCCCTCTTCTTGGGGCCAAAGAACCTGAGGAAAAAAAAGTCAATTTTTCCGTGATGAGGTCCGATGCACATTAGGAGGGGTTCTGTGCGGAAACGCATGAGACAGTCCAATCTTTTATTGTTAATACAATAGATGTAGAGGGGTCTGGCGAGACTGGTCACAGGGACGTAGAACCTGTTGATAAGAGAGGCCAAAAAAATTTTTCCTGCAGATCCGGAATCCAAGGAGACCATAGTAGAGAAGGAGAAGGTAGAGGCAGATATCCGCACAGGCACAGTAAGGCGTGGAGAAGCAGAGTTGACATCAAGAACTGTGTCACCTTTGTGCGGAGTCAGCGTACGTCTTTCCAGGCGGGGAGGACGGATAGGACAATCCTTCAGGAAGTGTTCGGTACCGGCATAGTACAGGCAAAGATTCTCCATGCGGCGTCGTGTCCTCTCTTGAGGTGTCAAGCGAGACCGGTCAACTTGCATAGCCTCCGCGGCGGGAAGCACAGGAACGGATTGCAGAGGACCAGAGGAGAGAGGAGCCGGGGAGAAAAAACGCTTCGTGCGAACAAAGTCCATATCCAGGCGGAGCTCCAGACGCCATCCGGAAGAACGCATGTCAATGCGAGTGGCAAGATGAATGAGTTCATGTAGGTCAGCAGGAGTCTCTCGTGCGGCCAGAACATCTTTAATGTTGCTGGATAGGCCTTTTTTAAAGGTCGCGCAGAGAACCTCACTATTCCAGGACAACTCGTAAGCAAGAGCACGGAACTGAATGGCGTACTCGCCAATGGAAGAAACACCCTGTTCCAGGTTCAGCAGGGCAATCTCGGCAGAAGAAGCTCGGGCAGGCTCCTCGAAGACACCACGGACCTCAGCGAAGAAGGACTGGACTGTGGCTGTGGCAGAATCATTGCGGTCCCCATCAAACTTGTCCGGCAGGGACAAGCAGGGGTTAAGAACGGCCGGTTGCTGCGGAGGAGTTGCAGGAGCCGGCGGAGGAGATGGTTGTTGCAGCTGTAGCTGTGACTGAAGTTGCTGTATCTGCGGCAGCAGCTGCTGTGACTGAAGTTGCTGTATCTGCGGCAGCAGCTGCTGTAACTGTGACTGAAGACGCTGTGTCTCGGAGATCAAGTATGCCAGCTGTTGATCTCGTTGGGCGATCTTTACGCCAAATTTGTCCGGCAGGGACAAGCAGGGGTTAGGAACGGCCGGTTGCTGCGGAGGAGTTGCAGGAGCCGGCGGAGGAGATGGTAGTTGCAGCTGTAGCTGTTGCTGTATCTGCAGCTGCTGTATCTGTGACTGAATACGCAGTGCCTCGGAGGTCAAGTATGCCAGCTGTTGATCTCGTTGGGCGATCTTTAGGGCTAGCTGGGCGACCAGTGTAGGATCTTCAGCGGGATCCATGGCCGGATCTACTGTCACGATGCCGGCTGGCAGGAGGTGGATCCTCTGTGCCAGAGAGGGATTGGCGAGGACCGCGCTAGTGGACCGGTTCTAAGCCACTACAGGTTTTCACCAGAGCCCGCCGCAAAGCGGGATGGTCTTGCTGCGGCGGTAGTGACCAGGTCGTATCCACTAGCAACGGCTCACCTCTCTGACTGCTGAAGATACTGAAGATAGGCGAGGTACAAGGGAGTAGGCAGAAGCAAGGTCGGACGTAGCAGAAGGTCGAGGCAGGCAGCAAGGATCGTAGTCAGGGGCAACGGCAGGAGGTCAGGAACACGGGCTAGGAACAGACAAGGGAACGCTTTCACTAGGCACTAAGGCAACAAGATCCGGCAAGGGAGTGCAGGGGAAGTGAGGTAATATAGGGAAGTACACAGGTGATCACACTAATTGGTAATTGGGAAGATTGGGCCAGGCACCAACATTGGTGCACTGGCCCTTTAAATTGCAGAGACCCGGCGCGCGCGCGCCCTAGGGAGCGGGGCCGCGCGCGCCGGGACAGGACCGACGGAGAGCGAGTCAGGTACGGGGACCGGGGTGCGCATCGCGAGCGGGCGCCACCCGCATCGCGAATCGCATCCCGGCTGGAGGCGGTACCGCAGCGCACCCGGTCAGTGGATCTGACCGGGGCGCTGCAGCAACGAGGATGAGGCGAGCGCTCCGGGGAGGAACGGGGACCCGGAGCGCTCGGCGTAACAATCGCTTCTTTCATTTTTAAAAGGGCGTCTCAAAAATGAAAGAAGAAATCTGATTTGTTGTTATGGGCAACTGGTCAACTTTTCCTCTACACAGGATTTGATAAATGCCCCCAATGGTCACAGATTTAACCCTTGAGCCAAGAGAGTAATGTCTACAACCAATACCAGGCCCATTCACCCATAGGCTATCTTCTCTTGGTCTCTCACTTGTCCTCATAGTCCCCCACTCTATGCTACTGTAATGTCCCAGTACAGGATATACTCCTGTGTAGTGCTTAGGCCCTGTCAGGTTGAGTCCCTCTTTGTCCTAGGGGCTCTCCTGCAGTGTCTCCCCCATAGTAGTGTGGTGTCCCGGTACCGTATTGCATACTGTACCTAGTGTAGAGTTCCCCAAAGTCAGAGTAACTACGTTCAGGTAGGGTTCTTCAGGTGGGACAGCCCCTAGTTGCCTCTCCTATAGTCTATCTCTAATGTTAGTATATGTATATATTTCATAATTATATATATATATATATATATATATATATATATATATTCTATAGTAATGTATAGTACTTACCTTGTTCAGCGTCGCAGGACCTTCGGTCATGTGACCATGCTAGTAACCTCTATGGTATGTTGCAGGACCTTAGGAGGTCCTTGGGTCATGTGTTACCCACAAATCTCTGTAATGGTGATTGACATCAGTATGGACCAATTAGCGTTAGTCCAGCCCCTGTCCATATAAGGGAGCTGCGTCCAATTATCGCTCTCTTGGGTTGCTTCTCTCGTGGATGCCGGACTAACAGGACGGTGCTACGCAACTTTCAAAGACACGCTAGGCCTCAAAACTTCCGGCCTCAGCGGAACCAAAACCGTGAGTTCAAATTTAAATCCCCGCTAATGCTAGCGTGACTATTGGACCGCAACTAACCCCTAAATCCTGTGGAGCAACGCAATATACAAAAAAGACTCTTAATGCTAAAGTTCCAACCTTTGTAAATCTCAAAGGAAAGATGTTGTTATGCTCAGAGACTGTTGTATTATTGAAGCTTGCAGAAAATCTTCAGTAAAAGTTAATGCTGTTTCAGAAACTCTCCGGTTGTGGATAATCTATTCTTCTTATCTACCTCCCTATCGCTCTTGGGAAGGGTGGAGGTAGGAAAAGCGTTATTGAGGAACCCTCACCCTGGCATCACGAATAGCTAGGGTTAACAAGTACCCTTTAATTACTGCACAGCTACACTCCCCATACCCTACACTTCCCAGGCTATCACAGTAGTAATCTAATGTTATGTATGGTGTTGTAAATATAGTGCATAATGTTATGTACTGTGATGACTCGCTCTTGCAAACAGGTGCGGTTGCAGTATTGAGGTATGGAGACAGTGTTTTTAAATCAAAGTCCAGTGTTTTATTCACACTTAAGCGTACAGCCAAACAGTCTTTAACATGGAACAAAAGGAAAACATAACAAAGTCCACCTTTGTTCCTTGGTGTTTGTTCACACCGGAGATCGTGCCGTGCGGCACTAAGCAAAGACTTTCCCTAGCATCCAGCTAGGCTGTTCAGCAGCTTCCACACTTGAAGCAAAACAGAGGGCAGGACTCCAGACACAGCTGTCTCTTGCACTGTGAGCTGCAAATAGCAAATCCCCCTCAGCTGGTGAAACAGCCATGTTTTATGGCCAACAAAAGCTGGCCTGGATTGTGGGGAATGACCGCCACCCTGCACTTGGTCATTCCCAGTAAGAGCCGTCCCAGATTGGCCTTAAAGCCATACTACTGTCTTAGTGTCAGACTGCCTCGCAGTCCAGACACTGAATAATACCGGCTCTTACTTCACCAAGGCCAGGAGCCTTGGTGACACATAGCGTCCATCGACCACCATACCTTTCACCTTCTCACAGTATATAAAGTATAACAGACCTTTAAGGACCTTTGGAGGAATCACCTGTTATGTATCACAAGATGTGTTATGTTACCCAGAGAGCACCGGTTGACCACCTGACCTGCGGCTTGACCTATGGGCTTCTTACTCATCCTCCCTTTATAAGAGGGACAGCCATTACAATCTGCCTCTTTGATCATTCACTGCTCTTAGATCCTGAGTAACAGCAAAGCACAGACATCACAGATTCCGTGTCCAGTACACCTGGAGGCCATAACGCCTGCACACCAGCCACATTGTCAGTAAGTCATCTCATCTATGTCTGCTGTCTCTACCAAAGTCAAGTCACTAGTCAAGTCAATTATAGTTAGAGTGGCTGTATTGAAGTATGACCCAAAAGTACTGCAAGTCCCAGCAAGCTGCAAGGCCCTTTCAATGTTACTAGTCGACTCTCTGGGATTCTGGCCTAGCTTTGAAGACTAACCTCTTAGTCTAACCTCAGTAAAGCTACCATTAACCCTTACCTGGTCTGGCGTCACGTACATTAGGGGTTAATAACACCTTGCCCCTGGGCTATACCATCTGCCCCATCCACCTACACCCCTCACACCCCGTGGTCACACCACAACTTTGGCGTCACTACATTAACCCTTCAGAGTGGTGACAAGGTTATTTTAGTGGTATTATTGCTGTTATTGAGCCCCTGAGAGTACTCTCACAGCTATTTCTTATTTTCTTCATTTCGAGGGTGGGACCAGAGCTGCACTATTTGACAATAGTACACACACTGTTACTTCCTCCCATAGTTGCCTGTTTAGTCAAAGCACAGCACCTATTCCCCTCTGCTATGCCATGACATATGCTGCCATCCCGGGACTGCATTACTTTTCTTGTGGTTGGTATCCATTTGATATATGTATGGTACAATTCTGACAATTTTTTATTGCAGTTTATGTAGTTAATGGCTGTAGCCCTTTGCACCTTACTGATGTCCCATTGTGGATTGTTTACAGCTGTGTATGTTTGTTTACTTGCAAGTACTACACATACATGTGTATTTTCCTTCCCAGTATTTTTTTTTGCTATATACTTACCATGTAGTTACCATATTTTCCAGATATTTCAGCAGTAGTCCCGGTGATGTCGCCCTTTTCTGTGATGTTCATTCCTCCTATTTTTACGTGTTTTTAATGTATGTCATTTTTTCTTCAATAAAAGTATTACTTTTGTATATATTGATTTTAAGTAGCTTAATAGTTTTTTTTCCCCCCCCTTATTTATCAGTATATAGAAGTCTACAGTTAGGCTATTTTCACTTCTTGGGGGGTTATTTGCGACACTCTACATGGTTTAACCTGTTAAGGATGCAGAACGCACAGGTACGCCCTTGTGCCCTGTTATTTAAGGACCTGTATGCCCTGGTCCTATTACCTAGGTTTAAAGCATGCTCACGAGCTAAGCACGCTTCAAACCCGGTGGGTCCCTACTGCTATCAGCAGCCAGGGCCCAGGGTTAATGTCGGGCATCAATGATTGGACCGATGCCCGGCATTAACCCTTTAGACGCCGCGATCATGCGGCGTCTAAAATGAAAGTGAAACTATCCTGGCAGCTCAGCGGAGCTGATCGGGACCATCGCAATGAAATAGCTATTAAAACATAATGTTAGTTAAAATATAATGTAAGCCAATAGCGTACACGTAAAAAATACCAAAGTCCAAAATTGTGCATTTTTGGTCACTTCATATACCATAAAATAATCAATAAAAAGCGATTAAAAAGTCCCATCTAAACAAAAGTGGTACCAATAAAATCTACAGACAAAGCGCAAAAAAAATTAGCCCTCATATAGTCCTGTATGTGGAAAATAAAAAAGTTATAGAGTTCAGAAGATGACAATTTTAAACATACTAATTTTGGTGCATGTAGATAATATTTTTTTTTTGTTTCGCCGCAGATTCTGTTAATAAGGAATGTCCTTACAAAGTACAATTAGTGACACAATAAACAAGCCGTATATGGGTCTATGGGTGCAAAATTGAAAGCATTAGGATTTTTAGAAGGGGAGGAGGAAAAAACTAAAGTGCAAAAATAAAAATTGTCCGAGTCCTTAAAGGGGTACTCTGCTGCTCAGCATTTGGAACAAACTGTTCCTCAATGCATGTCTATGGGAGGGGGCATAACATCATGAGGGGGCAGGGCTATGATGTCACAAGCTCCCAGGGCCAGCTCCAGCGTTCGGAACAGTTTGTTCCAAACGCTGAGCAGCGGAGTACCCCTTTAAGGCCAAAATGAGTCCTTAAATGGTTAATAGTGAAGAAAGAAGTTGGGTGGCACTCACGGTTAGGTGAAAAAAGGATCTTCTTTATTGGGTAAGGTGCATAGGCATACAGCGGGGTGCTTGGATCAGCAGTGTACAGACAACAGCTATTTCACGCCACTCCCGGCGCTTCTTCAGGTCACACCTTAAATAGTTAATAGTGTACACAGAACACAGGAGAACAGACGTCCCCAGCGTGTGGTGTCTGCTCCAAAAGGACACAGATATAGTTGGAAATGGATCAGCTGCCAGTGGGCCCTGCTCTGGTGTCGGGCGAGATCTTTTTGGGTGGCAGATATGGCAGTGGGCTTGGCTCCAAAAGAAAACAAAAATGAAAAACCAAATAGCATGGCAGGTGGGTCGGGCCCCCCTAATCTTAGTTTTTGTCCTGGCCCCTGACTGCAGGCCCTCCATTCCTGCCCTGATGGCGTCCCTAAATGTATGCACATTCACGGAAGGAAGAGATTATATCATTCTAGTCAGGACCCTGAGTCTGAGTCTAAGGCATTGTCTCCTCCGTTCTGATTAGAAGCAAGAACCCCTGGGGGAGAGCTAATTTACATACTGAGCAAAGCCCAAAAGCTCATTGTGTTCCTTGAGACCCCGCACTGATCAGGCATTTATGGCATATGCTATCCAAGACATTCTGGTGGAGAAACCTATTTAAAGGGGCTATCCAAAAAATACAAAAACAGAGCCAATTTCTTTCAAAAACTGCTCCCTGTCTGTCTCCAGGTTGGGTGGGGTTTTGCAGCTCAGTTCCATTAAAGTTAATGGAGCCAAGTTGTAATACCACACATCACCTGGGGACAAACGTGGGGCTGTTTTTGAAATATATTAGCTCGGTTTTTCTAAAGGATAACCCCTTTAAAGTCAAAAATTGTAATCTGTCTAAGTTGGAGGTATATAAATCCCTGCTCCATTTTCTTTTGTGGACAAACTGATACATGAGCTCCAAAATGTCTGGGGCATCTGAAGCGTAAAGTGAAGTCTAATATGCACATAACCCTAGGCAGTAGTGTGAATCCAGGGAATACAGAGCAGCGCAGTATGTCGGCTGAATTACTACAGAGGTCATTTACATTTTCAGCTAAACACAAAAGCAGCCGTACTAACATCCACTCTGTCTATATGTCTATTCTTCATCACTCATATTATTTCAATTAGTTTAATATACAGAGTAAAAAAAAAGTTGCACAATATTTAGGTATTTCTCATATCGAATGTCTGCACATTGAGACCACAATAAATTAAATTAGGACTTTGATGATAGCAAACATCATAATGCATCTTTGTTTGGCAAAGCCAGCCTAATAAAAATTGACAATCTTCTCACAGATATCAAATGTCTTGCAGATGCTGCGATTAGAGTAGTCAGATATAAGGATTTTATCTCACCGGGATACATCAAAATAAAGAGAAAAGACTAAACTGACTGAAAATGAAAGAGAGGTGCAAAGAATTGCTATTATTATTGCTATTTGATAGAAAAAAAATATGATTTTGAAAAATGCAGAGATGGCCACAGCCCCTTTCTCCCCTACCCGATTATCTCTTCTCTAATCAAAATCATACCAGCTAATAGAAGTCATATTTCAATGGTCAGAACATAGTCAGCTAGTGACTCCAGTCAGCTCATTTTCTAACTGTATCTGGATTTTGACCAGGAGTGAAAACCGTGGTCTGCTTTCCTGCTCCTGACCCTAACAGAAAACCGTGGTCTGCTTTCCAGCTCCTGACCCTAACAGAAAACAGTGGTCTGCTTTCCAGCTCCTGACCTTAACAGAAAACCATGGTCTGCTTTCCAGCTCCTGACCCTATCAGAAAACAGTGGTCTGCTTTCCAGATCCTGACCCTAACAGAAAACAGTGGTCTGCTTTCCAGCTCCTGACCCTAACAGAAAACCTTGGTCTGCTTTCCAGCTCCTGACCCTAACAGAAAACAGTGGTCTGCTTTCCAGCTCCTGACCCTAACAGAAAACCTTGGTCTGCTTTCCAGCTCCTGACCCTAACAGAAAACAGTGGTCTGCTTTCCAGCTCCTGACCCTAACAGAAAATCACGGTTTGCTTTCCAGCTCCTGACCCTAACAGAAACCGTGGTGTGCTTTCCAGCTCCTGACCCTAACAGAAAACCGTGGTCTGCTTTCCTGCTCCTGACCCTAACAGAAAACAGTGGTCTGCTTTCCTGCTCCTGACCCTAACAGAAAACAGTGGTCTGCTTTCCGACTCCTGACCCTAACAGAAAACCGTGGTCGGCTTTCCTGCTCTTGACCCTAACAGAAAACAGTGGTCTGCTTTCCGGCTCCTGACCCTAACAGAAAACAGTGGTCTGCTTTCCTGCTCCTGACACTAACAGAAAACCGTGGTCTGCTTTCCAGCTCCTGACCCTAACAGAAAACCGTGGTCTGCTTTCCAGCTCCTGACCCTAACAGAAAACCATGGTCTGCTTTCCAGCTCCTGACCCTATCAGAAAACAGTGGTCTGCTTTCCTGATCCTGACCCTAACAGAAAACCGTGGTCTGTTTTCCTGCTCCTGACCCTAACAGAAAACAGTGGCTCCTTTCCGGCTCCCACCTCCCTCATAAACCGAGGGATCCAGTTACATTTTGTCCACAGATGTCTATGCAGAGGGAAGGGGGGACTATACGAGCAAAGCAAGGATCAGCACCTCACCCGTAGTAATTTCCATTCCACCCTCACCTCAGTACATAGGCTTTGACTACAGCCTGGAGATACTCATAGAATGGAAGATGTGGTCCAACGGGGTATAGATGAAAACAGAAAACTTTACAATGTAAAACAGGGGGGGGGGGGCTAGAAACAGTCAGAGGAAGACGGCTAGACTGCAGAGAGACTGCACAAGTTCCTGAAAGTGTATTATATATTACTCTAGACCTTGATTCACCATACAGGCTGATCTATACTGCTGATCTTTAATGTCATCCATGCTGCTGCTGCTTCTTATCCGTGTGTTTGCAGTGCCTGGCAGACATCATAGAGTTTAGACACCACTCACTACCTTAGGATGACTTAAAATGAAATATGAAGACTGCAAAGCAAAAATTTAGGTGACAAAATGTCATATACTAGTTATATAATTGCCAGAAATAGTGCTATTTCTCATGTACACACACAACAGCTTAACTAGAAACGTTAGCTGAAATGGCAGATACACTTTTATGTTGCCTGAACCAAGAGTCATCTGGACAATCCCTAGTGGCTTCTCCTCACCCACAGTCTTAATTTAAAGATCTGTACCTATTGGGTATAGTGAGATATCTATCATTCAAGGCCAGTAGGGCAGGTAGAAGCCCCCAGGGATAATTTGCAATTTAGGCAGCATGATGACCGCTCCCCTTTAAGTCTCCCATTCCCTTTTAGTTTTGAAGCTGTATAGAGCTTGTATTCTTGGAAGTATTGTCTTTCTAAGCTGGCCATAAAAATGAATGTAAGCCAAACCCACCAATTTTGGTGCCACCAGTGGATGTGTATGGGGGGGGGGGGGGGGGGGGGGGGGAATCCAAGAAAAAGATTGGGCTGATATATTTCAGCTTGCACAATCTTTTTTTTTTTCTTTCAGGAAGATAGATAAACTACCATCTAAAATTTATAGCAAGTTTAATTATTGACTTAATTTATTGACATCCCACAGTAATCCTAGCAAAAGGGGTACATTATACTGTATACCTCATTCACACCTAGAGGAATAAAGCCACATGAAATAAAAAGTAAGGCTAAGTGAACATCTGTATCAGCGCTCCATCACAGACGGTCCACAGAGAAAAACAGAGCCGGATGGTGCATTGGATCCCATTGACTTCAATGGGGTCTGTCTGGGATCCGTTTATTACTAGGATTTGAGTAGACGAAATTTGCTGTATTTTTTTCTCGGGTCATGTAACACCTGTTTTTTTTTTTTTTTTTATGCAAACGAAGCTCCAATGCAGAGGTAAGCTTAGCCTAAGATAAGACCTTTATCAATACTGGCACATATTCCACATAGAAAAGCCAAAGCATAGAGTATTCCCCTGGACAGTGGGGCTAATCCAGGAGCGTGACTAGGGCTGCAGAAGTAGTAATCACACCAGAGTCCTGGTGCCTAAGGCCGTGTTCACACCGCAGAAATTCCATGCAAAATTCTGCATGAATTTTCCAAGCTGAATTCTGCCTAAATTTATTGCCCATTAACTTTTATGTGATTCTGCAAGGATATTTACACAGCAGGGCGTTCCGCTAAAGAAATTGGCAAGTCTGGTCTTATATTTTTCCAGACTTTGGCTGCGGAATCCTATTAAAGCCAATGGGGCTTAATTTCTGCCAAATTCTGGCAGATTTCACGCACAATGCATGCGGAATACATGCAGATTCTACACGGAATCCGCACAAATTTTAAGGCTATATTCACACGGCAGCATTTCTGCACATCCACAATAATTCCGCGTCCACATTCATTTGGGTGGTTTCTGGCTTGTGTGGATTTATCTTTACTGAGCTGCAGAATTCGTGCGAAAATTTTCATGTGATATTCTGCTAAGGAAATTTTTGCAGCCCACACTCTGGAAAAATATGTCTGGTCTTATAGTTTTCCAGACTTTGGCTGCGGAATCCCTTTGAAGTCAATGGGACTTGAGCTCTGCAGAATGCATGCAGATTCCGCGTGAAATCCGCACACACTATCACTGTTCAATTAAATAAAATCTATCTTATTACTGAGCTGCGGAATCATGCGGTAACCCATGCGGAAATTTCTGCACCGATTCTGCATGTGTTTAAAAACTGCAGAATTTTGCACCAAACAAATGCAAATGCAGAATTCATGCAAATAGGCAGAATTTCTGTCATGTGAACGCGGAGATAGAAAACACCAACATAATATATGTTGCATATTAGACATGGGGACCCTTGTAACAGATTTTGCATTGGAGGCGTGAAGAAATCCATGTTTCAGTTCCCGATTTCTGATGCTTTTTTTTTTTTCTAAAATCCCAAAGCAAATCCAGAACATGTGAACTCTTCTAAGCCATGCGCACAGTCCAACAGTCATTACAGTTCTTTGCTGTGAAAGAGTTAAGAATCCCTCCCGGCGCACATGTTCTGTCCTCTTCATACGGTAGCACACGATACGGCTGCATAAAGATTACAGCATTACTTCTTAATGAAATTATTTTTTCAGCCCGCAGAATAACCAAACATCAGAATGTTTCCTGACTGTCATTTGCGCTAATGCAATTACAGCGGTAAAATAAACACAGATGGCGCACGGCACAATTGAGGCCTTCATCTCTAGCTATTCTCTTTGCGGGTTACGCTGATTCAAGTGGACAGTGCACTTTTCACTTCTTCTTGGAAACAGATATACGGAGCTCGAAATGAAATAGCACGGAACCAGATTTACACGTGCAGAATAAAATGGCTTCTGTACGGTTCTCTTTTCATGTACGCTTCAGTAAGCAGCAAACGTTACATTCTGAAAGATGAAAACCGTCCGTATGTATAGGATCAGATGTTACTGGTAACCAAAACAGTCCCTTAACCACCATAACATAAGCAAACCCCCTGCTTCCCTGTGAAAGATCCCTGAAGAGCAAGAATACAATGAAGGGTCTAATACTGAGCTGCAATGATGACCTGTTCTCCCTGGATTGTTGACGTCAATGAGGCTTCCTTACAAGTTGCATCCATCTTTATGAAGTTTCTAAACTGACCTCTAGTAGTAAAAGAGCTCCTCTTCAATAACAAACTACTAACAGGTGAAAAGCTTAAAGGGGTACTCCACTGGAAAAAAAATTTTTAAATCAACTGGTGCCAGAACGTTAAACAGATTTGTAAATTAATTCTATTTAAAAATCTTGACTCTTCTAGTACTTATTAGCTGCTGAATGTTCCAGAGGAAGTTCTTTTCTTTTTGAATTTATTTTCTGTCTGACCACAGTGCTCTCTGCTGACACCTCTGTCCAGAGCAGGAACAATTCCCCATAGCAAACCTCTCCTGCTCTGGACCATTCCTGATATGACAGAGGTGTCAGTAGAGAGCACTGTGGTCAGACAGAAAAAGAAATTAAAAAAGAAAAGAACTTCCTCGGTAGTATACAGCAGCTGATCACGCCCCCTCCTATAGACTTGCATTGAGGGGGTGGGGCAGGACGTCACGAGTTCCCTGCGCCAGCTCCAGTGTTTAAAACAGTTTGTTCCAAACGCTGAGCAGCGGAGTACCCCTTTAAGTTTATCACTAGGCTAGTAATTGCGGCCACCGGATGCTATTAATCTATGATAAAGGATAGAAGGCATGCTACAATATTTTAACTTGTGTGTAAAATTTTCAGCAAAGTTTGTTTGTTTGTAGATATTTATTAGCAGTTAGTATATGGGAAAATAGGGATTTCAGTTATCACCTATATGTTTTTTTTGTATGATATAAAAATTTGACTCTTCATTCATACGCCTCCTTGTACAGACTGACAAATAAAGAGGCCTTACGACAAGTGGAACGGTACCTTTAGGGTAAGTCACATGTAGCGCATCCGCATCATAAAATACACTACGTGTGACCCTAAAGCAGTCACAAAAGCAATATTCGTGCTGCGGCCAGGTAGCTCTGTTTGTCCGCTCGTAGCAAAG
This sequence comes from Hyla sarda, assembly GCF_029499605.1. NCBI lineage: Eukaryota > Metazoa > Chordata > Amphibia > Anura > Hylidae > Hyla > Hyla sarda. Next base: position 344,309,275 of record NC_079193.1, on the reverse strand, counting down.
AATTTCCGCCGCTACAAGCAGACACACAGAGCTACCGGGATGCAGCAGGAAACTCGCTGTGACTGCCGTTGGCACATCCTCAGTGTGAAAGTGCGGATGCACTACGTGTGACCCTACTCTTAAAGGGGTACTCTGGCCCTAGACATAGGGGATAAGATGTCTGATTGCGGGGGGGGGGGGGGGGGGCGCCACTGTGGACCCCCGCGATCTCGGCTGCGGCACCCCAGACATCCGTTGCACTACGCAAACTTCGCCCTGTGCCGGATGACTGGCAGAGGTTCGAAATGTCATGGTCAAGCCCCCTCAATGCAAGTCTATGGGAGGGGACGTGACGGCTGTCACGCCCCTTCCATAGACTTGCATTAAGGGGGCATGGCTGTGATGTCATGAGCGGGGCGTGACCGTGAAGTTACAAGACGTTACAAGCTGCACTCGACACTCTAAATGAATACCAGGTGCAGCAGGGAGATCACGGGTGTCCCCAGCGGCGGGAGCCCTGCGATCAGACAGATGTCTAGGGGTGGAGTACCCCTTTAATCAGCTTACTGGCAGGGTTGTTGAGTGTCAGACCCCCACCAATGAGATATTGATCCAGAGGATAGGCCAGCAATAATAATAAAAAAGTCCTGAGAACCCTGTAATGTCATATGAATCCAGCCTTAGTGTGTGAACAACCAAAGTACATGGAGAAATCCAAACATGAGGAAAACATTCAAACTTCATGCAGTAGTTTTTTTGTATGTTATGTTATGTTTTTGTATGTTATTTCTTGAGAACCTTGTCAAGTGACTGTATTATGTCAATAACAGGACTGCAAAAACTCCAGTCTAAATACATTGGGGGTCATATTCAAAACTCTTCACTTCAAAAATGTCACGTTCACATCAGATATTCAAAGTATTTTGCATGAAAATTATCCAAGGTTTACACCAGTCACAGCAGTTTTTCAAAAGTGGGTGTGGCTATGTAAATCTCATGTTTTACATAACATTTTCAAAGGGGTGAGGGTCCATTTGACATCCAAAATTTCACACCAGGTTTTTGCTAGTGTAGAAATCACAGAAATGGTTGTAGTTTTTTTTTGTTTTTTTTTCCCTTTAGTTTTTTTGGGAAAAAGGTCTTATTTAATCAATTATTGAAAAATAAATATTAATGGAAAATGTTATTAAAAAATTAAAATAAATGGGGCCACGGGGTGTAGTGATGTAGGTGGATGGGGCAAGATGGTATTAACCCCAGAGGCAAGATGTTGTCAACCCCTAATGTTCGTGACCACAGAGTGGTGTTTGGGTATCGGGAACTACCCAAACGATATCTCCACTATCCCAATGGCTAAGCAGTAAAATGAGAGTCAACGACCAGGTTATGGTTAACGTAGGCTTTACTGAGGTCAGACAGTTGTTTCAGTCTCTACAGCTCGGCCAGAATCCCAGAGAGGTGGCCAGGAACACAGAAGGACCTCACAGCTTGCTTGGACTAGTTGGACTTGTAATAGACTTTAGATAATTGACTTGAGGCTTGACTGGACTGTAGATAGTGACAGCAGACATAGACTTGACTTACTGGAAGTGACTATAGATTTGAGGCCTTCCAGGTAGCTGGACACTATAACTGAGACTTCTGATCATGACTGTACCCCAGTAGGAATGATGGTGTAAGCGGAGGAAAAAGAGAAAGATTGCAGCACCTGCCTTCCTTATATAGGGGGCTGAACTATAAGCCCATAGGTCAAGCTGCGGGTCATGTGTTAAGCTGGTGCTATCTGGGTAACATGTGATAACATCATGTGAACATATCATGTAACATCTCACAGGTCCTTTAGACAATTACATTAGTCCTCCAAAGGTCCTTTATACTGTCTATACATTATATATATATTTTATATTAATGTCTATACATTATATATATCTATCTATATATATATATATATAGATAGATATCCAAAAAATGCAGCACTACTATACCACAGTAGACGGGTGCCAGCTCCTCAGGCTCGATCACAGCCAATTGATAACTTCAAAAAATGGTGCGGCACTCCAAATGTCCAAAAAAATAACGTATTTATTCCACATGTCAAACAGTGCGACGTTTCAGCCCCTCAATGGAGCTTTTTTCAAGCATAGTGATACCACACACAGGCTGGGGTTATATACCCAGCTCAGTAATGAACAGTAATTACATAATTAATCAATACAGTGATAAAAATACATAAAATAACAGTGCAATTTAAAAAAAATAAAGTGCTTAAGAGTACCATAGGTACATATATAATGTGTACAGTGTCACAGTGAAAGTTAAAAAGCAATGTGGCTTGAATATACAAAACTCCATCATAATAATAGTTAATAATACACCACTGATGCATATAAACCATAATTAAATATACATATATAGAAAACGCCTACCCGCTCTGTTGCCATGCCGTTCGCCAATCTGTTCACATCCTGTTTCCGGGATGCCTTCCCGGAAACAGGATGTGAACAGATTGGGAGATTTTCTGGCGCAGGCGCATACTGTTTGTATACAAGCCAAACGTGGCGAACGGCATGGCAACAGAGCGGGTAGGCGTTTTCTATATATGTATATTTAATTATGGTTTATATGCATCAGTGGTGTATTATTAACTATTATTATGATGGAGTTTTGTATATTCAAGCCACATTGCTTTTTAACTTTCACTGTGACACTGTACACATTATATATGTACCTATGGTACTCTTAAGCACTTTATTTTTTGTAAATTGCACTGTTATTTTATGTATTTTTATCACTGTATTGATTAATTATTTAATTACTGTTCATTACTGAGCTGGGTATATAACCCCAGCCTGTGTGTGGTATCACTATGCTTGAAAAAAGCTCCATTGAGGGGCTGAAACGTCGCACTGTTTGACATGTGGAATAAATAAGTAATTTTTTTGGACATTTGGAGTGCCGCACCATTTTTTGAAGTTATATATATATATATATATATATATATATATATATATATATATTACAATAAATAACATTAAAGTATCAGCAGGGGAGACACTGCAGGAGGGCCCAAGGTCACTTAGAGACTCAACCTGACAGAGCCTAAGAGTAGTGCAGGACCATGTCCTGTACTGGGATATTACAACTGCACCTGAACTCACATATAAGCCCCAGAAATGTTTTATTTATACAGTTATTGTTTGTCTGGGCACTAGTAATCATGGTATATTACATGAAATGCTTCCCCCAGAATTTTCGGGGATGTAAAATTTAGACATTGGCGCCAAAAGTGCAAATTTTGACGCTAAAATTGGCAATTTCGGCACAAAAAAATATAATATGGCGGCAGCAAAAAAAAATAGTGGTGCAAAATTTGGCAATTTTTGGCGCGAAAAAGACAAAAGTGGCACGAAAATGAACTCTCACATATCTTCAAGCCCTTTGAAAATATGAGGAGAAAAAAAAGTGTAATTAATACATCTGGAATAGAAATTACAGTAGTTTTTGAATATGTCCCCCATTGTCATGGAAAAACCTCCAGCATTACTACGTGAAACAGTATAGTCTATGTGGGAAGTTGTCTGGTTCCACAATCAACTCTGAGAAATGTTTGGGAAAATGTGAACCTGAGAGGTACGTATGATCAGCCACGAAAAAACAAATCATTTCTCCTCCCCTAAGGAATACAAGCCTATCGTCAGTCTATATACACACATACTGCCGACAGCTCCGCTAATGTACACGATGAATGATATTTAACAGTTACAGTAGCGACAAAATAAACATGTCGCCGGGAGACGAAATGATCAGAGGTGCCCGCAGAAGTATTGGTAACTACTGTTGATACAACTACAAAACATTTTACACTACCGCTACAGCTCTGACCAATGAAAAAACGGCAAATAATAATATATGACCCATGGTGTAAAGCTTTCTCCTACGAAAGCTAGGACCCCCACCAATCTCTAGAATAAGGGAACATTAGTTCATAGAGGCCTCTTCATCATCATCTGAATGTGTTCCAGATCATGAAATTTCAAAGGGGCCAGAGCTTCCTGATCTGGGGACTGACTGGGTTCCATAAATCCTTACCCCATTAATCAAAAAGGTATGGTAATATCCTAAACAGGGACCCTTATATGTCCCAATGATGTCCACGGACCCTAAGATATTATATGGAAAGAGGATGTGCATTCTAAAAGACTATAATAAACTTTAAGGGGTGCTCCGCCCCTAGACATCTTATCCCCTATCCAAAGGATAGGGGATAAGATGTCTGATCGTGGGGGTCCCGCCGCTGGGAACTCCCACGGTCTCTCCTGCAGCACCCCTGTCATCTGGTGCACGGAACGAGCTCCGTGCACCAGATGACAGAGGTGCTGCAGGAGAGATCGCGGGGATCCCAGTGGCGGGACCCCCACGATCAGACATCTTATCCCCTATCCTTTGGATAGGGGAAAAGATGTCTAGGGGCGGAGTACCCCTTTAAAATAAAACGTCTGATCCCTGGCACTGCCATTTCGACTTTCACCGCTTCCCCTTGATCACCCTTTCCTGGTTATGCCTTGACACCTAGAAAACTGCCTCTTTAATTTAAATGAAATATAGTAATATGTATTACCAAATGGTGTCTAAAATGCACAATTTAAACACAAAAACATTCCTTTCTTCCAGGCTAAAGTGTCTTAAATGGGTACTCCGATGGAAAACTTTTTTTTAAAATGAACTGGTGCCAGAGAGTTAAACAGAATAGCAAATTACTTCTATTAAAAATCTTAATCCTTCCAGTACTTATTAGCTGCTGAATACTACAGAGGAAATTATTTTCTTTTTGGAACACAGTGCTCTCTGCTGACTTCTCTGTCCATTTTAGGAACTGTCCAGAGCAGCATATGTTTGCTATGGGGATTTTCTCCTACTCTGGACATTCCTAAAATGGACAGAGATGTCAGCAGAGAGCACTGTGTTCCAAAAAGAAAATAATTTCCTCTGTAGTATTCAGCAGCTAATAAGTACTGGAAGGATTACAATTTTTTAATAGAAGTAATTTACAAATCTGTTTAACTTTCTGGCACCAGTTGATTTAAAAAAAAAAAAAAAGTTTTCCACCGGAGTACCCCTTTAACCCCTTAACCCTTTAAGGACTCAGCCCATTTTGGCCTTAAGGACTCAGACAATTTAATTTTTACGTTTTCATTTTTTCCTCCTCGCCTTCTAAAAATCATAACTCTTTTATATTTTCATCCACAGACTAGTATGAGGGCTTGTTTTTTGCGCGACCAGTTGTTCTTTGTAATGACATCACTCATTATATCATAAAATGTATGGCGCAACCAAAAAACACTATTTTTGTGGGGAAATTAAAACGAAAAACGCAATTTTGCTAATTTTGGAAGGTTTTGTTTTCACACCGTACAATTTATGGTAAAAATGACGTATGTTCTTTATTCTGAGGGTCAATATGATTAAAATGATACCCATTATTACGTACTTTTATATTATTGTTGCGCTTAAAAAAAATCACAAACTTTTTAACCAAATTAGTACGTTTATAATCTCTTTATTTTGATGACCTCTAAATTTTTTATTTTTCCGTATAAGCGGCGGTATGGGGGCTCATTTTTTGCGCCATGATCTGTACTTTTTTTTGATACCACATTTGCATATAAAAAACTTTTAATAAATTTTTTATAATTTTTTTTTTAATAAAATGTATTAAAAAAGTAGGAATTTTGGACTTTTTTTTTTTTTTTTCGTTCACGCCGTTCACCGTACGGGATCATTAACATTTTATTTTAATAGTTCGGACATTTACGCACGCGGCAATACCAAATATGTCTATAAAAAATGTTTTTTACGCTTTTTGGGGGTAAAATAGGAAAAAACTGACGTTTTACTTTTTTATTGGGGGAGGGGATTTTTCACTTTTTTTTTTACTTTTACTTTTACATTTTTTTACATTTTTTTTTTACACTTGAATAGTCCCCATAGGGGACTATTCATAGCAATACCATGATTGCTAATACTGATCTGTTCTATGTATAGGACATAGAACAGATCAGTGTTTTCGGTGATCTTCTGCTCTGGTCTGCTCGATCACAGACCAGAGCAGGAGACGCCGGGAGCCAGACGGAGGCAGGTGAGGGGACCTCCGTCTGGCGTTCTGAATGATCGGATCCCTGCAGCAGCGCTGCGGGCGATCCGATCGTTCATTTAAATCGCGAACTGCCGCAGATGCCGGGATCTGTATTGATCCCGGCACCTGAGGGGTTAATGGCGGACGCCCGCGAGATCGCGGGCGTCGGCCATTGCCGGCGGGTCCCTGGCTGCGATCAGCAGCCGGGATCAGCCGCGCATGACACGGGCATCGCTCCGATGCCCGCGGTTATGCACAGGACGTAAATGTACGTCCTGGTGCGTTAAGTACCACCTCACCAGGACATACATTTACGTCCTGCTTCCTTAAGGGGTTAAGGACCCATGATGTACCTGTACTTCATGAGTCCTCTCCCTTTCTAGAATGCAGGGCCATGGCCTCTAACAATGGCTGGGACCCGCGGCTAATAGAGCATAGCACTGATCACGGTGCCGGGCGCTATTAACCCTTTAGACGCGGCGTTCAACTTTTAACGCCGCGTCTAAAGTGAAAGTAAATCATTGCCGGTTAGCTCAGGGGGCTGTTCGGGATGTCTGGGGCGAAATCGCGGCATCCCGAACAGCTGTGAGACAGCAGGAGGGTCCCTTACCTTGCCTACTGGTGTCCGATCGCCAAATGACTGCTTAGTGCCTGAGATCCAGGCATGAGCAGTCAAGCGGCAGAATCATTGATCAATGGTTTCCTATGAGAAACCATTGATCAATGTAAAAGATCAATGTGTGCAGTGTTATAGGTCCCTATGGGAGCTATAACACTGCTAAAAAAGAGTGAAAAAAAAAAGTGAATAAAGATCATTTAACCCCTTCCCTAATGTAAGTTTGAATCACCCCCCTTTTCTCATAAAAAAACCCAGTGTAAATAAAAATAAAAATAAACATATGTGGTATCGCCAAGTGCGGAAATGTCCGAACTATAAAAATATATTGTTAAATAAACCGCATCAATGGCGTACGCACAAAAAAATTCCAAAGATCAATAAGTCCTATCAATACAAAAATGGTACCGATAAAAACTTCAGATTGCGGCGCAAAAAATGAGTATACGTATACATTAAACGTATACATTTTCCTGCATGAAGTTATGATTTTTTCCAGAAGTACGACAAAATCAAACCTATATAAGTAGGGTATCATTTTAATCGTATGGACCTACAGAATAATGATAAGGTGTCATTTTTACTGAAAAATTTACTGTGTAGAAACGGAAGCCCCCAAAAGTTACAAAATTGTGTTTTTTTTTTCCAATTTTGTCGCACAATGATTTTTTTTTCCGTTTCACCGTAGATTTTTGGGTAAAATGACCGATGTCATTACAAAGTAGAATTGGTGGCGCAAAAAATAAGCCATAATATGGATTTTTAGGTGCAAAATTGAAAGTTATGATTTTTTAAAGGTAAGGAGGAAAAAACGAAAATGCAAAAAAACGGAAAAACCCTGGGTCCTTAAAGGGGTATTCCGCCCCTAGACATTTTATCCCCTATCCAAAGGATAGGGGATAAGATGTCAGAACACCACGGTCCCGCTGCTGGGGACCCCTGGGATCCCCGCTGCGGCACCGCGCTATCATTACAGCACAGAGCGAGTTCGCTCTGCACGTAATGATGAGTGGTACAAGGGCCGGAGCATCGTTACGTCACGGCTCCGCCCCTCGTGATGTCACGTCCCGCCCCTTTCAATACAAGTCTATGGGAGGGGGCGTGGCGGTCGTCACGCCCCCTCCCTTAGACTTGCATTAAGGGGACGGGCCATGACGTCACGCTGCTCCGTCCCCTGTATCGCCCGTCATTACGCACAGAGTGAACTCGCTCTGTGCTGTAATGATAGCGCAGTGCCGCAGCGGGGATCCCAGGGGTCCCCAGCAGCGGGACCACGGCGGTCTGACATCTTATCCCCTATCCTTTGGATAGGGGATAAAATGTCTAGGGGCGGAATACCCCTTTAAGGGTTTAATGAGTTAGAAGTTAGCTGTCATTTAATGTAACTTTTCAGAATAAGCCTGAGGTAAGATCTATTACTTACAGTTGCCTCTTTGCCGACTTTGTTTCATTGCAGATTCTGGTCTCTACAGTCACTTAGTCTCTCATCTTTCTCCTCACCTTTCCCATCTCCACAGACTTTTATGGACAGCATGTTAAAGGAGTACTCCGGTGGAAAAAAAATTTTTCTTCAAATCAACAGGTTCTATAAAGTCATACAAATTTGAAAATTACTTCTATATAAAAATCTTAATACTTCCAATACTTATCAGCTGCTGTATAGTACAGAGGAAGTTGTATAGTTTTTCTGCTCTCTGCTGACACCTCTGTCCATGTCAGGAACTGTCCAGAGCAGGAGGGGTTTGCTATGGGGATTAAGATTTTTTAATAGAAGTGATTTACAAATCTCTTTCTAGCACCAGTTGATTTGAAAAAAAATCATTTTCCTCCGGAGTTCCCCTTTAACTGATTTGTCAGTGAACTGCAGGTCTGTCTTGTGAATTCATAAAAAGGAATAATTGGTCAGCACATCCTACACGACTATTATATATATCAAATATACAGGTGCACGCTGCTGCTGAACTACAAGTACAAACAATAGAATTACAGCAGCCACTGCTAGAGCTAAGATATATGTGTAATATGACATGTTTAACATTGCAATACTGCTAAAGTGAAAAATAGGGGTTCTCAGCTTACCATGTGGCCAAATAGGGGGAGATTTATTAAAACCTGTCCAGAGGAATGAATTGGCACAGTGTGTGTGTGTGTGTGTGTGTGGGGGGGGGGGGGGGGGAGTTAATTAATTGGCACAGTGGGGGGGGGGGTTAATGAATTGGCTAAGTGGGGGGCGGGGAGGGGGGGGTCAATGAATTGGCACAGTGGGGGGGAGGGGGGGTCAATAAATTGGCAAAGTGGGGGGGGGGGAGGGGAGGGGGGTCAATGAATTGGCACAGTGGGGGGGAGGGGGCTTAATGAATTAACACAGTGGGGGGAGGGGGGTTAATGAACTGGCACAGTGGGGGGGAGGGGAGAGGGTGGTTAATGAATTGGCATGGGGGGGAGAGGAGGGGAAGGGGGTTAATGAATTAGCAAAGGGGGGAGGAAGGGAAGGGGGGTTAATGAATTGGCACAAAGTGGAGGGGGGTTAATGAATTGGCACAGGGGGAAGGAGGGGAGGAGGGGGTTAATGAATTGGCACAGGGGGGAACGAGGGGAGGGGGAGTTTAATTAAATGACACAGGGGAGAGAGGGGGTTAAGGAAATGGCACAGGTGATGGACGGGTTAATGAAATGGCACAGGGGGACTGGGGGGCGGTTTATAAAATGGCACAGGGGGGAGGGGGGGTTGTGAATGAAATGGCCTAGGGGAGGTAATAAAAATTGCACAGGGGGATCAGAGAGGCCACATCAATTCCCAATCCCCCCTCTGATCCCCTGTGCCATTTCAACCCCCCCTCTGATGCCCCCTGTTCCATTTCAACCCTCCACCCCCCCCTCTGATCCCCCTGTGCCATTTCAACCCTCCACCCCCCTCTGATCCCCCTGTGCCATTTCAACCCTCCACCCCCCCTCTGATCCCCCTGTGCCATTTCAACCCTCCACCCCCCACCTCTGATCCCCCTGTGCCATTTCAACCCTCCACCCCCCCCCCCACCTCCCCTCTGATCCCCATGTGCCATTTTGATTCCCAGTCCAGCATTTCATTCTTGGACCCAGGCAGCACAATGTCTTGGGCCGGCCCTGTCACTGCGCTGCAGCCCACTGTTGGGACTGATGGGGGACCTCGCGCAAGTGACATTCCTCCGCAGACTCAGCGGACCCGCGCAGGAGGGTCACACGTCAATCCCCGCCGCCGCAGAAAAGAAGAAACCACGGATGGCCAGTTGAGTGTGTCTGTAAGTGTATCTGTTTAAAGGGGTACTTCACCCAGATACATCTTATCCCCTATCCACAGGATAGGGGATAAGATGCCTGATCGTGGGAGTCCTGCTGCTGGGGCCCCAGCAATCTCCGTGCAGCACTCGGCATTCTAAACAGTATGTCCCAGTGGCAGGACACCCTTGATCAGGCATCTTATTCCCTATCCTTTGGATTAGATGCCTTTGGGCGAAGTACTCTTTAAGGGTATGTTCACACATACAAGATCCTGCGCAGATTTGATGCACAGGATTTGTAACTGCCGATTAGAAGCTGTGATCAGTCATTAAGTTTACATTGAAATCTGCAGCAGAAAATCCTGTGCATCAAATCTGTGTACGTGTGAAGGTACCCTTAAATAGGTGATCCACCATAAGGTGATTTTAGTATGTACATGCCAGACAATAATGGACAGTATATGGCAGTATTATATTTAGAGGGTACATTGTGTGGCAGTATTATATTTAGAGGGTACAGTATGTGGCAGTATTATATTTAGAGGGTACAGTATATGGCAGTATTATATTTAGAGGGTACAGTATGTGGTAGTATTATATTTAGAGGGTACAATATTTGGCAGTATTTAGAGGGTACAGTGTGTGGTAGTATTATAATTAGATGGTACAGTATATGGCAGTATTATATTTAGAGGGTAGAATATATGACAGTATTTAGAGGGTACAGTGTGCGGTAGTATTATATTTAGAGGGTACTGTATATGGCAGTATTATATTTAGAGGGTACAGTATATGACAGTATTTAGAGGGTACAGTGTGCGGTAGTATTATATTTAGAGGGTACAGTGTGTGGTAGTATTATATTTAATGGGTACAGTATATGGCAGTATTATATTTAGAGGGTACAGTATGTGGCAGTATTATATTTAGAGGGTACAGTGTGTGGTTGTATAATATTTGCTGGCATAGTGTCTGTCAGGGTTATATTAATTATTGTTTTAATATAGAGAATCAGAATCTGCTGACAAAGTGAGGAGCCAACCCCGTCTGGGCATCAAGTTCTACAGAAAGAAGATTAAGCTGTAACAAGTCAAGTTTACCATCTGAATAAGATAAGGAAATACTATAGAGAAGACATCAACCTGTGAGTAATGATGTCATTGTGTATTCTCACAGATTGTGTCCCATCAGAGCTGTAGTCAATTTCTGCAGTGATGATGGATGAAACAACAACTCCCATCATAACCATGCCACTGCTTAGATCACACTGGGAGCTGTAGTTTCAAATGTTAAAAACTTCTTCAGCACCGCCTGCTTGCTTGGCAATTGGTATATTCGCTTACCATTCTTGAAATAATTTTCCCTGACATGCTACACCATAGTCGTCCATCACAACAGACCAGAAAGTTACTTTGGGGGAGGGGTTTAAGTGGTGAGTGCCATCTATCAATTCCTGGATATTTTGTACAAAAAGATTGAGCACCAAGAGCTGAAGGAACAAGGGGATTTACCAGAGAGGATTTCTAGGGCTAACTCCACAACCCTTCAGGTGAAGCAGTGTCGTCTGTGCTTTTTTTTATTTGGAAATGTTTGGGGTATAGGGTGATGCCATTTTCTACTGCACCGGGTGACATCAACCCTAGCAACGCTACTGGCAGGGGGTAGTGGTTGCTTGTGCCACCGACAGACACTGCGCCCCCCAGCAGCCGCAAATGTAACCGCACATTGATGATTGATTCAAATATCTCCCACGCCACCATTCCCAAGTTCCCCCCCCCCCCCCCCCTCCACCACCATCCCTGGCGCCGTTACTGGAATAGAGGACTGATGAAGCCAGTCTGCCAGACTAGAGATAGACAAGCACAGCATCCCCCCAGACACCCACATCAGGCATGCTGCAGGTACTACTGTAGCAGAGTGCCCCTTCTGTCTGGTGAAACTGGACAAGACCTGCTGAGTCACATGTTGGTTAAAAGGGGACCACCAGACCTGCTGATAAGCACATGTGGGTGAGAAGTGGACTGGAGCAGACCTGTTGATGAGCACACCTAGGCCAGGAGACAAATCATCTATATTGCATGCAAAAATCATTAAATAGGTAGAGTGGTGAAAAAGGGGCAGATCACAGAGCGGAGTCAAGGGGTGGAGTCAAGGAGGCGGCAAAATAAGCTTTCGCCTAGGGTGGCAAAAATCCTTGCACCAGCCCTGCCTGCTACCATGCCAATGTTCTCAAGGTTGCTGCTGATCTCCACTTCCTGGGCTGGCATTGACACAGAAAATGGCTAAAAATGCCCACTTAGCGAGTGGCTGAGGTGGGTCCCTACTGCGGCCAGTGATTGGATGAGCGGCATTTCCTTTTATTCCCTATGTTTTGAGATGGGACCAGGAAGTGAAGATAAGTGGGGACCCGGTGAATGTGGGTACCATAAAGTTGGGGCATCGGAGAGGTGAATATTTAACTTTTTTTTACTGTGGCCATTTAAAAAACAAACAAAAAAACAGACTTATCCCATTGGACAACCGGCTTCTGCCTGTGAAGGAAGATGTTTGGATAATTTATAATAGGAAAATAGTTCGCTAATAATGTAGAAATGGCTGTAAATGTGGAGCTTCACTTTAATTACTTTGTAGTGAATGTTAGACTTAGAACACATGTGAAGTCTCTGTATATCTGGACATTGCATCAAATTAATAAAGAACATTTGTCTCTTATATTAAATCAATCCCATTTTCAGCCCCATAACAATTCTATTATGTCTTGGCTTATATTATAAATCATGAACAGATAGTGTGCGTTTTCTATCAGAGAACCTTCTGTAACCATTTCATCATGATAACAAACAACGTTTTTTACTGTATGTTCATAGGATTGTGTCATATTCACACGCTATGTTCTGCTAACCTCTGACCCCATGACTGGATATAAAATCCATATAAATCTCAAAGAATGTAGCAATAAATTGTACATTGTTTATCTCGAGAATCAAAAACGCACCCAAAAAAAATGTGATTAGACATAGTATGTATAGTATGTATCTAAGTTCATAAATATTAAAGAGAATGTATCAACCGAAAATGACATATTGTTTAAATCAAATTTTTATTATTAACATTATTTTTTTTACTTTATATTTTAAAACAAATTCAGATAGATTCTGTTTTTTAAACTTTCCAATAGAGCAGACATACACTGCTCAAAAAAATAAAGGGAACACTTAAAACAACACAATGTAACTCCAAGTCAATGACACTTCTGGGAAATCACACTGTCCACTCAGGAAGCAACACTGATTGACAATCAATTTCACATGCTGTTGTGCAAATAGAACAAACAACAGGTGGAAATGATAGGAAATTAGCAAGACCCCCCCAATAAAGGAGTGGGTCTGAAGGTGGTGACCACAGACCACTTCTCGGTTCCTATGCTTCCTGGCTGATGTTTTGGTCACTTTTGAGTGCTGGTGGTGCTTTCACTCTAGTGGTAGCATGAGACGGAGTCTACAACAAGTACACACACAGAGGAGACCAATATATGGAGGGAAATTCAAGATTAATTACTTATAGGCTGCCAACAGGCAACCCAAAAAGACCCTACTTTCCCATATACCCAATTAATAATGTTTAAAGTACAATCTTTATTGTCTTATATCCGCAAATGAAAATTTGCCTCTTGACAAAGCTACTTAGGTAGCAACACATGTCAAGGGTGGCCGTGCCATACTGATTTTAAGTCAAGTGTCTATGCCCCTTATCCACTGATGTGGGTGTATCTGCAGGCACCCACCATCATTCAGATTGGTGCATTTTTTAATAGACCGAATGGTCAGCATGCACATCTATTGAGAGGGTCATACGGCACTTGTATATTTTAATCGTTATATGTGTGGATATGAGACAATTAAGATTGCACTTTTAACATTATTAATTAGGTATATGGGAAAATTGGGTCTTTTTGGGTTGCCTGTTGGCAGCCTATAAGTAAGGAGTCTACAACAACCCACACAAGTGGCTCAGGTAGTGCAGCTCATCCAGGATGGCACATCAATGCAAGCTGTGGCAAGAAGGTTTGCTGTGTCTGTCAGTGTAGTGTCCAGAGTATGGAGGCGCTACCAGGAGACAGGCCAGTACATCAGGAGATGTGGAGAAGGCCACAGGAGGGCAACAACCCAGCAGCAGAACAGCTACCTCCAGCCTTTGTGCAAGGAAGAGCAGGAGGAGCACTGCCAGAGCCCTGCAAAATGACCTCCAGCAGGCCACAAATGTGCATGTGTCCACTGAAACGGTCAGAAACAGACTACATGAGGGTGGTATGAGGGCCCAACGTCCACTGGTGGGGGTTGTGCTTTACAGCCCAACACCATGCAGGACGTTTGGCATTTGCCAGAGGACACCAAGATTGGTAAATTTGCCACTGGCACCCGGTGCTCTTCACAGATGAAAGCAGATTCACACTGTGTACATGTGATAGATGTGACAGAGTCTGGAGATGCTGTGGAGAACATTCTGCTGCCTGCAACATCCTCCAGCATGACCGGTTTGGCGGTGGGTCAGTAATGGTGTGGGGTGGCATTTTTTGAGGGGGCCGCACAGCCCTCCATGTGCTTGCCAGAGGTAGCCTGACTGCCATTAGGTACCGAGATGAGATCCTCAGACCCTTTGTGAGACCATATGCTGGTGCGGCTGGGTTCCTCCTAATGCAAGACAATGCTAGACCTCGTGTGGCTGGAGTGTGTCAGCAGTTCCTGCAAGAGGAAGGCATTGATTCTATGGACTGGCCTGGCCGTTCCCCACACCTGAATCCGACTGAGCACATCTGGGACATCATGTCTCGCTTCATCCACCAATGCCACGTTGTACCACAGACTGTCCAGGAGTTGGCGGATGCTTTAGTCCAGGTCTGGGAGGACATCCCTCAGGAGACGATCCGCCCCCTCATTAGGAGCATTCCCAGGCGTTGTAGGGAGGTCATACGAGCACGTGGAGTTCACACACACTACTGATCCTCATTTTGACATGTTTTAAAGGGGTACTCCTCCCCTAGACATCTTATCCCCTATCCAAAGGATAGGGGATGAGATGTTAGAACGCCCCCGGGATCGCCGCTGCGGCACCGCGCTATCATTACTGCACAGAGCGAGTTCGCTCTGCACGTAATGACAGGCAATACAGGGGCCGGAGCATCGTTACGTCATGGCTCCACCCCTCGTGATGTCACGGCCCGCCCCTTTGAATACAAGTCTGTGGGAGGGGGTGTGACGTCGTCACGCCCCCTGCCATGGACTTGCATTAAGGGGACGGGCTGTGATGTCACGAGGGGCGGAGCCATGACATCACGCTGCTCTGTCCCCTGTATCGCCCGTTATTACGCACAGAGCGAACTCGCTCTGTGCAGTAATGATAGCGCAGTGCCGCAGCGGCAATCTCGGGGGTTGCCAGCAGCGGGATCGTGGCGATCTGACATCTTATCCCCTATCTTTTGGATAGGGGATAAGATGTCTAGGGGCGGAGTACCCCTTTAAGGACATTACATCAAAGTTGGATCAGCCTGTAGTGTGGTTTTCCACTTTGAATTTGACTCCATATCCAGACCTCCATGGGTTGATAAATTTGATTTCCATTGATAATTTTTGTGTGATTTTGTTGTCAGCACATTCAACTATGTAAAGATGAAAGTATTTCATACGATTAGTTCATTCATTCAGATCTAGGATGTGCTATCTTAGTGTTTCCTAATTTTCTTGAGCAGTGTATAATGCTGACATTTCTTTTCCCAGTTAACTTGTCAGTTTTGCTGAATAAGGTCAGCAGGGGGGCAGATTACTAAACCCATTAAAGGGGTACTCCACTGCCCCAGCGTTCTGAACATTTTTCTCCGAACGATGGGTGTGGGCTACGGGGGTCGTTACGTCACAGCCACGCCCCTTGTGACGTCACGCCATGCCCCCTCAATGCAAGTCTATGAGAGGGGCATGGCAGCTGCCTCGCCCCCTTCCATAGACTTGTATTGAGGGGGCAGTGGGGCAGGGGAGTACCCCTTTAATGGTGCAAAAACATTTTTTTCCTGTGTTTTCACTTTCTCCGCCTCTCCTTTTTTTTGGTCCTAAATCTTTTCGATCCACCATTAACGGCCTTAGGACCAAAATAGTTGCTCTGGGTCATTAACAGGTTAAAGAGAATTATTATATTATAATTTTATATTATGCTCAGAGCTACAGACATAAGCCAATAGCTTATAGGGAGATAAAACATATAATGCCTGTCTCTTAGATAATGGCTGTTATAAAAGTAATAAAACAATGCTTTTCTTACAAGCTCAAGTGTCATAGAGGCTGAACTGAGCTGCAGCATGCATAACTTCTTGCTCCCCAACCCCCTCCTTGCCATGAATGATAATGTAAAAGGCTCAGTGCTGGAAACCAAACCCTTCACATCAATCATACAGGGCAGGATAGTGTGGGGAGGAGGAGTGCGTGTGATTTACTTACTTGTTCTTATGGCATCAGAGATAGCCGTTGTGGCCGTAAACTAACTATTGTGTTATGTATACTAAACAAAGTTAAAAAACAATACACAATGCAAGAATTGCTGTTTCTTGATCAACCTTACCTCCCCCAAAAAATGGAATAACAAGTGATCGAAAAGTGGTATGTGCCCCAAAATATTACCAAGATAGTAGTACCTGCAGAAAACAAGCCATCAAACAGGTCCATGAAAAAAAATTAAAAATAAATAAAAGTTATGATATGAGAACAATAAAAGGATATGACAACACAAAGTGAGTTATTGTTAACATTTTGTATTTATTTAAAAATAGTAAATCATCACAAAACCTATATAAATATACACTACAGTAAGTGAATGTAAGCCTGCCTGGGATAAATATAAATTAATATATATATATATATATATATATATATATATATATATATATATATATATTGTAACAACTTACTACATACTATAATATTTAAATAATTAGTTTAAATTAAAGCATACCTCCAATGATGGTCCAGAATTCCTGGCAACTGTGAGGCCCAAAGCAATCAGGAGACATGTTTGACAGAAGTCCCATCAAGCCATGGGACTTCAGACAAATACTTCTGATCCCTTTAGTCTCGGGGCAAGTCTTGGACCTCACAGTTGCCACGAATTTTAAACAGATATTCTGCCACCGGACCATTGTTGAAGGTACATTTTAATTTAAAGGGGTTCTCCGGTGCTTAGACATCTTATCCCCTATCCAAAGGATAGGGGATAAGATGCCTGATCGTGGGAGTCCCGCCGCTGGGGACCCCCGGGATCTTGGACGCGGCACCCCGTTTGTAATCAGTCCCCGGAGCGTGTTCGCTCCGGGTCTGATTACCGACGACCACAAGGCCGGAGGCGTGTGACGTCACGCCTCCGCCCCCGTGTGACGTCACGCCTCCGCCCCCGTGTGACGTCACACTCCGCCCCTCAATGCATGCCTACGGGAGGGGGCGAACACGGCCTGGGGACTGATTACAAATGGGGTGCCGCGTGCAAGATCCCGGGGGTCCCCAGCGGCGGGACTCCCGCGATCAGGCATCTTATCCACTATCCTTTGGATAGGGGATAAGATGTCTAAGCACCGGAGAACTCCTTTAAGCTGCAGAGTTTGCACAAAAACATAATTTTTTTACCACAATTATGTGCAAAAGTGTATGACTTTTTGGGATTTACGCTGCTTTTGCCAAGAGGGGAAGAAGTTGGAATGGGACTCGTCCTCGCATGAAGGGGGTGTGCCAGGGGTGCCAGCTTGCAACACCAAATATCATAGCTGGCTTAGGTCTCTGCAATGGGTGCAAGGGCACCCACTCCTGCTGGATTTATTAAAATGCATGTATCCAGCAGACCAAAAATGGGTGGGATGTATTTGTTTTGGTAAGCCACATACATCGATTCTCAGCCTTTTGGCTAAGATCAAGTCTAGTATCTATTCTTATCAGTGGTTTGGTCTTTGCCATTGATGTAGAATGAGTGAACGCACTGCACCACACAATCTTCACCTTTGGCAGTCACCCTTGGTATCCCGGCCTTCTGGCTAGGATCAGGGAAATTTTTATAGATCTGGCTGGTTGACCAGGCAGTATATCTACACTCATCCTCTTATTTATTTATTTTTGTATGTCACTGTGCCACTTTGGGTGTCCCTCCTTATTGTCTAGGGGAGGTGTGTGTGGCCATCAGGTTCCTCACCTCCCTGCAATCCCTGGGCATCTTGGCTTCGGTCAAGATGCTGTGGTAGCCCTTGGGGGGGGGGGTGTATGGTAGTG
The DNA here is from genome assembly GCF_029499605.1 of Hyla sarda. Lineage (NCBI taxonomy): Eukaryota > Metazoa > Chordata > Amphibia > Anura > Hylidae > Hyla > Hyla sarda. Next base: position 344,290,996 of record NC_079193.1, on the reverse strand, counting down.
GTGGTATGGTAACGGTATATGAGGGGTTAATATTAACCCTGTCACTCATGACGCCAGGGTGAGGGCTGGTATTATTGAGGTATAGCTTAGGCCTATCGCCACCCTTCCCAGAAACGACAGGCGTATGCAGATAATGACTGAAGGTCCACACTGGAGTTAAACTTGAACTGAAGTAAACTTTACTCTTGAACTTGCGGTACATTCAGAATACAGTAACAGTCTCTGTAATACCCTTGTATAGACTTCAATGACTGACAGTTGCTGTGAACCTTGCATATTTTGCAGGTTAATAGAATCAAGATAATTGGTGCGTGGATCCGTCCGGATTTAGGGGTAGATTAGGTCCGGTAGTCCCGCAGAGTGTTTGGGGATTGATACACTCTATAACTATAATTGTTCAGCCGTTGCCGCAAGGCTCAGGCCTAACTCACTGCGATTACTGCTGTACAGGTCTTCTCTCATCCAGAGCACAGGAGCAAGAGAACTAAAATGGCTGGTGCGTCCCTCATATGGACAGGGGGCGGAGCCTAATTCGATAGGTCCAAGTTCAGCTGTCATTCACCGTCACACAGGCTTCTGGGTGATCATCTGACTTCCTATACACATAATAATACCAAAATGAGGCTAGAAATACCAAAGTGAGGCCTGGAAAGCATCCAGAGTGAGACTTGGAACGCATCACATGACCCGAAGGCCCTGCGACGCCATAGAAACAAGTAATTAACCATTTATTTACATATATTATGCTATTTACATTAACCTATACATAAATTACTAATTATATACTAGAATAGAGGCGACTAGGGGTAGACTAGATTAATAGGAATCCCTACGTCCTAGGGACTCTGGCTATGGGGACCCATAAATAAACAAGTACCGTATAGAATGCGGTACTGGGACACCACAATTGTCACGATTCGGCTTCCAGGTAGTGGATCCTCTGTGTCAGCGAGGGATTGGCGTGGACCGTGCTAGTGGACCGGTTCTAAGAGGCTACTGGTATTCACCAGAGCCCGCCGCAAAGCGGGATGGTCTTGCTGCGGCAGTAGCAACCAGGTCGTATCCACTAGCAACGGCTCTACCTCGCTGACTGCTGAGAAGGCGTGGGACAGAAGGACTAGGCAGAGGCAAGGTCAGACGTAGCAGAAGGTCGGGGGCAGGCGGCAAGGTTCGTAGTCAGGATGGGCAGCAGAAGTTCAGGTACACAGGCTTTGGACACACTAAACGCTTTCACTGGCACGATGGCAACAAGATCCGGCAAAGGAGTGCATGGGAGGAGGTCAGATAAAGGCAGGGAGCAGGTGGGAGCCAATTAAGCTAATTGGGCCAGGCACCAATCATTGGTGCACTGGCCCTTTAAGTCTCAGAGAGCTGGCGCGCGCGCGCCCTAGAGAGCGGAGCCGCGCGCGCCAGCACATGACAGCAGGGGACCGGGACGGGTAAGTGACCTGGGATGCGATTCGCGAGCGGGCGCGTCCCGCTGTGCGAATCGCATCCCCAACGGCCAAGACAGTGCAGCGCTCCCGGTCAGCGGGACTGACCGGGGCGCTGCAGGGAGAAAGACGCCGTGAGCGCTCCGGGGAGGAGCGGGGACCCGGAGCGCTAGGCGTAACAGTACCCCCCCCCCCTTAGGTCTCCCCTTCTCTTTGTCCGGTAACTGCCTCCCCTGGGATGAGGACACCGGGAAAGAATGGAGGGTTTCCTCAACGGCAGGCAGTACAGCAGGAGTGGGAATGGGGAGGGAGGGCAGAGGGCGAGGCCTGGCACGGGGCAGTGTGACACCAGGACGGGGGCCATGGGGAGGCACAGAGGCTTGCCTGACGGGACTGGGAGGGGGGGAGAGGCACTTCCTGTGGCAGGCAGAGTCCCAGTTCCTGATCTCCCCGGTGGTCCAATCAATGGTGGGGGAATGAAGCCGGAGCCAAGGCAGACCGAGGAGGACCTCAGAGGTACAGTTGGGGAGAATGAAGAACTCAATCCTTTCGTGGTGGGGTCCGATAGACATCAGGAGGGGTTCTGTGCGGTAACGCACGGTGCAGTCCAATCTGGCTCCGTTGACCGCGGAAATGTAGAGCGGTTTGACGAGACGGGTCACCGGGATGCTGAATTTATTAACAAAGGACTCCAACATAAAATTCCCGGAGGCACCAGAGTCCAAGCAGGCCACGGCTGAGAGGGAGGAGTTGGCTGTAGGAGAAATCCGCACGGGCACCGTGAGACGTGGAGAAGAAGACTTAGAACCAAAAGATGCAACACCCACGTGAGCTGGGTGCGTGCGTGCGTTTCCCAGGCGTGGAGGACGGATAGGGCAATCCACCAAGAAATGTTCAGTACTGGCACAGTACAGACAGAGATTTTCTTCTCTACGGCGATTCCTCTCTTCCTGGGTCAGGCGAGACCGATCCACTTGCATGGCCTCCTCGGCGGGAGGCCCAGGCGAAGACTGCAAAGGATGCTGTGGGAGAGGTGCTCAGAGATCTAAGTCTTTTTCCTGGCGGAGCTCTTGGTGTCGTTCAGAAAAACGCATGTCAATGCGGGTAGCCAAATGGATGAGTTCTTGGAGGTTGGCAGGAATCTCTCGTGCGGCCAGCACATCCTTGATGCGACTGGATAGGCCTTTTTTAAAGGTCGCGCAGAGAGCCTCATTATTCCAGGATAGTTCAGAAGCAAAAGTACGGAATTGTATGGCGTACTCGCCAACGGAAGAATTACCCTGGACCAGGTTCAACAGGGCAGTCTCGGCAGAAGAAGCTCGGGCTGGCTCCTCGAAGACACTCCGGAGTTCAGCGAAGAAGGCCTGGACTGTGGCTGTGGCAGGATCATTGCGGTCCCAGAGCGGTGTGGCCCAAGACAAGGCCTTTCCTGAAAGAAGGCTTACTACGAACGCCACCTTAGACCGTTCTGAAGGAAACAAGTCCGACAACATCTCCATATGCAGGGAACACTGAGACAAAAATCCACGGCAGAGTTTAGAGTCCCCATCAAATTTGTCCGGCAGGGACAAGCGGAGGTTAGGAGCGGCCACTCGCTGCGGAGGAGGTGCAGGAGCTGGCGGAGGAGATGGTTGCTGCTGTAGCAGAGGCAGAAGTTGCTGTAACATGGCGGTCAACTGCGACAGCTGCTGTCCTTGTTGGGCAATCTGCTGCGATTGCTGAGCGACCACCGTGGGAAGATCAGCGAGACTTGGCAGCGGCACCTCAGCGGGATCCATGGCCGGATCTACTGTCACGATTCGGCTTCCAGGTAGTGGATCCTCTGTGTCAGCGAGGGATTGGCGTGGACCGTGCTAGTGGACCGGTTCTAAGAGGCTACTGGTATTCACCAGAGCCCGCCGCAAAGCGGGATGGTCTTGCTGCGGCAGTAGCAACCAGGTCGTATCCACTAGCAACGGCTCTACCTCGCTGACTGCTGAGAAGGCGTGGGACAGAAGGACTAGGCAGAGGCAAGGTCAGACGTAGCAGAAGGTCGGGGGCAGGCGGCAAGGTTCGTAGTCAGGATGGGCAGCAGAAGTTCAGGTACACAGGCTTTGGACACACTAAACGCTTTCACTGGCACGATGGCAACAAGATCCGGCAAAGGAGTGCATGGGAGGAGGTCAGATAAAGGCAGGGAGCAGGTGGGAGCCAATTAAGCTAATTGGGCCAGGCACCAATCATTGGTGCACTGGCCCTTTAAGTCTCAGAGAGCTGGCGCGCGCGCGCCCTAGAGAGCGGAGCCGCGCGCGCCAGCACATGACAGCAGGGGACCGGGACGGGTAAGTGACCTGGGATGCGATTCGCGAGCGGGCGCGTCCCGCTGTGCGAATCGCATCCCCAACGGCCAAGACAGTGCAGCGCTCCCGGTCAGCGGGACTGACCGGGGCGCTGCAGGGAGAAAGACGCCGTGAGCGCTCCGGGGAGGAGCGGGGACCCGGAGCGCTAGGCGTAACAACAATGCCATAACTATATGGCTCCTTGGCTGATACCCTGGATCCTTGCATTTGCCTTTTGGCCCGGAGGTGAAGGGAAGGTTTGTTGGGTGGCCTCTCTCCTTGGGCACTTGCCTCGGCTCTTAAAAAAAAAAAGCCACATACAGTAAATCTCCCCCATAATGATAAATGAATTGAACAGGCTGTTTAGGGCAAAAGTATGTTTTTTTTTTTTACGGTATGTGCGTGTGCCACAAAGAGTATATTTTTGGCAGTAATTTAAGCATATACCCAAACAGTGGCTATAAAAGTACAATTTTAGCTGTCTAAAACAAGACATGGCTGCTGAAGTATGGAAAGCCAAAAAAGTTGAGCTTCATTAAGACCCAAGACGTGGTCATTGGGGGATTTTTCTAGTTATGTTTATGCAATCTTCAATGTAAGCAAAAATAATGGATATATTAAACTGACAGCGAAATCGAACTGTGAGCCACATTCCTTCTCTTGGTATTTACAAAGAATGCTTATTCTCAACATTTTAATGGCCAAAAACCCTTTCTTGGGAAATCTAAAGTGATTTTTACATTTCTCGAGACTCTTTCGAGCCTGTTAGCTTACTTTAGGAATTAGCTGTGGTGCCACCTTCGTCTCACTGTTGCAATAGAACCACAGATTTGCAGTCTTGATTATTGACTTTCAAAGACTATATTATTGTGAGTTCTCTGCTGAGACTCTGCATGTTGTTGGTATGGTTGGCCTGACTAATGGACACTGAGTAAGAAAAGAATATTATCACTGGCACACACAATTATTCCTATTTTTACTAATTTATTTTTAGCTATTTAAGAAGAACATCAGTTCTCTCTCTTTCAACAAATCAGCAAATTTTCTAAATAACCTGACTTTTATTGATGAAGATATATCTGAAATATCTGGGTAACATCATTCCAATTAGGTATTATTTTAATGTTAATAGGTTTATTAAAGTTTAGGGTTGGTGTTTGTTACGCCGAGCGCTCCGGGTTCCCGCTCCTCCCCGGAGCGCTCGCTACACTCTCGCTCCCGCAGCGCCCCGGTCAGATCCACTGACCGGGTGCGCTGCGATACCGCCTCCAGCCGGGATGCGATTCGCGATGCGGGTGGCGCCCGCTCGCGATGCGCACCCCGGCTCCCGTACCTGACTCGCTCTCCGTCGGTCCTGTCCCGGCGCGCGCGGCCCCGCTCCCTAGGGCACGCGCGCGCCGGGTCTCTGCGATTTAAAGGGCCACTGCGCCGCTGATTGGCGCAGTGGTTCTAATCAGTGTGTTCACCTGTGCACTCCCTATGTATACCTCACTTCCCCTGCACTCCCTCGCCGGATCTTGTTGCCATTGTGCCAGTGAAAGCGTTCCCTTGTGTGTTCCTAGCCTGTGTTCCAGACCTCCTGCCGTTGCCCCTGACTACGATCCTTGCTGCCTGCCCCGACCTTCTGCTACGTCCGACCTTGCTTCTGTCTACTCCCTTGTACCGCGCCTATCTTCAGCAGTCAGAGAGGTTGAGCCGTTGCTAGTGGATACGACCTGGTCACTACCGCCGCAGCAAGACCATCCCGCTTTGCGGCGGGCTCTGGTGAATACCAGTAGTGACTTAGAACCGGTCCACTAGCACGGTCCACGCCAATCCCTCTCTGGCACAGAGGATCCACCTCCTGCCAGCCGGCATCGTGACAGTAGATCCGGCCATGGATCCCGCTGAAGTTCCTCTGCCAGTTGTCGCCGACCTCACCACGGTGGTCGCCCAGCAGTCACAACAGATAGCGCAACAAGGCCACCAGCTGTCTCAACTGACCGTGATACTACAGCAGCTACTACCACAGCTTCAGCAATCATCTCCTCCGCCAGCTCCTGCACCTCCTCCGCAGCGAGTGGCCGCCTCAGGCCTACGACTATCCTTGCCGGATAAATTTGATGGGGACTCTAAGTTTTGCCGTGGCTTTCTTTCACAATGTTCCCTGCACTTGGAGATGATGTCGGACCAGTTTCCTACTGAAAGGTCTAAGGTGGCTTTCGTAGTCAGCCTTCTGTCTGGAAAAGCTCTGTCATGGGCCACACCGCTCTGGGACCGCAATGACCCCGTCACTGCCTCTGTACACTCCTTCTTCTCGGAAATTCGAAGTGTCTTTGAGGAACCTGCCCGAGCCTCTTCTGCTGAGACTGCCCTGCTGAACCTGGTCCAGGGTAATTCTTCCGTTGGCGAGTACGCCGTGCAATTCCGTACTCTTGCTTCAGAACTTTCCTGGAATAATGAGGCCCTCTGCGCGACCTTTAAAAAAGGCCTATCCAGCAACATTAAAGATGTTCTGGCCGCACGAGAAATTCCTGCTAACCTACATGAACTCATTCATCTAGCCACTCGCATTGACATGCGTTTTTCCGAAAGGCGTAAGGAGCTCCGCCAGGATATGGACTTTGTTCGCACGAGGCGTTTTTTCTCCCCGGCTCCTCTCTCCTCTGGTCCTCTGCAATCCGTTCCTGTGCCTTCCGCCGTGGAGGCTATGCAAGTTGACCGGTCTCGCCTGACACCTCAAGAGAGGACACGACGCCGCATGGAGAATCTCTGCCTGTACTGTGCCGGTACCGAACACTTCCTGAAGGATTGTCCTATCCGTCCTCCCCGCCTGGAAAGACGTACGCTGACTCCGCACAAAGGTGAAACAGTCCTTGATGTCAACTCTGCTTCTCCACGTCTTACTGTGCCTGTGCGGATATCTGCCTCTACCTTCTCCTTCTCCACTAAGGCCTTCTTGGACTCCGGATCTGCAGGAAACTTTATTTTGGCCTCTCTCATCAACAAGTTCAACATCCCAGTGACCAGTCTCGCCAGACCTCTCTACATCAATTGCGTTAACAATGAAAGATTGGACTGTGCCGTGCGTTACCGCACGGAACCCCTCCTAATGTGCATCGGACCTCACCACGAAAAAATTGAGTTTTTGGTCCTCTCCAATTGCACTTCCGAAATTCTCCTTGGACTACCCTGGCTTCAACACCATTCCCCAACCCTGGATTGGTCCACAGGGGAGATCAAGAGTTGGGGTCCCTCTTGTTTCAAGGACTGCCTTAAACCGGTTACCAGTACTCCTTGCCGTGACCCTGTGGTTCCCCCTGTAACCGGTCTCCCTAAGGCCTATATGGACTTTGCGGATGTTTTTTGCAAAAAACAAGCTGAGACTCTACCTCCTCACAGGCCTTATGACTGTCCTATTGACCTCCTGCCGGGCACTACTCCACCCCGGGGCAGAATTTATCCTCTCCCTGCCCCAGAGACTCTTGCTATGTCTGAGTACATCCAGGAAAATTTAAAAAAGGGCTTTATCCGCAAATCCTCCTCTCCTGCCGGAGCCGGATTTTTCTTTGTGTCCAAAAAAGATGGCTCCCTACGTCCTTGCATTGACTACCGCGGTCTTAATAAAATCACGGTAAAGAACCGCTACCCTCTACCTCTCATCTCTGAACTCTTTGATCGCCTCCAAGGTGCCCACATCTTTACCAAACTGGACTTAAGAGGTGCTTATAATCTCATCCGCATCAGAGAGGGGGATGAATGGAAAACGGCATTTAACACTAGAGATGGACACTTTGAGTATCTGGTCATGCCCTTTGGCCTGTGCAACGCCCCTGCCGTCTTCCAAGACTTTGTTAATGAAATTTTTCGTGATCTCTTATATTCCTGTGTTGTTGTGTATCTGGACGATATCCTGATTTTTTCTGCCAACCTAGAAGAACACCGCCAGCATGTCCGCATGGTTCTTCAGAGACTTCGTGACAATCAACTTTATGCCAAAATGGAGAAATGTCTCTTTGATTGTCAATCTCTTCCTTTCCTAGGATACTTGGTCTCTGGCCAGGGACTACAAATGGATCCAGACAAACTCTCTGCCGTCTTAGATTGGCCACGCCCCTCCGGACTCCGTGCTATCCAACGTTTTTTGGGGTTCGCCAATTATTACAGACAATTTATTCCACATTTTTCCACCATTGTGGCTCCTATCGTGGCTTTAACCAAAAAGAATGCCAATCCTAAGTCATGGCCTCCTCAAGCGGAAGACGCCTTTAAACAGCTCAAGTCTGCCTTTTCTTCAGCTCCCGTGCTCTCCAGACCTGACCCATCTAAACCCTTCCTATTGGAGGTTGATGCCTCCTCAGTAGGAGCTGGAGCGGTCCTTCTACAAAAAAATTCTTCCGGGCATGCTGTTACTTGTGGTTTTTTTTCTAAGACCTTCTCTCCGGCGGAGAGGAACTACTCCATCGGGGATCGAGAGCTACTAGCCATTAAATTAGCACTTGAGGAATGGAGGCATCTGCTGGAGGGATCAAGATTTCCAGTTATTATTTACACCGATCACAAGAACCTCTCCTATCTCCAGTCTGCCCAACGGCTGAATCCTCGCCAGGCCAGGTGGTCTCTGTTCTTTGCCCGATTTAATTTTGAAATTTACTTTCGGCCTGCCGATAAGAACATTAGGGCCGATGCTCTCTCTCGTTCCTCGGATGCCTCGGAAGTAGAGCTCTCTCCGCAACACATCATTCCTCCTGACTGCCTGATCTCCACTTCTCCAGCCTCCATCAGGCAAACTCCTCCAGGGAAGACCTTCGTCTCCCCACGCCAACGCCTCGGAATCCTCAAATGGGGTCACTCCTCCCATCTCGCAGGTCATGCGGGCATCAAGAAATCCGTGCAACTCATCTCTCGTTTCTATTGGTGGCCGACTCTGGAGACGGATGTTGTGGATTTTGTGCGAGCCTGCACTGTCTGTGCCCGGGATAAGACTCCTCGCCAGAAGCCCGCTGGTCTTCTTCATCCTCTGCCTGTTCCCGAACAGCCTTGGTCTCTGATTGGTATGGACTTTATTACAGACTTACCCTCATCCCGTGGCAACACTGTTGTTTGGTTGGTCGTTGATCGATTCTCCAAGATGGCACATTTCATCCCTCTTCCTGGTCTTCCTTCTGCGCCTCAGTTGGCAAAACAATTTTTTGTACACATTTTTCGTCTTCACGGGTTGCCCACGCAGATCGTCTCGGATAGAGGCGTCCAATTCGTGTCTAAATTCTGGAGGGCTCTCTGTAAACAACTCAAGATTAAATTAAACTTTTCTTCTGCTTATCATCCTCAATCCAATGGGCAAGTAGAAAGAATTAACCAGGTCCTGGGTGATTATTTACGGCATTTTGTTTCCTCCCGCCAGGATGACTGGGCAGATCTTCTACCATGGGCCGAATTCTCGTATAACTTCAGAGTTTCTGAATCTTCTTCCAAATCCCCATTTTTTGTGGTGTACGGCCGTCACCCTCTTCCCCCCCTCCCTACTCCCTTGCCCTCTGGTGTACCCGCTGTGGATGAAATATCTCGTGATCTTTCCACCATATGGAAAGAGACCCAAAATTCTCTCTTACAGGCTTCATCACGCATGAAGAAGTTTGCTGATAAGAAAAGAAGAGCTCCCCCCATTTTTTCTCCCGGAGACAAGGTATGGCTCTCCGCTAAATATGTCCGCTTCCGTGTTCCCAGCTACAAATTGGGACCACGCTATCTTGGTCCTTTCAAAATTTTGTGCCAGATTAATCCTGTCTCTTATAAACTTCTTCTCCCTCCTTCTCTTCGTATTCCTAATGCCTTTCACGTTTCTCTTCTTAAACCACTCATCATCAACCGTTTCTCTCCTAAACTTATCTCTCCCACTCCTGTCTCCGGTTCTTCAGACATCTTTCCCGTAAAGGAGATACTGGCCTCCAAAAAGGTCAGAGGAAAAACCTTCTTTTTGGTTGACTGGGAGGGCTGTGGTCCGGAAGAGAGATCCTGGGAACCTGAGGACAATATCCTAGATAAAAATCTGGTCCTCAGGTTCTCAGGCTCCAAGAAGAGGGGGAGACCCAAGGGGGGGGGGTACTGTTACGCCGAGCGCTCCGGGTTCCCGCTCCTCCCCGGAGCGCTCGCTACACTCTCGCTCCCGCAGCGCCCCGGTCAGATCCACTGACCGGGTGCGCTGCGATACCGCCTCCAGCCGGGATGCGATTCGCGATGCGGGTGGCGCCCGCTCGCGATGCGCACCCCGGCTCCCGTACCTGACTCGCTCTCCGTCAGTCCTGTCCCGGCGCGCGCGGCCCCGCTCCCTAGGGCGCGCGCGCCGGGTCTCTGCGATTTAAAGGGCCACTGCGCCGCTGATTGGCGCAGTGGTTCTAATCAGTGTGTTCACCTGTGCACTCCCTATGTATACCTCACTTCCCCTGCACTCCCTCGCCGGATCTTGTTGCCATTGTGCCAGTGAAAGCGTTCCCTTGTGTGTTCCTAGCCTGTGTTCCAGACCTCCTGCCGTTGCCCCTGACTACGATCCTTGCTGCCTGCCCCGACCTTCTGCTACGTCCGACCTTGCTTCTGTCTACTCCCTTGTACCGCGCCTATCTTCAGCAGTCAGAGAGGTTGAGCCGTTGCTAGTGGATACGACCTGGTCACTACCGCCGCAGCAAGACCATCCCGCTTTGCGGCGGGCTCTGGTGAATACCAGTAGTGACTTAGAACCGGTCCACTAGCACGGTCCACGCCAATCCCTCTCTGGCACAGAGGATCCACCTCCTGCCAGCCAGCATCGTGACAGTGTTTACATGGCCAAGCCCCTGTAAGTCACTGTTTTGCTATATAAAGCAGTGTTTCCTAACCTTTATAGCTTAGGGCACACTTTGTGAATTTTTTTTTTTTACTGTGGGGCGCACCGGAATTCCCCCTCCCCTTATCCGGTTTGTCCCCTGTAGGAGTGACCTGTAGGTAGTTTTCCCCCATATGTAGGATCCTCTGTAGGTCGCTTTACCCTCTAGTTTGCTCCCTGTAGGTAGATTTCTCCCTCTATATAGATCCACCCTGTACTTAGCTTGCCCCTGTAGGTAGATTTCCTCCCGGTAAATAGTGCCCCCTGTAGTTAGTATGCCCCATGTAGGTAAATTTCCCCCCAGGGAGAAAAAAGAAAGACAAAAAGCACATACTTACCTCAGTTACCCCGAAGTCATTGGCATCTTGTCAGGCTTTTTTTTTATTTTTTGCAACCACTAGAGGCCACAGGACCCTTCTCTACCTATGCATATCATGATGTGCATGATGCATATCACTGCCACAGGGGTGCTAGCATGTCTTGTTGCTATCTTCCCTACTGGTTTGCAATAAAACACCACATGGGAACTACTGCTATAAAGAGTCAGGCTGGGTTCGCACTATATAGTATGTGTATGGTATATTTTGGTATAAACAATAGAAAGGTTTGGCAGCATGTACTGTGGTAAACCTATACTGGGCCCAAGGAATTCAATGGACTGATCTTAGTCTATTGGTAATTACATTCTGTCCATTTCCAAACATATATCTTTTATTTCAAAGAAGTGTCCAGCTTCAAGGCGTGCGCTTAAAAGGTGATCAAAGTATATGCAAGATATAGACCCTGATTTACTAAGAGTGTTGTGTAGGTTTCTTTGTGGGTTTTAATTCCCTACAATTTTTTTTCCACAGTATTTACTAAGGTTTCCCAACATTTAGCATTTTTCCCTAAATTATGCTTTTTTACACATGCTCTGATCTGTGGGGTTTACCTTGGCTCAAATCCACCACATTTTCTGTGGAAACCTTAGTAAATATGTTGGGTTTTTGTGAAAATGTTAGTTAAACACCCCTTTTTGTGGCCACACCCCCTTTGGCCATGCCCCTTTTTTGGGTTTTCCAAATTCTGGTGCACAATCTGACACAGACAGAATCTGGCGCATAACCCAACAAGACATGTTGGGTTTGCAATAGTAAATGAGGGACAAAGTGCATATAGCCTTCACGTTTCAGGTCTGGTGACCCGTTAAAGGTCATGTTCTTTTCTTTTGTGAGATTTAGAAGCAAGGTTTCATATGTTTTTGAGTCCCACAAATTAGAAGTATACATTTGGAAATGGATTGAACGTGCTCATAGACTACATTCAGTGCAGTGTATGAAATTGACCCAGCCTGGGTACACCGTGGTATACATCAACATATCTTTCTGCCGGTATGCCAATGTATACCCTGCAATGTAGTCGTGCAATGAAGAAGAATAGAGAACTCAGGATTAGAGATGAATAAATCAATTAGGCAAGAATCCCATTCAGCCTGAATTTAACAAAGAGTAGAGATTTTCTGGAATCCAAATATTTTGTGATTTGTGTTGAATTTGTATCATTCCTGTTCCTGAACACTGAGCGACCCGAAGGTAAGTGATTTTGCTGCATACATTGCATGTTCTGGGTGCTAGGCTCCCTAACTAGCTGCTCACTGTACTGTACAGGAGGCACCGGGATCCCTGCCTTTAACAGGAGTCCCTGCACCTATATATTCTTTAAAGGGGTACTCCGCCCTTAGACATCTTATCCCCTATACGAAGGATAGTGGATAAGATGTCAGATCGCCGCGGTGCTGCTGCTGGGGATCCCCGGGATCCCCGCTGCGGCACTGCGCTATCATTACAGCACAGAGCGAGTTCGCTCTGTGCGTAATGACGGGCGATGCAGGGGACGGAGGCGCGTGACGTCATGGCTCCGCCCCTCGTGACATCACGGCCCGTCCCCTTAATGCAAGTCTATGGCAGGGGGCGTGACGACTGCCGCCCCTCCCCCATAGTCTTGTATTGAAAGGGCCTGGCCGTGACATCACGAGGGGCGGAGCCGTGACGTAACGATGCTCCGGCCCCTTTATTGTGCGGCATTACGGGCAGAGCGAACTCGCTCTGTGCTGTAATGATAGCGCAGTGCCACAGTGGGGATCCCGGGGATCCCCAGCAGTGGCAACGCGGCAATCTGACATCTTATCCCCTATCCTTTGGATAGGGGATAAGATGTCTAGGGATGGAGTACCCCTTTAAGTGGGCAATAGCATTTCTGAATCTGAAGTGAGATCCGAATCCAAAACAAATCAGATTCGCCGAATCGGACAAGAAACAATTCACACAAGATTTACTCATCTCTACTCAGGACCCTTGTTATAGTGATCAATGGGAGTCCCAGCAACCAAACATTTATGGCTTAAAGAGTACCTGTCATGACCGTGTAAAATTTTATAATCCACCCAGTTCTCTGGCCCATCATGATAAACCACTCCCTGCCTTTATTTTTTTATTATTTTTAGTTTTTTACCTTGATATTGCTTTCTATTTTCTGCTCAGTCTGATTCACAGAATCAGAAGGGGTGTTCCCCAGCAGGCGTGACATCATCTGAAGACATTCAGGGGGGAACTTCCTCTCTCACTCTGCTACACACAGCCCAGAGCAGTTCAGTGTGTGAGATGAGCTATGATTGGCTAAGGCTGCACCCCCCCCCCCTCAGCATTTCCTGATTTTGGACTTCTGCCAGGCCAGCAGGAGTCCAAAGTATGTGCAAGAGATGGGGGAAATGTGCTCTGGACAAGTAGGGAGACACCTAGTGGCAGCGTTTTTAAACCAAAATAAAACATAGAAAACTTTTTTTTTTAAACAAAGTGCATTAGGCAGATTTTTTATTTACCATTAGGCGTGCAAAAGCAATTTTTTTTAATGAGAGTGCCCATTTAACCTTTGTGCAAAAACCCTAAAATATCTTAATATCTATGTTCTGGATGGCTGCTCAAGCCCTTGGATCCCCTTGGATTTTGGGTGGACTGGGCAGCTTACTCCTTCAGCGTTACACAATGTTTGATCCGATGTTTTCACAGACTTTGTTACTCACTTTGTAGCTCAGGAGAGGACTGAATATTACTTTTCGGATCTGCTAAGCCTATGTAAACTTTCACAAGGCCAAGCTTCATCATCAGGACAGATCTTCTGTTCTCCGCCTCTCAATAAATCGGCGTCACCAGGTGTCTCATTAAATACTTGCAAGAATTTCCACTACATCCATGCTGAGATTTACATAATTGTTCTTCCAAAAAGGGTGTATTTAAGCTGTGTTCTTGACTCTGTGCACCCATAACATTTCCAGTACTGATGTAAACCATACAGGACAGCCCTTCCCTGCCAGTCTCACTTTACCAATGAAGTAGTACATTTCTTTGATGAAGTGTTGACTTGACTCCTTCTTTGTTCTCTATAACATGAATATATCCCCTCGGTGCACTGTTAATCATTTTATTGGAGCAGGAGCTCAAGTTTTGTTACATTTTGTCTTTTTTAAAAGGTGACATAGAAATGTCGAATTGATGAAGAAGCATTTTTATATAACTTATTAAATAAAAAAATGAAGCTGGGGTTTTACATTACAAAAAATGTTTTTTAAATGTCAAAGAGACATATCAAAAGTTTTTAAACAGTCAGGGTCTAAACACTCTCAGACCCTGAACTATAAAAACTTTTCGTATGACTCCATGAGATACTAAAAGTTTTTTTGTAATAGAAATGACAATTTTGGGTTTATTTTTTTATTCGATAACTTACAGAAAACTGGGACATTGGGTCAAAATTTCACAAACAAAATCTGGATATGTCAGAATCCAAACTTTTATAAAGAACAAATACCCAGCACTCACCAATGATGCTAAATCACATTGATTTATTAACTCATAGCAGGGATAGTCACATAAAGGACGCGTTTCGGCATATTACCTTCCTCAGCTTGCTGCCTAATAGACGCAAGTGACGTGATACATTTTAAGGAGTTGGTTGGACCTGCTAAGCTCAGCTGGGTCAGCTGACTTTTGTCTAAAGTGTATTGGCCCTAAAGGGGTATTTCCTTCTCCCATACTAGCATCTCAGTCCCCTCTGGACATCCGGATGTAGTCGGGAAGCCAAAAACAGCTTTACACAATTTGCGTAACTCCCATTTACTTTAATAGTTGGGCAAATCGCTTATCCCTGTGAGCTACAAGAAGAGCTGTAAGAAAGCCTATGCCAATTATGTAATTTGAATACCTCTTTAGGGTATGTTCACACGTACGCAGATTTGATGCACAGGATTTGCTGCTGCAGATTTCAATGTAAACTAAATGACTGAGTACAGCTTCTAATCGGCAACTACAAATCCTGCGCATCAAATCTGTGCAGGATCCTGTATGGGTGAACGTACCCTTAAGGAGAGGTGCAAGGAACATAGGCATATTCTCCAGGGATTAGATTTTAAACAAGATTTTGAAGATATATTACAATGGTGCTGTATTTTATATTTTCTGATCAATGTTTTTATTTATTTATTGTTTTGATCTTGAAGGAGTACTGCAGTGTAAGAAAACTTATCCCCCATCCAAAGAACAGGTGATAAGTGTCTGATCGTGAGGGCTCTAAACGCTGGGAACGCCCCCACCCCTCCGATCTCCTGCACGGTGCGCCGGCTTTCTCATGCACCGAACTGTGTAGAACACTGCATGAAGCAGATGTCGACATGGGAGATGCATAGAAGGGGCGTGTTGACCTCCGCTAAGTGCGGGGGTTGACAGTCTCCTTACACGGAGCCGAGATCATTCCATGCACGAAGAAAGCTGGGCGCCAGACAGGAGATCGTGGGGTGGATCCCAGCAGTCAGACCCCCAGCAATTAGACACTTATCCTCTATCTTTAAGATAGGGCATATGCTGTCCTACACTGCAGTACTCCTTTAATTCCACTTTTTTACGGCATGCATTTTGAGTAATCTTAGCTCGACATACCAGATTGAATTACTCTAAAAATGCCCACGGAGCACGATTCATCCGCCCCCATGAAACTAGGTGGAGCGCTCAACTAGCCTGCTCTTTTTTATGCCCGATAGTATTTTGATCATGTTCAGAGCTGATTTAGTATTCATTTCATTGGGTTTTACTGTAATGCACACTCTATATCAAAGCAGGAAAGCAAAACATATTTTCATTTCTTCCATCATACCAAGTCGGGGTTATTCAGAGACATGGAAATGTTTTCCCCGTGCGAGAGATCATGCTATGATTCTGAATCTTTTCATAATCTGGGCGCAGGCGCCCGCTGGCATTACTGCGCGTGTTAATATCTGAGATGAAAATGTTTACAGGAATTGGAATGGATGAAGTCTGCCAGTAAATAGCCATCAAAGTATCAATGACCAAATTCACCGCACACCTCAGGTCATAAGCGAAGCGAGCTTAGCGTTCTCAGACTATTACTTTACTAGATGTTTACAAATTACAGAGATTGCCACAAAAGCCTCCATTGTGTATGGACTGGCAAAGTCTCCTTGAGATAAGCGCCTCGGCTAGATGGGAAGGTAAATATGAAGCCCATGTACAGATGTAGCAGAGCTGAATTTGTCACAGAACTGTTTCTTTTGTGCACTGTGATAAGTTATCAAGATAAGGTTTTTGCAGTTGCTCAATGGTGTCGTGATAGACAATGAGTTTTTGCAAATTCTCATTATTGTGCAGAATTCATTACCATCTGGAATTTGCAAGGATTTTCAAAGGGATTTTGTAAGATTTAAAAAAATCTCACATTTTTCTTCCAGCGTCAAAAACATCAATAGGCTTGTGTGGTATTGTATTTCATGTCCATTCAATATAACCCCTTAAAAATATCCTTATAAAACTGATGGCACCCACCCAGCACCCACTCCGATTAGCTTTTTCATGCCAGTGCCCATTTAATAAAAGTCTTGCCAAAATTGACAGGTTTTGCCAGCGTTAATCTAATGAGTAATCCAGTTTAAAGTGTACCTATCATATAACAAAAAATAATAATTTATTTTTATGTGTCTAGTTTCTGTATTTGGCTGAAAAATCCCACTGTTCTGCTACTCACTCATTCTGACATCCACTGCTCAGGAAGGGGTGTGTCTGAGGCAAGCACTGAGCCCGCCCTCACTCACCATGCATTCACTTCCTCCCTGATTCTGCTGTGCTGTGCTGGGTCTCTTCCTCCAATCACTGCAGGCGACTCTGTAACCCCCTCCTATCTGTTTTCAGACAGAAGTCTGATAAACAGTACAGGAGTGAGCACAGAGGAGTGCTAGTCCCGTCCTCACTTTCTGGACTTCAGCTGGGACAAAGATGTTGCTGCAGCCGGACAGGATTATGTTCTTTGAAAAAGGAGATAGCATTTTCGTATGAAGTATATTAGAAAGGTTAATGTTTTGCCAAGATGTACAACATATAAAAAGTTTTTGGTTCTGACAGTGGCCATTTCAGTAGCAGCAGTGCAATGTACTGCAGTGTTGTACAACGCTTGCACCTCTGCTAGTAATGGTACAAAATTGCAGGTACGAGCCCTGGTGAACATAAAAGCGCCATGGCCGTCTAAAAGCTAATCCGCAGAGGTGCTGGAAATCGATTTGACACTGATCGAACATTGATGTACTATCCTAAGGAAAAGTTATATATTTTATAAAGCTCAATAACCTGTTTTAGGTTACGAACAGATACAACTTTTGTTTGGCAAAAAAAAAACACTATTTTTTTAGTAGTATGTATTAGTATAGGTGTTTCTTTTTTTTTTTTATAGAAATCATGTGATATTTTTAATTAATCAATTGATTTCAATTGAATTACGGAGGTAAAAACTGCCAAGAAAACGCCAACATACATGCAACATGGAATTTTTTCTGCCATTTTTTCCGCTGAAGGAAAAATGCCAAAATTTCTTGAAAACAAAAATGCCATACCCAGAGCATGCTGTCGTTTTGAAAAGCTGAAACTCACCCTAAAAGCGCCATTAAAGAGTTAAAAAGTGAAAAAGTACTGATTCCCAGCTAAAATCTGGTTGCAGCGTTTAAAAAAAAAAAAAAACACCATGCCGAGAGTATGGCTTTTTTTTTCTTTTTGGGGACAAAAACACAGCTTCTGTATTTCAGCCTAAGGACGACACCAATTTTTTATTCCTTAAGTCATAACCCCCATAGAAAGGCTTGTTTTTTTTGTTTGACAAGTTGTAATTTTTTTTTTTTTTTGTGAATTTGTTTTTTCAGGGACCAGTTCAGTTTTGAAATGGATTTGAGGGGCTTTCATGTTAGAAATACCCCATAAATTACCCCATTATAAAAACTGCACCCCTCAAAGTATTCAAAATGACATTCAGAAAGTTTGTTAACCCTTTAGGTGTTTCGGAGGAATAGCAGCAAAGTGAAGGAGAAAATTCAAAATCTTAATTTTTTACACTCGCATGTTCTTGCAGAGCCATTTTTTGAATTTTTACAAGGGGTAAAAGGAGAGAAATCCCCCCCCCCCCCCCCAAAAAAAAAAAAATTTGTAACCAAATATCTCTCGAGTGAGGAATCACCTCATACGTGGATGAAAAGTGCTCCGTGGGTGCACTAGAGGGCTCAGAAGGGAAGGAGCAACAATGGGATTTTGAAGAGTGAATTTTGCTGAAATGGCTTTTGGGGGGCATGTCGCATTTAGGAAGCCCCTATGGTGCCAGAACAGCAAAAAAACTAAACAAAACACATGGCCTACTATTTTGGATACTGCATCCCTCAAGGAACGTAACAAGGGGTATAGTGAGCCTTAACACCCCACAGGTGTTTGACGACTTTTTGTTAAAGTCGGTAAGTTTAACGTGCATTGTGGGTAAATTGTTTGAAGGACTTATAAGGGATTACATACAGGAATACATAGGGGATAATTGTATTATAAGTGATAGCCAGCATGGGTTTACTAAGGATAGAAGTTATCAAACCAATCTAATTTGCTTTTATGAAGAGGTGAGTAGAAGCCTTGACAGAGGAATGGCTGTGGATATAGTGTTTCTGGATTTTGCCAAAGCGTTTGATACTGTCCCTCATAGACGTCTGACAGGTAAGTTAAGGTCTTTGGGTTTGGAAACTTTAGTTTGTAACTGGATTGAACACTGGCTCATGGATCGTACCCAGAGAGTGGTGGTCAATGATTCGTACTCTGATTGGTCCCCGGTTATTAGTGGTGTACCCCAAGGTTCAGTACTGGGCCCGCTGTTGTTTAATTTATTTATCAATGATATAGAGGATGGTATTAACAGCTCTGTTTCTATCTTTGCAGATGACACCAAGCTTTGTAGCACGGTACAGTCTATAGAGGATGTGTATAGGTTACAAGATGACTTGGATAGACTAAGTGTCTGGGCATCCACTTGGCAAATGAGGTTCAATGTGGATAAATGTAAAGTTATGCATCTGGGTACTAATAACCTGCATACGTCGTATGTCTTAGGGGGGATTAAACTGGCAGAGTCACTGGTAGAGAAGGATCTGGGTGTACTTGTAGATCACAGACTACAGAATAGCATGCAATGTCAGGCTGCTGCTTCCAAAGCCGGCAGGATATTGTCATGTATAAAAAGAGGCATGGACTCAAGGGACAGGGACATAATATTCCCCCTTTATAAAGCATTGGTACGGCCTCACCTGGAATATGCTGTTCAGTTTTGGTCGCCTGTTCATAAAAGGGACACTGCGGAGCTGGAAAGGGTGCAGAGACGTGTGACTAAACTAATATGGGGCATGGAACATTTTAGCTATGAGGAGCGATTAAAGGAGTTACAATTGTTTAGTCTTGAAAAGAGACGTTTAAGGGGGGATATGATAAACGTATATAAGTATATAAATGGCCCATACAAAAAATATGGAGAAAAACTGTTCCAGGTTAAAGGACGAGGGGGCGACACGCCTTCTTTACCATAAGAACTGTGAATTTATGGAACAGTCTACCTCAGGAACTGGTCACAGCAGGAACAATTAATAGCTTTAAAACAGGGTTAGATACATTCCTGGAACAAAATAACATTAATGCTTATGCAGAATTATAAAACTACACCCCTTCCCCTTATCCCCTTACACCCTTCCCTTCAACTCCCTGGTTGGACTTGATGGACGTATGTCTTTTTTCAACCATACTAACTATGTAACTATGTATAAATGAATTTTTTTTTTCACTAAAATGCATTTTTTCCCCAAAATTTCACATTTTTACAAGGGTTAATAGAAGAAAATGCCCCCAAAATACCCCATGTGTGGACGTCAAGTGCTCTGCTGGCGCACTACAATGCTCAGAAGAGAAGGAGTCACATTTGGCTTTTGGAAAGCAAATTTAGCTGTAATGGTTTTTGGGGAGCATGTCGCATTTAGGATGTCCCTATGATGCCAGAACAGCAAAACAAAACCCACATGGCACACTCTTATGG
This sequence comes from Hyla sarda, assembly GCF_029499605.1. Classification (NCBI taxonomy): domain Eukaryota; kingdom Metazoa; phylum Chordata; class Amphibia; order Anura; family Hylidae; genus Hyla; species Hyla sarda. Next base: position 344,270,990 of record NC_079193.1, on the reverse strand, counting down.
AAACTACACCCCTCGAGGAATGCTGAGAAGAGAAGGAGTGCCATTGGGCTTTTGAAGAAAGAATTTGTTTGGAATGGAAGTCGGGGGCCATAAGCATTTACAAAGCCCCCCGTGGTGCCAGAACAGTGGATCCCCCCACATGTGATCCCGTTTTGGAAACTGCACCCCTCACAGAATTTAATAAGGGGTGCAGTGAGCATTTACACCCCACTGGCGTTTGACAGATCTTTGGAACGGTGGGATGCGCAAATTAAAAATTACATTTTTCATTTTCACGGACCACTGTACCAAAAATTTGTCAGACACCTGTGGGGTGTAAATGCTCACTGCACCCCTTATTAAATTCTGTGAGGGGTGTAGTTTCCAAAATGGGGTCACATGTGTGGGGGGTCCATTGTTCTGGCATAATGGAGGCTTTGTAAACACACGTGGCCTTCAATTCCAGACAAATTTTCTCTCTAAAAGCTCAATTGCGCACCTTCTCTCTGAACATTGTAGTTCTCCAGCACAGCACTTTACATCCACATATGGGTTATGTTCTTACTCAGAAGAAATGGAGTTACAAATTTTGGGGGGCTTTTTTCCTATTGTGGTGTCCCGGTACTGTATTGCATCCAGTACCTAGTGCAGAGGTCCCCAAAGTCAGAGTAACTACGTTCAGGTAGGGTTTCTCAGGTGGGACAGCCCCTAGTCGCCTCTCCTTAAGTCTAGTTGTAATATTAATAAATATATATATTTAATATTTATATCTATATTGTATAGGAATATATAGTACTTACCTTGTTCAGCGTCGCAGGACCTTCAGTCATGTGACCATGCTAGTAACCTCTATGGTATGTTGCAGGACCTTAGGATGTCCTTGGGTCACGTGTTACCCACAAATCTCTGTGATGGTGATTGACATCCGTTTGGACCAGTTAGCGTTAGTCCAGCCCCTGCCCATATAAGGGAGCTGCGTCCAATTATTGCTCTCTTGGGTTGCTGCTCTCGTGGATGCCGGACTAACAGGAGGGTGTGCTACGCAACTTTCAACGACATGCTAAGCCACAAAACCTACGGCCTCAGCAGAACCAAAATCGTTAGTTCTAATCTAATTCCTGCTAATACTAGCGTGACTACTGGATCGCAACTAATTACCTTAAATCCAGTGGAACAGCGCAATAGACTAAAAGACTCTTAAAGCTTAAGTCCCAACCATTGTCAATCTTCCAAGAAAGCTGTTGTTATGATTAGAGACTGTTGTGTTGTTGAAGCGTACAGAAAATCTTCAGTAAACGTTAATGCTGTTTACAGAAACTTTCCGGTTGTGGACAATCCTTTATTATCTACCTCAAACCTATAATCATCTACCTCCCTATCGTTCCTGGGAAGGGCGGCGATAGGAAAAGCTTTATTTGGGCTGAGGTCCAAAGCTTTTTTTTTTCGTGGGCTGAGGTCCCGACGGAGGAATCCTCAGTAAGTACACCATCTGAGGCTGCCTTCTCTTCCTCCACCAGCCCTGAGCCAGAGATACCCTTATCTGCCTTGCAACATGCATGACCGTTCTCACCAAAATTGCCCCAATGGATTGCCCCAATGGGGATGAACCTGGTTTTATCCAATATATGCATGATGTGCTTCAACCCCTGCCTGGGAAACCTCTACCATCGGTTCCTAAGGCACAGCAAGAAAGGGCCCGCCAGGAGGCACTCTTTATTCGCAGATGGGATCATCCCCGAGAAGGGGAGGAGCCCTTGGAACATCGCAGAGCAACAGTGGCCAAGTTCGACAAGGTCAGAGGTTATGGTAACCTCATTGATTGCCACACCGGCAATACCATCCTCGTAAACCGGCGAGCTGTACAGAGGTCATATCTACATTAGTGTCACGATGCCGGCTGGCAGGTAGTGGATCCTCTGTGCCAGAGAGGGATTGGCGTGGACCGTGCTAGTGGATCGGTTCTAAGTCACTACTGGTTTTCACCAGAGCCCGCCGCAAAGCGGGATGGTCTTGCTGCGGCGGTAGTGACCAGGTCGTATCCACTAGCAACGGCTCAACCTCTCTGGCTGCTGAAGATAGGCGCGGTACAAGGGAGTAGACAGAAGCAAGGTCGGACGTAGCAGAAGGTCGGGGCAGGCAGCAAGGATCGTAGTCAGGGGCAACGGCAGGAGGTCTGGAACACAGGCTAGGAACACACAAGGAACGCTTTCACTGGCACAATGGCAACAAGATCCGTCAGGGAAGTGCAGGGGAAGTGAGGTGATATAGGGAAGTGCACAGGTGAAGACACTAATTGGAATCACTGCGCCAATCAGCGGCGCAGTGGCCCTTTAAATCGCAAAGACCCGGCGCGCGCGCGCCCTAGGGAGCGGGGCCGCGCGCGCCGGGACAGGACCGAGGGAGAGCGAGTCAGGTACGGGAGCCGGGGTGCGCATCGCGAGCGGGCGCTACCCGCATCGCGAATCGCATCCCGGCTGGAAGCAGAATCGCAGCGCCCCGGGTCAGTGGATCTGACCGGAGCGCTGCAGCGGAGAGAGTGTAGCGAGCGCTCCGGGGAGGAGCGGGGACCCGGAGCGCTCGGCGTAACAGTACCCCCCCCCTTGGGTCTCCCCCTCTTTTTAGGGCCTGAGAACCTGAGGAGCAGACTTTTATCTAGGATGTTGTCCTCAGGTTCCCAGGATCTCTCTTCAGGACCACAACCCTCCCAGTCCACTAAAAAAAAAGTTTTCCCTCTGACCTTTTTAGAGGCTAAGATCTCTTTGACAGAGAAGATGTCCGAGGAGCCGGAAACAGGAGTGGGAGGAACAGATTTGGGAGAAAAACGGTTGAGGATGAGTGGTTTAAGAAGAGAGACGTGAAAGGCATTAGGGATACGAAGAGAAGGAGGAAGAAGAAGTTTGTAAGAGACAGGATTAATTTGACACAAAATTTTGAAAGGACCAAGATAGCGTGGTCCCAACTTGTAGCTAGGGACACGGAAGCGGACATATTTAGCGGAGAGCCATACCTTGTCTCCAGGGGAAAAAACGGGAGGAGCTCTTCTTTTCTTATCCGCGAACCTCTTCATGCGTGATGAAGCCTGTAAGAGAGAATTTTGGGTCTCTCTCCATATAATGGAAAGGTCACGAGAAATTTCATCCACAGCGGGCAGACCAGAGGGCAAGGGGGTAGGGAGGGGGGGAAGAGGGTGACGGCCGTACACCACGAAAAATGGGGATTTGGAGGAAGATTCAGAGACTCTGAAGTTATACGAGAATTCGGCCCATGGAAGGAGATCTGCCCAGTCATCCTGGCGGGAGGAAACAAAATGTCGCAAATAATCACCCAAGACTTGGTTAATTCTTTCTACTTGTCCATTGGACTGGGGATGATATGCAGAAGAAAAATTTAATTTAATCTTGAGTTGTTTACAGAGAGCCCTCCAGAATTTAGACACGAATTGGACGCCTCTATCCGAGACGATCTGCGTAGGCAACCCGTGAAGACGAAAAATGTGTACAAAAAATTGTTTAGCCAACTGAGGCGCTGAAGGAAGACCAGGAAGAGGGATGAAATGTGCCATTTTGGAGAATCGATCAACGACCACCCAAATAACAGTGTTGCCACGGGAAGGGGGTAAATCAGTAATAAAATCCATACCAATCAGAGACCAAGGCTGTTCGGGGACAGGCAGGGGATGAAGAAAACCAGCGGGCTTCTGGCGAGGAGTCTTATCCCGGGCACAGATAGTGCAGGCTCGCACAAAGTCCACAACATCCGTCTCCAGAGTCGGCCACCAATAGAAGCGGGAGATGAGTTGCACAGATTTCTTGATGCCCACATGACCAGCGAGATGGGAGGAGTGACCCCATTTGAGGATTCCGAGGCGTTGGCGTGGAGAAACAAAGGTCTTTCCTGGAGGAGTTTGCCTGATGGAGGCTGGAGAAGTGGAGATCAGGCAGTCAGGTGGAATGATGTGTTGCGGAGAGAGTTCAACTTCTGAGGCATCCGAGGAACGAGAGAGAGCATCGGCCCTAATGTTCTTATCGGCAGGACGAAAGTGAATCTCAAAATTAAATCGGGCAAAGAACAGAGACCACCGGGCCTGGCGAGGATTCAGCCGTTGGGCAGACTGGAGGTAGGAGAGGTTCTTGTGGTCGGTGTAAATAATAACTGGAAATCTTGATCCCTCCAGCAGATGCCTCCATTCCTCAAGTGCTAATTTAATGGCTAGAAGCTCTCGATCCCCGATGGAGTAGTTCCTCTCCGCCGGAGAGAAGGTCCTAGAAAAAAAACCACAAGTGACAGCATGCCCGGAAGAATTTTTTTGTAAAAGAACAGCTCCAGCTCCCACTGAGGAGGCATCAACCTCCAATAGGAAGGGTTTGGAAGGGTCAGGTCTGGAGAGCACGGGAGCCGAAGAAAAGGCAGACTTGAGTCGTTTAAAGGCGTCTTCCGCTTGAGGAGGCCAAGACTTGGGATCGGCATTTTTTTTGGTTAAAGCCACGATAGGAGCCACAACGGTAGAAAAATGTGGAATAAATTGCCTGTAATAATTGGCGAACCCCAAAAAGCGTTGGATAGCACGGAGTCCGGAGGGGCGTGGCCAATCTAAGACGGCAGAGAGTTTGTCTGGATCCATTTGTAGTCCCTGGCCAGAGACCAAATATCCTAGAAAAGGAAGAGATTGGCATTCAAACAGACATTTCTCAATTTTGGCATAGAGTTGATTGTCACGAAGTCTCTGAAGAACCATACGGACATGCTGGCGGTGTTCTTCTAGATTGGCAGAAAAAATTAGGATATCGTCCAGATATACAACAACACAGGAGTATAACAGATCACGAAAAATTTCATTGACAAAGTCTTGGAAGACAGCAGGGGCGTTGCACAGGCCAAAGGGCATGACCAGATACTCAAAGTGTCCATCTCTGGTGTTAAACGCCGTTTTCCACTCATCCCCCTCTCTGATGCGGATGAGGTTATAGGCGCCTCTTAAGTCCAATTTAGTAAAGATGTGGGCACCTTGGAGGCGATCAAAGAGTTCAGAGATGAGGGGTAGGGGGTAGCGGTTCTTAACCGTGATTTTATTAAGACCGCGGTAGTCAATGCAAGGACGTAGGGAGCCATCTTTTTTGGACACAAAGAAAAATCCGGCTCCGGCAGGAGAGGAGGATTTACGGATAAAGCCCTTTTTTAAATTTTCCTGGACATACTCAGACATGGCAAGAGTCTCTGGGGCAGAGAGAGGATAAATTCTGCCCCGGGGTGGAGTAGTACCCGGGAGGAGGTCGATAGGGCAATCATAAGGCCTGTGAGGAGGTAGAGTCTCAGCTTGTTTTTTGCAGAAAACATCCGCGAAGTCCATATAGGCCTTAGGGAGACCGGTTACTGAGGGAACCACAGAGTCACGGCAAGGGTTACTGGGAACCGGTCTTAGACAGTCCTTGGAACAAGAGGGCCCCCAACTCTTGATCTCCCCAGTGGACCAATCCAGGGTTGGGGAATGAAGTTGAAGCCAGGGAAGTCCAAGGAGAATTTCCGAGGTGCAATTGGGGAGGACCAAAAGTTCAATCCTCTCGTGATGAGATCCGATGCTCATTAGAAGGGGCTCCGTGCGGAAGCGTATGGTACAGTCCAATCTTTCATTGTTTACACAATTGATGTAAAGGGGTCTGGCGAGACTGGTCACTGGGATGTTGAACCTGTTGACAAGAGAGGCCAAAATAAAATTTCCTGCAGATCCAGAGTCCAAGAAGGCCACGGTAGAGAAGGAGAAGGCAGAGGCAGACATCCGCACAGGCACAGTAAGACGTGGAGAAGCAGAGTAGACATCAAGGACTGTCTCACCTTTGTGCGGAGTCAGCGGACGTCTTTCCAGGCGGGGAGGACGGATAGGACAATCCCTCAGGAAGTGTTCGGTACTAGCACAGTACAGGCAGAGGTTCTCCATGCGGCGTCGTGTCCTCTCTTGAGGTGTCAGGCGAGACCGGTCGACCTGCATAGCCTCCACGGCGGGAGGCACAGGAACAGATTGCAGGGGACCAGAGGAGAGAGGAGCCGAGGAGAAGAAACGCCTCGTGCGAACAGAGTCCATATCTTGGCGGAGCTCCTGACGCCTTTCGGAAAAACGCATGTCAATGCGAGTGGCTAGGTGAATAAGTTCATGTAGATTAGCAGGAATTTCTCGTGCGGCCAGAACATCTTTAATGTTGCTGGATAGGCCTTTTTTAAAGGTCGCGCAGAGGGCCTCATTATTCCAGGATAATTCTGAAGCAAGAGTACGGAATTGTACGGCATACTCGCCAACGGAAGAATTACCCTGGACCAGGTTCAACAGGGCAGTCTCAGCAGAAGAGGCTCGGGCAGGTTCCTCAAAGACACTTCGGATTTCCGAGAAGAAGGAGTGTACAGAGGCAGTGACGGGGTCATTGCGGTCCCAGAGCGGTGTTGCCCATGACAGGGCTTTTCCGGACAGAAGGCTGACTACGAAAGCCACCTTAGACCTTTCAGTGGGAAACAGGTCCGACATCATCTCCAGATGCAGGGAACATTGGGAAAGAAAGCCACGGCAAAACTTAGAGTCCCCATCAAATTTATCCGGCAAGGATAGGCGTAGCCCAGGAGCGGCCACTCGCTGCGGAGGAGGTGCAGGAGCTGGCGGAGGAGATGACTGCTGAAGCTGTGGTAGTAACTGTTGTAGCATAACGGTCAGTTGAGACAGCTGTTGGCCTTGTTGCGCTATCTGTTGTGACTGCTGGGCGACCACCGTGGTGAGGTCAGCGACAACTGGCAGAGGAACTTCAGCGGGATCCATGGCCGGATCTACTGTCACGATGCCGGCTGGCAGGTAGTGGATCCTCTGTGCCAGAGAGGGATTGGCGTGGACCGTGCTAGTGGATCGGTTCTAAGTCACTACTGGTTTTCACCAGAGCCCGCCGCAAAGCGGGATGGTCTTGCTGCGGCGGTAGTGACCAGGTCGTATCCACTAGCAACGGCTCAACCTCTCTGGCTGCTGAAGATAGGCGCGGTACAAGGGAGTAGACAGAAGCAAGGTCGGACGTAGCAGAAGGTCGGGGCAGGCAGCAAGGATCGTAGTCAGGGGCAACGGCAGGAGGTCTGGAACACAGGCTAGGAACACACAAGGAACGCTTTCACTGGCACAATGGCAACAAGATCCGGCAGGGAAGTGCAGGGGAAGTGAGGTGATATAGGGAAGTGCACAGGTGAAGACACTAATTGGAATCACTGCGCCAATCAGCGGCGCAGTGGCCCTTTAAATCGCAAAGACCCGGCGCGCGCGCGCCCTAGGGAGCGGGGCCGCGCGCGCCGGGACAGGACCGAGGGAGAGCGAGTCAGGTACGGGAGCCGGGGTGCGCATCGCGAGCGGGCGCTACCCGCATCGCGAATCGCATCCCGGCTGGAAGCAGAATCGCAGCGCCCCGGGTCAGTGGATCTGACCGGAGCGCTGCAGCGGAGAGAGTGTAGCGAGCGCTCCGGGGAGGAGCGGGGACCCGGAGCGCTCGGCGTAACAATTAGAAGTTCCATTCCCTGGAGGTGGGTGAGATAGTGGAATACACCCACGTCCGGGGCCTGTGAGGAGAGTGGGCGGCCGCAGTCACCAGGCCAGCAGCTCCAACCCAGTTGCCCTTCAAGTATTTTCCTTCAAATGATTGGGAAATGGACCCCTTCCAGCTGAGGCCGAAGTGGCCTGCTCCTGATGCCTCCACCAACGTACCCAAGGAGGAGCCTCTGCCTCGACCACCAATTCCTACTGTCTGCAACAAAGTACCCTGTCCAAGAGGTTTGGCCTCGACCACGGGTGCCTACAGAAGTACCTGGGCCCACTCCCGACAAGGAGCTTTGGTCTACCCCCCAGGTACTAACAAATGGGCTGCGGCCCATGCCTGATGAGGAGGTGGGGCCGAATTAACCAGCACCAACGGTTAACCTCAATCCTTCAGTGTCACATTCTACCCTGACCAATGTGGTGTGGGAGAGCCACATTAACTCTTTGCCTGCTCGTGATCCTGAGAGGGGTAGTTGTTGAAGCATACAGAAAATCTTCAGTAAAAGTTAACGCTGTTTACAGAAGCTTTCCGGTTGTGGACAATCCTTTATTATCTACCTCAAACCTATTATTATCTACCTCCCTATCGTTCCTGGGAAGGGCGACGGTAGGAAAAGCTTTATTGAGGAGCCCTCACCAGGGCGTCATGAATAGCAAGGGTTGACAAGCACCCTTTAACCCCTTAAGAACTCAGCCCATTTTGGCCTTAAGGACTCAGACAATTTAATTTTTACGTTTTCATTTTTTCCTCCTCGCCTTCTAAAAATCATAACTCTTTTATATTTTCATCCACAGACTAGTATGAGGGCTTGTTTTTTGCGCGACCAGTTGTCCTTTGTAATGACATCACTCATTATATCATAAAATTTATGGCGCAACCAAAAAACACTATTTTTGTGGGGAAATTAAAACGAAAAACACAATTTTGCTAATTTTGGAAGGTTTTGTTTTCACGCCGTACAATTTATGGTAAAAATGACATGTGTTCTTTATTCTGAGGGTCAATACGATTAAAATGATACCCATTATTACATACTTTTATATTATTGTTGCGCTTAAAAAAAATCACAAACTTTTTAACCAAATTAGTACGTTTATAATCCCTTTATTTTGATGACCTCTAACTTTTTTATTTTTCCGTATAAGTGGCGGTATGGGGGCTCATTCTTTGCGCCATGATCTGTACTTTTTTTTGATACCACATTTGCATATAAAAAACTTTTAATACATTTTTTATAATTTTTTTTTTAATAAAATGTATTAAAAAAGTAGGAATTTTGGACTTTTTTTTTTTTTCGTTCACACCGTTCACCGTACGGGATCATTAACATTTTATTTTAATAGTTCGGACATTTACGCACGCGGCAATACCAAATATGTCTATAAAAAATGTTTTTTACGCTTTTTGGGGGTAAAATAGGAAAAAACTGACGTTTTACTTTTTTATTGGGGGAGGGGATTTTTCACTTTTTTTTACTTTTACTTTTACATTTTTTTACATTTTTTTTTACACTTGAATAGTCCCCATAGGGGACTATTCATAGCAATACCATGATTGCTAATACTGATCTGTTCTATGTATAGGACATAGAACAGATCAGTATTATCGGTCATCTCCTGCTCTGGTCTGCTCGATCACAGACCAGAGCAGGAGATGCCGGGAGCCGCACGGAGGAAGGAGAGGGAACCTCCTTGCGGCGTTATGAATGATCGGATCCCCGCAGCAGCGCTGCGGGCGATCCGATCGTTCATTTAAATCGCCAACTGCCGCAGATGCCGGGATCTGTATTGATCCCGGCACCTGAGGGGTTGACGGCGGACGCCCGCGAGATCGCGGGCGTTGGCTATTGCAGGCGGGTCCCTGGCTGCGATCAGCAGCCGGGATCAGCCGCGCATGACACGGGCATCGCTCCGATGCCCGCGGTTATGCACAGGACGTAAATGTACGTCCTGGTGCGTTAAGTACCACCTCACCAGGACGTACATTTACGCCCTGCGTCCTTAAGGGGTTAATATCCGCACAGCTACACTCCCCATACCCTACACCCCCCATGCTACCACACTATTTTCCCTTGTGAAAATGAAAAATTTAGGATAACACCAGCATTTTAGTAAAAAAAAAAAATTTATTTATTTATTTTCCCATTCAACTTTAATGAAAATTTGTCATACACCTGTGGGGTGTTAAGGCTCACTATACCCCTTGTTACGTTCTGTGAGGGGTGTAGTTTGCAAAATGGGGTCACATGTGGGTATTTATTTTTTTGCGTTTATGTCAGAACCGCTGTAAAATCAGCCACCCCTGTGCAAATGACCAATTTAGGCCTCAAATGTACATAGTGCGCTCTCACTCCTGAGCCTTGTTGTGCACCCGCAGAGCATTTTACACCCACATATGGGGTATTTCCGTACTCAGGAACTTTTCCTTTTCATAAGGGGTAAAAGGAGAAAGTCCCCCAAAATTTGTAACTCAATTGCTCCCGAATGTGGAAATACCCCATATGTGGCCCTAAACTGTTTCCTTGAAATACGACAGGGCTCTGAAGTGAGAGAGCGCCATGCACATTTGAGGACTAAATTAGGGGATGCATAGGTGTGGACATAGACGTATTCTACGCCAGTGATTCCCATACAGGGAGCCTCCAGCTGTTGCTAAACTCCCAGCATGCCTGGAGAGTCAGTGGCTGTCTGGAAATGCTGGGAGTTGTTGTTTTGCAACAGCTGGAGGCTTCATTTTGGAAACTCTGCCGTACGATACATTTTTCATTTTTATTGGGGGGGGACAGTGTAAGGGGGTGTATATGTAGTTGTGGTGAGCTTGTGGGGATGTAGGGCAGGTAGGGTGTAGCTGTGCAGTGATGAAAGGGTGTTGGATTAACCCTTAACTGTCGTGACGCCAGGGTGCGGGTTCTTCCTCAATATATATCCTACCACCACCCGTCCCAGGAACAATAGGGAGGAATAAAGGATTGTCCACAACCGGAGGTTTAGTAAACTGTAAATAACTTTACTGCAACTTTTATGCAGGTTAACAGGAGTAACAGTCTTTACAGAGGACCGGACTTAAGTTCCTCACAGTTGGTTGGGACCATGTAGGGAAATGAGCTCTGAGGCTTGCTTTACGCTGTTCCACTGAATTTAGGGTTTGGTTTTAGGTTCAGTAGTCACGTAGATTTAGGATTGAGTTTAGTTGAACTCACGGTTTTGTATTTGACTGAAGTTAGCAGGCTTCAGGCCTAGATTTGTCTTCAAGGTATGCACGGAGCTTCTCTCTCTCTGCTAGTCCGGAACCCAAGACAGCATGGGGAGAAGAAGAGCGATCATTGGATACAGCGCCCTTATATGGCAAGGAGCAGGCTCATAGCTTATTGGTTCCCACCAACTGTCAGTCCTTTCACAAAGCAGTGTGGTACATCATGTGACCCACTCACGTGACCTGGAAGGTCCATAAGCTTAACCTAACAGTAGGCTTAGTAGTCATGTGACCAAAGATCCTGGAAGTACTATACATATCTATATTATGCATATTATATACATCAAACACATAAAATTAAAGAAGGAAGAGGTGACAAGGGGTTATCCCACTAGGAGGATCCTATCGGTATGCAGGAACTCTGAACGTAAAGTACCGGGACATCACATAGTGTTTTACCCTTTATTATGTGTAAGTGTAGTGTAGTGTTTTTAAGATACATTCACACGGGCAGGAGGTTACGGTGAGTTTCCCACTAGGAGTTTGTGCTACGGCGGAAAATTTGCCACAGCTCAAACTTGAAGCAGGAAACTCACTGTAAACCCGCCCATGTGAATGTACCCTGTACATTCAAATGGAGGGACAAACCTCCAGCTGTTGCAAAACTACAACTCCCAGCATGTACTGACAGACCGTGCATGCTGGGAGTTGTACTTTTGTAACAGCTGGGGGCACACTGGTTGGAAAACCTTCAGTTAGGTTCTGTTACCTAACTCAGTATTTTCAAACCAGTGTGCCTCCAGCTGTTGCAAAACTACAAATTCCAGCATGCCCAAAAAGCTGCCTGGGCATGCTGGGAGTTGTAGTTTTGCAATATCTGGAGGGCTACAGTTTGGAGACCACTGTATAGTGGTCTCCAAACGGTAGCCCTCCAGATGCTGCTAGGCAACTCACCGGTTCTGTAGTCTGCAGCACGCCGCACCAGGGAGCAAGCCGCACATCGCCGCCCGCCGATCACCCCCGCCGATCGTCGCCTCCGCCGTTGCCGATGGTAAGTGGACCTCCGGCGCCGGTCACCGTTGGTTCCCCCGTTCTGCCCGGACTACTGTGGGTGGGCAGAACCGGGGCACCAAACTTCAACCCCCCTGCCCCCGATCTGCTATTAGTCGGTCGCTTCTGACCCACCAAAAGCAGGGATAGGAGGGGTGGCACCCCTGCCCCCTAACTCCTATCCCTTCAGAGGGTGTCTAGGACACCCCCGATCCCCCTTATTTTCTGGGTCACCGGAGACCCGTAAATGCCGCAGATCGCCGGTCTGAATTGACCGTTGATTTGTGGCAATTTCCGACATAAGGGGTCTCAGGACCCCCCTGGGCGATGTGCCGAGATGCCTGCTGAATGATTTCAGCAGGCATCCCAGTCCTGTCCCGACTGGCTAGCGGCGGAGACCCAAATTTCCATGGGCGTACCCATACGCCCTCAGTCCTTAAGGCGTTAAAATATATATCAATTTCATACATGTAACAATATTTTTTATATTTCAGACCAAAAAATGCAGCAAAAATGGCGTTCAATACGAGATGCATTCAAGCAATTTTGTACAAAAGAGGAGAAGGCAGCCACCAGTAGATCTGGAGCACCAAACCTTAAAGTTTATAAATGTGCTCCTAATCTTCAATTTATAAAAAAAAAAAAAATTGCCATTCGGAAGTAAGTGCATATATTTTTTTTTTCTTTACAGGAAATGTCCAAAATATCCAAACTCAAGGAAATGTGCTACAGTTGTGCACAGGCAAATTTTAAAATGGTAGTATGTATGCAAAATATTATTTTGTGGTAATTATCAACTTTCTTATGACGTAGGGCAACAGGCAGTGTTTCAGCATTGGAACTGGAAAAGAATAAACCCCATGCAGAGTTTTCCACCCAACCAGAGAGCCCAACAGCTACTGAAGAAGTGGGTTGTACTTAGGTGTCAAATAGAATTCAAATGCAAATGCAACATTCCGGAAGACGTCTTGGGAAAGATGCCGAATATAGGGAAAGTCTAATTTTTGAGGGGATGCAGAAAATTGAAGACAGTTTTGAAAGCAAAACATATGGCACATGATGTCAGAATTTAGCATTTAGAGGGAGGGTGGAGTGGTGATATAGAAAATGCTGACTGTAATTTTCTGTTATCACTACTTCCAGGTATGTCTAAAATGACATACTCAGAGAAGTTACATTTTAGGAGCAAAATCATTGCTTTAATGTGTGAAATTGATAAAAACCGATGTAGAACCTCCTCCACGTTTCAGAAACCTTCATCAATTCAACAAATTCAACACATAGATCCGCAGACAGGCACGCCTCCAAGCACACCACAACGTTATGGTCAGTTTACTCAACAGCAACATTCTCAAATGCATCAGTGTCATATCCGTAGCTACCCCCATCAATATTCTATGGAAAGCCCAAGTGTAAGGACTTCTGAAATGGTTGAATACCAAAACATTTAGGTATCTAAAGCTTTAACCCCTTAAGGACCGGAGGTTTTTCCGTTTTTGCATTTTCGTTTTTTGCTCCTTGCCTTTAAAAAATCATAACTCTTTCAAATTTACACCTAAAAATCCATATGATGGCTTATTTTTTGCGCCACCAATTCTACTTTGTAATGACGTCAGTCATTTTGCCCAAAAATCTATGGTGAAGCGGGAAAAAAAATCATTGTGCGACAAAATTGAAAAAAAAAACGCTGTTTTGTAACTTTTGGGGGCTTCCGTTTCTACGTAGTACATTTTTCGGTAAAAATGACACCTGATATGTATTCTGTAGGTCCATACGATTAAAATGATACCCTACTTATATAGGTTTGATTTTGTCGGACTTCTGGAAAAAATCATAACTACATGCAGGAAAATTAATACGTTTAAAATTGTCATCTTCTGACCCCTATAACTTTTTTATTTTTCCGTGTATGGGGCGGTATGAGGGCTCATTTTTTGCGCCGTGATCTGAAGTTTTTAACGGTACCATTTTTGCATTGATAGGACTTATTGATCACTTTTTATTCATTTTTAAATGATATAAAAAGTGACCAAAAATGCACTATTTTGGACTTTGGAATTTTTTTGCGCGCACGCCATTGACCGTGCGGTTTAATTAACGATATATTTTTATAATTCGGACATTTCCGCACGCGGTGATACCACATATGTTTATTTTTATTTTTATTTACACTGTGTTTTTTTTTTATTGGAAAAGGGGGGTGATTCAAACTTTTAATAGGGGAGGAGTTAAATGATCTTTATTCACTTTTTTTTTTCACTTTTTTTTTGCAGTGTTATAGGTCCCATAGGGACCTATAACACTGCACACACTGATCTTCTATGTTGATCACTGGTTTCTCATAAGAAACCAGTGATCAACGATTCTGCCGGATGACTGCTCATGCCTGGATCTCAGGCACTGAGCAGTCATTCGGCGATCGGACAGCGAGGAGGCAGGTAGGGGCCCTCCCGCTGTCCTGTCAGCTGTTCGGGATGCCGCGATTTCACCGCGGCTATACCGAACAGCCCACTGAGCTAGCCGGGATGCTTTCGGTTTCACCTTAGACGCGGCGTTCAACTTTGAACGCCGCGTCTAAAGGGTTAATAGCGCGCGGCACAGCGATCAATGCCGCGCGCTATTAGCCACGGGTCCCGGCCGTTGTTAGAGGCCGGGCCCGACTCGCTATGACGCGGGGCCACGCCGTGGCCCCGCGTTATAGATCGGGAGTGGACACATGACGTTCCAGTACGTCATGTGTCCTTAAGGGGTTAAACTTTGTTTTTTTTGAAAAATTTTTGTTTAAAACAAAAAAACTGAATTTAAAACTCAAATTAAAAACATATGTACAAAGCTGCATTTTGCAAAATTTGAAATGTGTAAATTTTTATATTCTATACCCTTCAATGGGGTTTTCACCCTTTTTGGGTAATATTGATAACATTGTAAACTTTAATTTCATATCATTATGGTTACTTCTTAAAAGTAACTTTTGATCATTTTTACCACCTTTGGGTAATGTTTTTACCCTCTTGTAAAGGTTTTTGCACTACAGAAAAAAAAATTCAATTCAACCGTTGGTGTTTTGTTTTTTGGTAGAAAAAAAATACAAATATCATTTCAACAAATACACATATATATATATATATATATATATTTTTTTTTTTTTATATTTTTTTTATAAAACAAAAACTGAAAACTTTAAACCTCAAATTTAAACCAAATATGTACAAAGCTGCATTTAGTAAAACATTTAAAATGTGAAAATTTTCATATTCTATACCCTTCAATGGGTACTGTTTGAAAAACTTGAATTTTATATCAATATGGTTACTTCAAATGATATAATTGGAGAATGTAATGTTTACCTTCTTGTAAGGTTTTTGCACTTTAGTTTCTTTTTTTGGTATAGAAAAAATACAATCGAACAAGCATATAATTTCAACAAACATTTATTTAACGATTTCAGGAGATTATTTCTTCATTGCTATATAGGGTACCGTATTTTTCGCCCTATAGGACGCACCGGCATATAAGACGCACCTAATTTTAAAGGTGCAAAATCTAGAAAAAAAAGATTCTGCACCCAACAGTGATCTTCAACCTGCGGACCTCCAGATGTTGCAAAACTACAACTCCCAGCATGCCCGGACAACCACTGGATAGGAGGTAGTACTCACGTGTCCCCGCCGCTCCGGACCTGTCACCGCTGCCCTGGATGTTGCTCCATCACTGTCGCCGCGTCCCCGTGGTGTCCCCGACACGCTGGACGTCTTCTTCCCATCATCACGTCGCTACGCACGCCGCTCCTATTGGATGACGGGACGACGACGTGATGACGTCGAAGGAGTGCGCCGCCATGCAGGGGATCCCAGCATGGAGCAGACAGCGAGGAGGCAGGTAAGGTCCCTTCCAGTGTCCTGTAAGCTGTTCGGGACGCCGTGATTTCACCGTTGTGGTCCTGAACAGCCCGACTTTCGCTCCAGACACGGCGGTCAGCTTTGATCGCCGCGTCTGAAGGGTTAATACAGGGCATCACCGCGATCGGTAATATCCTATATTAGCCGCGGGTCCCGGCCGTTGATGGCCACAGGGACCGACCCAATAGGTGTGTATTCACCGTATAAGACACACCCACTTTCCCCCCCCAAAAAAAGTGCATCTTATATGGCGAAAATATAGGTAGGTATACAGGTATACAGATAGGCAGATGTATTCTGTAAAAAAAAAATGTGCAATACATTGACTTCATTTTACATACACTTCTATACATTACTTCAATGGGCAGAAAAATGTGCTGCCTCTAATCTGCAGATCTGAAGCATATTTGAGTCAGCAGATTTTTCTGCCCATTGGCAGCCAAATCTGCAGCAGTAAGGCTAGGCTAAGTTTCCACTTGGTTTTTTTTCTGGCAGTTTTTGGATATCTGCCACTGCAGTTTTTGAGTTAAAGTCAGAAGTCAATCAATAAGGGAGGAGAAGTGTAAGTCCTTCCTTTATATGCCCTATTCCTTTTGAATACATTTCTGGCTTTGGCTCAAAAACTGCCAGAAAAAAAACCAAGTGGAAACTTAGCCTAAATCTGTAGCAGATATGTAGAAATTATATGCATGTGTGATCATAATGAAACATTACGTTCACACGTACATATTTTTTCTGCTACAGATTTGAGATTTTTCACTGGAATTAAATCAGAGCTACTAACAACCAGCTCCCCATCTGTCTGCTGATTGGGTGGAAAAGTTCCATTGAAGGGAATGAAGCCATGTTTGAACACAACACACACAATCTGTAGACAGATGGCAACTGTTTTGTAAAAATAATTATTTATTATTTTTATTTTGGCTACCCCTGTATATACCCTTTTGAAACAAAAAAGGAATTTTTTTTTGCCAAAAATAAGCAAAGGTTGAAATTTCCCATGGCAAACTATCAATATGCAATCTGATTGGGGGACATGTACAACTGCACCACTCTCCCTCTATGCTGTTTTACATAATGAACCTAAGTTGAGTTTCTATAGTTTAACAATGTACCTACCTAGAGGTTGTCCTGCCATGGAACTTTGCCTTGTGGGCTTACAAAGTACTGAGCATATTGGTCATGTATATATAAAACCTCTCTGGTCGATTGGGCTGAAACATTGTCTAAACTGTCCAGCTGGGATTCAATATCATTTGGGTCAGAGTTGATTGGTTCCAAATTTGCCACAAAATTGTGCAAGACAACAAATTCTTTGACAATGTTATCAATGTTCTTTGGAGCCAGCTGAATGGTTTTGGTGAGAATGCACCATTTTGCTGTCATTATTAGAGATGAGCGAACTTTTCAAAAATTCGATTCGGCCGATTCGCCAAATTTTCCGAAAAAGTTTGTTTCGATCCAATTTTTTTTGCGGCAAATCTATATTAAAAAAGGCTATTTATAGCCTACATACAGCCTCTATAGGGGCATAGAACACTTTGCTGTGTTCTAAAACGCATATGGAGTGTGCTGGGGTAGTGAAATAATACTGTTATTCAGAATAACATGTAGATTACCGGCATCGCTCTTAGAATCACTGCCGCACAGCAGCACAATGACAGAGCCTGGTGGTGGCATCAGTGTCAGGAGACCATATAGTGACTGAATAACATAGCTTGGAGGTGTTGGCAGCATTAAGAGACCATTTAGTGGCTGAATGGCACAGCGTGGAGGTGTTGGCAGCATGAGGACACCATATAGTGGCTGAATGACACAGCGTGGAGGTGTTGGCAGCATGAGGACAGCATATAGTGGCTGAATGACACAGCTTGGATGAAGCTGAAGCATGAGGACACCATATAGTGGCTGAATGACACAGCGTGGAGGTGTTGGTAGCATGAGGAGACCATATAGTGGCTGAATGGCACAGTGTGGAGGTGTTGGCAGCATGAGGACACCATATAGTGGCTGAATGACACAGCATGGACATGTTGTCAGCATGAGGAGACCATATAGTGGCTGAATGACACAGCATGGAGGTGTTGGCAGCATGAGGAGACCATATAGTGGATGAATGGCACAGCCCGGAGTTGCCAGCAGCATGAGTAGGCACTAGGCCTTCACAATCCCTAAGATTAAAAGATGAATTAAGAAATTTAAACCGAAGATTTTGGATAGCGGGTGCTACCTATGAGAAAATTTGAAATTACCAGACCCAGACCCCACAGCGGCATCAGTAACCCATATATTGCCTGAATGACACAGCCTGGAGTTGGCTGATGCACGAGTACACACCAGGGCTTCACAATCCCCCCCAAAAAAACACCACAATTTGAGAAATCTTTGAAAAAGATTTTGGATAGCGGGTGCTACCTATGAGAAAATTTGAAATTACCAGACCCAGGCCCCACAGCGGCATCAGTAACCCACATATTGCCTGAATGAAACAGCCTGGAGTTGGCTGATGCACGAGTACACACCAGGGCTTCACAATCCCCCCCAAAAAACACCACAATTTTAGAAATTTTTGAAAAAGATTTTGGATAGCGGGTGCTACCGATGAGAAAATTTGAAATTACCAGACCCAGGCCCCTCAGCGGCATCAGTAACCCATATATTGCCTGAATGACACAGCCTGGAGTTGGCTGATGCACGAGTTCACACCAGGGCTTCACAATCCCCCCAAAAAACACCACAATTTTAGAAATTGTTTTAAAAGATTTTGAATAGCGGGTGCTATCTATGAGAAAATTTGAAATTACCAGACCCAGGCCACACAGCGGCATCAGAAACCCATATATTGCCTGAATGACACAGCCTGGAGTTGGCTGATGCACGAGCACACACCAGGGCTTCACAATCCCCCCCAAAAAACACCACAATTTTAGACATTTTTGAAAAAGATTTTGGATAGCGGGTGCTACCCATGAGAAAATTTGAAATTCCCAGACCAAGGCCCAGCAGCGCCATCATTTTTGATTTGAAATTTAAAACAACCTTTGTGTGTCCCGGACCCCAGCGTGTGGGTACGAAGGACCAAATCCAACAAGCCCCTACATGGCTCATGTGGTCGTGAGATTTAGGCGAAACGTCTCCATTGCCCTGACCGGCCATTGTTTCCAAGACTTCTCGCCAAGGCAAACCATGTGAAGAACAGCGTGACACCGCCGTGACCTGCACGCATGGTATGCTGAAGGGCCACTGATACTTGTCCGGGCAGTGGTGGAGGCTTAAGACACAGAGGAGGATGTGGAGGCGGAGTAGCACACTGTCGCAGGACCAACGGGCTGACAGATTGTAGCAGGAAGCAGCATTGAGTACACACCAGGGCTTCAGAATCCCAAAGAAAAAACAACCATTTTTAAAATAATTTTAAGAATATTTAGGACAGCGGGTGCTACCTATATGTTGCGTGAAGGACACACCCTGAAGTTGGCTGATGCATGAGTACACACTAGGGCTTCACAATCCCTCCAAAAAAACACAACAATTGTAGAAATTTATGAAGAAGACTTTTGGATAGCGGGTGCTACCTATGAAAAAATTTGAAATTCCCACACACAGGCCCAGCAGCGGCATCAGTAAACCATATATTGCCTGAATGACACAGGCTGGAGTTGGCTGATGCATGAGTACGCACCAAAGCTTCACAATCCCTAATAAAAAAGACAAACATTTTTGACGAAAAATTTTTAAGAAAATTTAGGACAGCAAGTGCTCTCTATATATTACCAGAATGACGCAGCCTGGAGTTGGCCGCAGCATGAAGAGACCATTGAAATGTGTGATTTTTTTATTTGAAATTTAAATCAAAATTTGTGTCCCGGACACCGCCGTGTGGGTACAAAGGACCTAATCTCACAAGCACCCACAGGGCTCATGTGACCGTAAGATTTAGGCGCAACGTCTCCATAGCCCTGACTGGCCATTTTTGGTTTTTGTACATTTGTTCAAGAACAAGCGCATATCCAAGAGTCCAGAAGACTCTATAATGAAGGATGGTGGACCACCAAAAGACATTCTTCTATAAAATAATTTTTTATGAAATAAAGAAGCAGAGTTCATCTTTGAAAATTTTACTTTAAAAATCACACGCAACAATCGTTCAATGGTGTAATGGTTATTGTTGTGGAAAATTCAAGTTTATTACTGTGATAATTATCAGAAAATTTGAAAAAAACACTACCCAAGAGTGTGTAATAACCCCATACATTGCACCGTAAATGTTGAATTTTAAATTAAGCATGTATGTATGTATTTCAAAAATCCTAAAATTAAAGGCCCAAGCACAGAAGCATCATGAAGTCAAGTAGTTCCTGAAAGACACAGGAGCAGTCAGGAGTAGGCATCAGCAGTACCCAAGAGGCTTTAATAACCCCTTACATTGCACGATCGCTCGCGAGATCGAGCAATAACAGGTGTATTATGCCCTCAGATGTCCGGGGCTGCACGCGCGCTACACTGAACGGACCAGCGTGTTTCTATCTTTCACCGACAGGTGCGGGTAACCCATTGAACCCCCTTCGTGATAGGGATCAGGAATTGCAATTATTTGCCAGGAAAGAAGAATCACAACTAAGCGTCGGTCATAAGCTCGGGTTCATTAAGTCCCTGCCCTTTGTACACACGGCATGTCTCTACTACCGATTGGATGGTTTAGTGAGGTCCTCGGATCGGCCCCGGCGGGGTAGGAGAAGGCCCTAGCAAAGCGCCGAGAATTTAAAGATCATTGTTGAAATTTGCATTAAGCATGTATTAGCTACTGCTAAACTTCCAAAAATTGAAGGCCTGAGGCATCAGGGAGGCAATTATTTCCTGAAAGACACAGAATGAGTCAGGAGCAGTCATTCGCAGTACCCAAGAGGGTTTCATAACCAACCCCTTACATTTAAAGATCAATGTTGAAATTTGCATTAAGCATGTATTTAGCTACTACAAAACATCCAAAAATTGAAGGCCCAAGGCCTGAGGCATCAGGGAGGCAAGCAGTTCCTGAATGACACAAAATGAGTCAGGAGCAGGCATTCGCAGTACCCAAGAGGGTTTCATAACCCCTTTCATTTAAAGATCAATGTTGACATTTGCATTAAGCATATATTTAGCTACTGCTAAACATCCAAAAATTAAAGGCCCAAGGCCAGAAGCATCAGTGAGGCAAGTAGTTCCTGAAAGACACAGGATGAGCCAGGAGCAGGCAATCGCAGTACCCAAGAGGGTTTCATAACCAACCCCTTACATTTAAAGATGAATGTTGAAATTTGCATTAAGCATGTATTTAGCTACTGCTAAACTTCCAAAAATTGAAGGCCCAAGGCCTGAGGGCAGGGAGGCAAGTAGTTCCTGAAAGACACAGAATGAGTATGGAGCAGGCACTCACAGTTCCCTAGAGGGTTTCATAACCCCTTACATTTAAAGATCAATGTTGACATTTGCATTAAGCATATATTTAGCTACTGCTAAACATCCAAAAATTAAATTAAAGGCCCAAGGCCAGAAGCATCAGTGAGGCAAGTAGTTCCTGAAAGACACAGGATGAGCCAGGAGCAGGCAATCGCAGTACCCAAGAGGGTTTCATAACCAACCCCTTACATTTAAAGATGAATGTTGAAATTTGCATTAAGCATGTATTTAGCTACTGCTAAACTTCCAAAAATTGAAGGCCCAAGGCCTGAGGGCAGGGAGGCAAGTAGTTCCTGAAAGACACAGAATGAGTATGGAGCAGGCACTCACAGTTCCCTAGAGGGTTTCATAACCCCTTACATTTAAAGATCAATGTTGACATTTGCATTAAGCATATATTTAGCTACTGCTAAACATCCAAAAATTAAAGGCCCAAGGCCAAAAGCATCAATGAGGCAAGTAGTTCCTGAAAGACACAGGATGAGCCAGGAGCAGGCAATCGCAGTACCAAAGAGGGTTTCATAACCCTAATTGATAACCCAAGAGGGTTTCATAACCAACCATAATTGGGAAATGTTGGTGTAGCAGCATGGTCAATCTACTCTGAGGTATCTGGCATTGGTGGCTGGAAATCCTGGCTGATCCATCCCTGATTCATCTTGGCAAACGTCAGTCTCTCCACATTTTTGGTGGACAGACGAGTTCGCCTTGGGGTGACTATGGCCCCGGCCGCACTAAACACACGCTCTGATGGCACACTACTGGCCGGGCAGGACAGCTTTTCCAGGGCAAACTCTGCTAGTTGTTGCCATAAATCAAGTTTGGCTGCCCAGAAGTCCAGCGGATCTTCAATGGTTGTTGGCATGGTCATGTCAGGGTATGCCACCACCTGCTGGTTCAGGTCCTGCTCCATGTCTACCTGCTGCTGATGAGTTGCTTCACTATGTGGGTGAAGAAAGCTACTCATCAGCGACTGTAGACTCAGGCTGCTGCTGATTGAGCAAACTGCTCCTCCCACCCCTCCCCTCCCCAGCAGCCATGGCAGTGGAAGGTGAGTGAAGAGGGCCCCCTGAGTCAGACCTGCGAGTGGATGGACCATGTGGCCGATAGGCATCAGCCAACTGACTACGTAGAATTTCTCTGTAGTAGGTCAGTTTGTCCTCCCTCTCAGTGGGTGTAAAAAAGGCCCACATTTTGGGACGGTAGAGAGGGTCTAATAAGGTGGAGATCCAGAAGTCATCCCGCTGACGAATTTTGACAATTCGGGGGTCACTACGCAAGCAACTGAGCATGCATCGTGCCATTTGCGCCAGTGACTCGGAGGGACTACCTGCCTCCATCTCCACTGCATACTGCCACGGTGTGTCTGGGTCCTCTGTCTCAACTTCCTGATAACCCTCCACCTCCTCTGGCTGCTCCTGCTCCTCCTCTCCTGTCCGAAGACTGGAAACACCGGCCATCTCATCCAACCTAATGTTACGCCGAGCGCTCCGGGTCCCCGCTCCTCCCCGGAGTGCTCACAGCGTTCTCTTATTCACAGCACCCCGGTCAGACCTGCCGACCGGGTGCGCTGCGATATTGCTCCCAGCCGGGATGCGATTCGCGATGCGGGACGCGCCCGCTCGCGATGCGCATCTCGATTCCCTTACCAGACCTGTTCCCCGTCTGTGCTGTCCCGGCGCGCGCGGCCCCGCTCCTTAGGGCGCGCGTGCGCCGGGTCTTTGCGATTTAAAGGGCCGGTGCGCCACTGATTGGCGCAGCAGGTTTTAATCAGTACCTTCACCTGTGCACTCCCTACTTATACCTCACTTCCCGTGCACTCCCTCGCCGGATCTTGTTGCCATTGTGCCAGTGAAAGCGTTTCCTTGCGTGTTTTTCTAGCCTGTGTTCCAGACCTCCTGCCGTTGCCCCTGACTACGATCCTTGCTGCCTGCCCTGACCTTCTGCTACGTCCGACCTTGCTCTTATCTACTCCCTTGTACCGCGCTTATCTCAGCAGTCAGAGAGGTTGAGCCGTTGCCGGTGGATACGACCTGGTTGCTACCACCGCTGCAAGACCATCCCGCTTTGCGGCGGGCTCTGGTGAATACCAGTAGCAACTTAGAACCGGTCCACCGACACGGTCCACACCAATCCCTCTCTGGCACAGAGGATCCACCTCCAGCCAGCCGAATCTTGACACCTAAACTGTGCTCCGCTCTGCCCCTCATCATCCTCCTCCTCCAGTTCAGCCCCCACAGGGCTCATGTAGCCTTGAGATGTAGGCGCAACGTCTCCATTGCCGTGACCAGCCATGGTTTCAATCATTTGTTGTAGGAAATGTAGGAGTGGAATTACATCGTTCATGGTGTAATCCAGGCGATTCACAAATAATGTGGCTTCCTCAAATGGTCTCAGCAAACGGCAGGTGTCACGTATGAGCTGCCACTGGTTCACATTGAAGTTACACAGGGGAGTTCTCCTATCTGCTTGGATCATCAAGAAATCGGTGATGGCTTTTCTTTGTTCGTATAGTCTGTCCAACATATGGAGGGTGGAATTCCAACGTGTGGCAACGTAACAAATAAGACTATGTTGTGGGATAATCGTTCTGACGCTGCAGCTCCAGGAAAGTGTGCTTGGCGGTGTACGAGTGGCTGAAGTGCATGCACAGTTTCCTTGCCATTTTCAGGATGTTTTGCAAATGGGGTGAAGACTTGAGGAAGTGCTCGATAACCAGATTAAACACGTGTGCCATGCAGGGCGCATGTTTCACACTTCCTTGTCGCAGCGCAGACACAATGTTCTACCCTTTGTCGGTCAACATGGTTCCCATTTCCAGATTTCGTGGAATAAGCCATACTCGGATTCCTTTACGAATGAACTCCTCTGTGCACGTCCTGGCACTTCTCTGCCTGACATTCTTAGTGCGTTTATGAGGGTATTACAATACGCTACACTACTCTTTAAACAGTATTTGTCTAGAACAGAAGCAGGTGATTACTTACGGCTGTCCTTGAACAGTATGTAGGCCCTTGACAGATTAACAGGTACTAGATGGTACAATACTTGGATGTACCTATGCGGTATGCACTGAGGAGGGCAGTAATATGCCTAACTTTTAGCAGAAAAAACTCTGTATTTTTGTAAAACACCAGCCGGTGGATACTATTGTTTGGACTTTGACGGAATGGAGTACCTTGACAGCTTAACAGGTACTAAATGGTACAATACTTGGATGTACCTCTGCGGTATGCACTGATGAGGGCCTATTAGCAGAAAAAACTCTGTATTTTTGTAATACACCAGCCGATGGATACTATTGTTTGAACTTTGACGGTATGGAGCACCTTGACAGCTTAACAGGTACTAAATAGTACAATACTTGGATGTACCTATGCGGTATACACTGATGAGGGCAGTCATATATGCGTAACTATACGCAGAAAAAACTGTTTAAAAAAAAGAAAACAGCCGGTGAATAGTATTTTTTGGACTTGCACAGTATGTAGCCAGCCCCTTGACAGATTAACAGGTACAAAATGCTGCAAATGCACTACAGTCCACTGAACAATCACGTATTTCTGAACAGCAGCAGGACCCAAAAGTGCAGCACCACATAAAAAAATCCAGGGATTAAACCCTAAATTGCACTCTGTCACACAATTCTGAGCAGCAGAAGTTTTGTGGAGCAAATAAAAAGAAACTCAATTGGGCTGAAAAATGAGGAAATAAGAGGCTTCAGAAAGTTCAGGCAGCTTGGAGATCTGTATGAGGCAGCTGACAGCTATCTGCCCCTCTCTGCTGCAATGCTCAATAACGTGAATAGGAGGTTTAGCAATCAATGATCCTTCTCAGAGTAACAGCACAGCACTCTGCACTCCTGTCTTTCCCTAATGCTGATGTGACTAGCGGTTGCAGTGTAACGCTGTGGTATGAGCTATTCACACACGCAGTCCCGTCCTCTCCATCTGAGTGCATACATGAAATAAAGAGAGGCAAGATGGCCGCCGATTTTATAGGGGCTGTGACATCACAGGGGTCAGTGAACACTGATAGGCTGCATCTCACATGTGGTTCAGGGTCAGCCCGCCTACCTTCATTTCATTGTTTCCTGCCCTCCCATAATCCCCTGCCCCATGTACTCACATGTGGATCCGCCATCTTAGGTCCCCAATAGCCAGGAACGCTGTAAAATGGAGTTTAATGAAGCGATTCGTGCGGTAGAATCGCGGCGATATTCGTATTCGTTGCAAATCAAATTTTTCATGAAATTCTTAACGAATTCGGGTTCGTCAACTTCGATTCGCTCATCTCCAGTCATTATATCAAATGCCTGTCATTGAAGATTTTCCGTGTTGGGTTCAGTCTTCTTGAGACTATGGTTTTATTAAATTTTTGCACATGAGGAAGGCTTCATCTCCCACCAACACAAAAGGCAGCGGCGGTCCCTTTGTTCCTGGGAGTTCTCGAGGATCAGGTATATTAACCCCTTAAGGACGCAGCTCATTTTCACCTTAAAGAGGTACTTCTTTTAAATCAACTGGTGGCAGAAAGTTAAACATATTTGTAAATTACTTCTATTAAAAAATCTTAATCCTTCCAGTACTTATTAGCTGCTGAATGCTACAGAGGAAATTGCTTTCTTTTTGGAACACTGATGACATCACGAGCACAGTGCTCTCTGCTGACATCTCTGTCCATTTTAACAACCATGCATAGCAGATGCATAGCAGATGTATGCTAAGGGCAGCATGGTGGCTCAGTGGTTAGCACTACTGCCTTGCAGTGCTGGGAACTTGGGTTCAAATCCCACTAAGGACAACAATAAATAAAGCATTATTATTATTATAATAACGTCACCAGAGAGAACTGTGCTCGTGATGTCATCAGAGAGCATTCCAAAAAGAAAATAATTTCCTCTGTAGTATACAGCAGCTAATAAGTACAGGAAGGATTAAGATTTTTTAATAGAAGTAATTTACAAATATGTTTAACTTTCTGTCACCAGTTGATTTACAAGAAAAAAAGGTTTTCACCGGAGTACCCCTTTAAGGACACAGCCCTTTTTTGCACATCTGACCATTTTAAGCATTAATAACTCTGGGATGCTTTTACTTTTCATTATGAATTCAAGATAGTTTTTTCGTGACATATTCTACTTAATGTTAGTGGTAAATTTAAAAATGTGATGAAAAATTTGAAAATGTTGCATTTTTTTAACTTTGAAACTCGCTGCTCATAAGGAAAATGGATATTCCAAATAAATTATATATTGATTCACCTATACAATATGTCTACTTTATGTTGGCATCATAAAGTTTACATGATTTTACTTTTCAGAGGGCTTCAAAGTTCAGGAGCAATTTTCAAATTTTTCCCAAAATTTTCCAAATCTGAATTTTTTAGGGACCAGTTCAGTTTTGAAGTGGATTTGATGGGCCTTCATATTAGAAATCCCCCATAAATTACCCCATTATAAAAAAAACTGCACCCCTTAAAGTATTCAAAATGACATTCAGTAAGTGTGTTAAAAAAAAGCCCCCTGTGGTGCCAGAACAGTGGACTGTGGGCTGTGCAAATGAAAAATTTAATTTTTCATTTTCACAGACCACTGTTCCAAAAATCTGTCAGACACCTGTGGGGCGTAAATGCTCACTGCATCCCTTATTACATTACGTGAGGTGTGTAGTTTCCAAAATGGGGTCACATGTGGGGGGGTCCACATGTGGGGGGGAGGGGCTTTGTAAACACACGTGGCCTTCAATTCTGGACACATTTTCTCTCCCAAAGCCCAATGACGCTCCTTCTCTTCTGAACATTATAGTTCACCCGCAGAGCACTTTACATCCACATTTGGGGTATGTTCTCACTCAAAAGAAATGGGGTTACAAATTTTGTGGGGCTTTTTTCCTATTTTCCCTTGTAAAAATGAAAAATTATGGGTAACATCAGCATTGTAGTAAAAAAAAAAAAAAAAAATTCATTTTCCCATCCAAATCTTAGTAAATTTGTCAAACACCTGTGGGGTGTTAAGGCTCACTATACCCCTTGTTTTTTTTTTTCATATTCATATACCCCTTGTTATGCTCCGTGAGGGGTGTAGTTTCCAAAATGGGGTCACATGTGGGTATTTTTTTTTTTTTTTTTGCGTTTATGTGAGAACCGCTGTCAAATCAGCCACCCCTGTGCAAGTCCCCAATTTAAACCTCAAATGTACATGGCACGCTCTCCCTCCTGGGCCATGTTGTGCGCCCGCAAAGCACTTTATGCCCACATATGGGACATTTCTGTACTCCAACACCAGCATGTTAGTGTACATTTTTTATTTATTTTTTTCACTAACAGGCCTGTGTAGACCCCAACTTTTCCTTTTCATAAGGGGTAAAAGGAGAAACCCCTCCCCCCCAAAATAACATTTGTAGCACAATTTCTCCCGAGTACGGAGATACCCCATGTGTGGCCCTTAACTGTTTTCTTGAAATATGACAGGGCTCCGAAGTGAGAGAGCGCCATGCGCATTTGAGGACTACATTATGGATTGCATTGGGTTGGACATAGGGGATTGCATGGGGGTGGACATAGGGGTGCCTCACGCTGTTGCTAAACTCCCAGCATGCCTGGACAATCAGTGGCTGTCTGGAAATGCTTAGAGTTGTTGTTCTGCAACAGCTGGAGGCTCCGTTTTGGAAACACTGCCGTATGATACGTTTTCTATTTTTATTGGGGTGGGGGGACAGTGTAAGGGGGTGTATATGTAGTGTTTACCCTTTATTATGTGTTAGTGTAGTATAGCGTTTTTAGGGTACGTTCGCATGGGAGGGTGTTTCGGTCAGTTTCCCACTAAAATTTGCCGCAGCTCAAACTTGAAGCAGGAAACTCACTGTAAACCCGCCTGTGTGAATGTACCCTGTAAACCTCCAGCTGTTAAACTGCAACTCCCAGCATGCACTGACAGACCGTGCACGCTGGTAGTTGTACTTTTGCAACAGCTGGAGGCACACTGGTTGGAAGACCTTGAGTTAGGTTCTGTTACCTGACTCAGTATTTTCCAACCAGTGTGCCTCCAGCTGTTGCAAAACTACAACTCCCAGCATGTACTGATCGCCAAAGGGCACGCTGGGAGATGTAGTTATACAACAGCTGGAGGTACGCAACTATGACTCCCAACATGGTGAGACAGCCTTTTGCTGTTTGTGCATGCTGGGAGTTGTAGTTTTGCAAGATTTAGATGGCCACGGTTTAGAAACCACTGCCCAGTGATCTCCAAACTGTACCCCTCTAAATATTTCAAAACTACAAATCCCAGCATGCCCAAACGGCTGTCTGGGCATACTGGGAGTTGTAGTTTTGCAACATCTGGAGAGGGCTACAGTTTAGAGACCACTGTATAGTGGTCTCCAAACTGTAGCCCTCCAGATGTTGCTAGGTAACTACTCACCGGCTTCCATAGTCTGTTTCAGGGAGCCGCACCAGAGAGATGCACGTCATTGCCGCCCGCCGCCGATCGCTGGTAAGGGACCACCACCGCCGGTCACGCTACAGTTCCCCTGTTCTGCCAAGAGTCTTCAACCCCTCCACCCCCGATCTGCTATTGGTCGGTCGCTTCTGACCCCGATCCCACCCCGATCCCCCTTATTTTCCGGGTCACCGGAGACCCATATGACCCGGAATCGCCTAAAATCGCCGGTCTGAATTGACTAGCAATTTCGGGCGATCGCCGACATGGGGGGGGGGGGGGGGGGGGGTTTCAGGACCCCCTGGGCATTTTCACTGGATGCCTGTTGAATGGTTTCAGCAGGCATCTCGACCCGGTTCCCGACCGGCTAGTGGTGGGCCGGAATTCCCACGGGCGTACCCATACGCCCTACATTAAGGACTCAGGATGCTGGGCATATGCATACACCCTGCGTCCTGAAGAGGTTAAATCTCCCCTAATACAACAGTTTCCCCATACTGGACCCTTTGAAGACATTGGAGTCATTTGTACGGTCATATGCCCCAATGCCAACTGCCAGGAACTGATACTGGGCATCAGCTATTGCCATCAATATGACTGAGATTTTTTTAAAATAATTATAAAAACTTGATCCTCTGTGGGCAGGCTTTTTCATTATCAGCCAAATACCAACCAATTTCTGTGATTTCTACACTATCAAAAAGCTGGTGTGAAATTTTTTATGTAAACTGAAAATATCATGTAAAGCGGACAATATATACGTGGACACGCCCACTTTTACTGACGTGAACAGTGTAAACCGCGGCACAAACCTCTTTGAAAATATGGTCGATACTTTTCAGGCCAAAATTTATATATATATATATATATATATATATATATATATATATATATATATATATATATATAATTTTTATTTTTATATATTTTTTTTTTTTGGTGCAAAATACTTTGAGAATCTCCCCCTCTGTGTACTTTATAAAGATTTATGATTTTATGGCAGACAGGAGGCTCGTATCAAATGCATTATCCTTCTTTATTCAGCCCAATAGCAGAAAGAAATGCAATGAAATGTAATAACCAAGAAAAAAGAGAGGGGAGTGTTGGTCACCTAGTAACCATCTACGCCCCCTCCACATTCCGACCAATCCTCTTCCATCTAAGTCCATATTAACCAAGTCCAGCTCCACCTCCTCCTCTTTCTTTCTGCTCAATAGCAGTGTTAACATCAGATAAGTATTTAATCCAGATCTCAACGTTTTATGTTCTATCATATGATTTTCTCTTTTGTGCTATTTAACCCGGTGTAGATACTTCATACACCGGGCCTTTTCTACATCTTTTTTCCCTATTTTTATGGTTTTTTCCCTGTACTTTATCTCTAGACGTTTCCGCCCTCCCTGGCGTTCATACACTGTTTTCTCATGTTCTGTCCCCTTTCCGGCCCCTGCCGGTGTTCCGTGCCTTTCTTTCGCTATTCGCACCCATTACCTGTTGTTTTCGGGCCGTCGCCATTGCGGTGACGTCGGCTTTCTTCTCCTCTCTTCGTCTACGCCCTTTCATCTCGCTCCCTGCGCGCTTCTCGTACACGCTACGTCAGCGCGTCACGTGAGCGCGCAGGGTCTCGCGAGAAGACGCGGCTCGGCCTCCCACAGTGTGTTAGAACACTGGGTACGGCCGGGAGTCGCGCAGGGCTCCGTGGCATACTACGGCTACTGGAAGCGCTCTGATAGATGCGCTGACAGTGCCGCGATCCTGCCGTGTTGCTGACGTGCAGCTGTCTGTGACAGCTGTATCAGTAACCCTCAGGTTACGGAGCGGACTGCGCCTGTTTTTTCCTTCCAATACATACAATTATACTGTATACAATATATACCTTGCCTTATACAAGTACTTACTGTGGCCTACCCCACCTTTTTTCTCTTTACAGACCTGATCACTATTGTGCTCCATGATGGATAATAAATTGGATATGACCCTGGGGGATGGCCCCATTCCTGCTCATACTGTTCACACTGACACTATGTCTGCTGCTGATATTCACCAGTTAGTGAACAATTCAATTGCATCCGCTCTCACGTCCGCCATGGCGGTCATGAATGACAACATTTCTAAATCCATCTCATTGGCGGTATCTCAATCCCGCAATGACATTGCAGTGGTTTCTGCAGGTCCGCCGTCCACGGCGACCGTACCTAATCCGGCTTCTGAACCTCAGAAGTCCGGTAAGTCTGAGAGGAAACGCCACCACTGCTCGGACGCCATGACCTCTCCCACACCATTGCTGACGGTGGGAGATGGACAAAATATTTCAGGCGGCCCTTCTCATTCGGGCGCCAACCCGAAATCGGGTTTAAGACCCTCCACCCGGGAGGAAGACTATGTTGTACGGGCGACACGCTCTGCTAAGCGGTCAAAACCCGATTCATTCATTGAAGAATCGGAGGCGGAGTCTGAGGCAGATTATGAGGTGTCTTTACCCTCTTCTATCGAAGGCGATGAAGAGGAGGTAGGTGATATGGAGGAGTGCGACCCCACCGGGTCTGCTACTGCTACGGGCAATCCACACGCCATATTGGACTCCCTGGGGGTACCATTTTTTGACCCGGACGACATTAAACATCCCAGGTCTGGGGAATGGTCCCCGTTGCCGCAGGTGGCTAAATATGTGGAGGCGTGGCTGCGGAAACCTTTAGATCGCAGTAACCGCAGCAAGTTGCGATCGGAATGTCCGCGTCCTTCAGTGGCCAACAAGGTCGCGGCTACTCCTGAACTGGACCCGATTCTTATTAAATACTTGCTAAAATCTGGTAAAAACCCGAAGAAGGGTCTGGACAGATCCTTCATGTCCGTACAGGACAAACTGTTGGACGTCCTGGGACCGCTTACCAAAATTCTCAACATGGCTGAGCATGCGGTGGCAACAGGCGGCTTGGTGGACGCGGGTGTCCTCAGGAACTGGGCCTTGAGGGCCACGTGTCTGTTGGGCAATGCGAACTCAGCGATGTCCGCTGAGCGGCGTCGCTCGATATTGATGAGGCTGGACCCGCAGCTGACACATTTAGCTACCGAAGAGCCGGGCCCATCTGCTGAGGGCCTCCTGTTTGGAGACTCTCTGATTAAAAACATCAATAAATTCGTAGGATTGTTCTCCAGCCTAGATAAGGCGCAATCCTCGTTGAAAAAATCCGCTAAGGTTTTCGGCAAAGCCGGAAGGGGCAAGGGTCGACCTTCCGGCAGAGGTGCTTATTTTCGACCCTATGCTAGACCCACCGTCCAGTATGTGCAGGACAGACCTCAACCTCAGGCGGCCCCTGCACCCGTGCCAACCAACCCCTTTTACCCAACCCGAGGAAGGCCCTGGAGGGCACGTGGTACTTCCAGAGGTTTCTCCAGAGGCAGGACCACAGGTGGGTTGGACTGTACAGAGTGTTTGTTCGGCCCCAGTGGGGGGCAGACTACGATATTTTTTCCACCACTGGTCCATGATTTCTACAGACCCTTGGGTGCTGCAAGTGGTATCGGGTTACATGATAGATTTCATGTCAGAACCGGTCCAATCAAGGTGGCCGACGAATCTTTGCTTCTCAGAGGCAGACAGGACTCTGATAAACCAAGAGGTCACGGACTTGCTAGACAAAAAGGCCATTGTCCGGGTGTCTATGGACAAACCGGGCTTCCTCAGCAATCTCTTCTTGGTGAAGAAGAAAGACGGAGGCCACAGGCCCGTCATAAATCTGAGGGATCTAAACGAGTATGTGTCGTATCGCCACTTCAAGATGGAGGGCATACATCTGCTCAGAGACTCTCTTCTTCCAAACGATTGGCTGGCAAAGATCGATTTGAAAGACGCGTACCTCACGGTACCAATTCACCCTTCTTCCCAGCAGTATCTCCAATTCCTCTGGGACGACGGGAAGTGGGAATTCACCTGTCTTCCGTTCGGCCTCTCATCCGCCCCGTGGTGTTTCACCAAACTCCTGAGACCGGTTATGGCGCTTCTCAGGAGTCGAGGGGTGAGACTTATCATATATCTCGACGATATATTGATTATGGCTCAATCCCCTCAACAGGTGTCACTACACGTGGATTGGACTTGTTCCCTTCTCACGGATTTGGGTTTCTTAATCAATCACAAAAAGTCTGTGTTCGTTCCCACTCAAGACGTGGAGTTTCTAGGCTTCATGGTGAACACCCCCATGGCCATTTTGAGTCTTCCGGACAAGAAGCTTGCACTGCTTCGCAAAGAAATAAGGTCCCTGCTCAGGAGAGACTTGGTTTCACTGCGGGCGGTAGCCCGCATCGTGGGTCTTTTGTCGGCCTCCGTTCAGGCCATTCTTCCGGCCCCTCTCCATTACAGGGCATTACAACGCCTGAAGACCGAGAAACTGGCGGAGGGTCTTTCTTATGCGGACAGAGTTCCTCTGTCTCAGGAGGCCCGCGCCGACCTGTACTGGTGGCTCCGCCACGTCCAGGATTGGAACGGCAGGATGATATTCACCTCCAAGCCGGATTTGATTGTGGAGTCAGATGCCAGTCTGAGCGGATGGGGAGCCCGTTGCGGCTCGTCCTCCACGGGCGGCAAGTGGTCCCCGGAGGAATCCCTACTGCATATCAACTGCTTGGAACTTCTGGCGGGCTATTTTGCAGTCAAAAGTTTCGCATTCCACAGGTCAAATTGTTGTATCCTGCTTCGCATGGACAACATTTCAGCCGTGCGGTACATCAACCGTTTTGGGGGTACGAGATCCAAGATATTGGCGGACATTGCGAAAGATTTTTGGCAATTCTGTCTCCAGAGGGACATTCTCCTTTTGGCGGAATATCTTCCGGGAGTCTCCAACTCCGTGGCGGATTGGAACTCGAGGTATCTGACGGACAGCAGCGACTGGACCTTACATCCGTCGGTTTTCCAATCGATTTGGGAACTATGGGGTCCTTTGGACCTAGACCTGTTTGCGTCCAGACTGAATCGACGGTTGCCACGGTTCTTCAGCTGGAAACCGGTTCCGGAGGCTCTGGCCACGGATGCGTTTCTGCAAATGTGGCCCTCGGGGACGTTGTACGCGTTTCCCCCCTTTGCCATGATTCCCAGAGTGTTATGGCAGACGGAGTCTCAGGCGGCCACTCTGGTGCTGCTCACTCCTTGGTGGCCGACCCAGTCTTGGTTTCCCCAGATTCTGGGGATGACCATAGATTATCCACGAATTTGTCCCCTGTTTCAGTCTCTGCTGCTGGACCCCATGGGGGACGCGCATCCGTTAGTGTTGTCCGGTCAATTGCGGTTAGTGGTATGGTTGATCTCGGGATCCCGGACCTTGGTATCGGCATTTCACGATCAGCTAGGGACCTCATGCGAGATGCGTGGGCTCCAGGTACCAGATCGGCTTACCGATCTGCCTGGGGATTATGGGTTCATTGGTGCTCACAACAACAGATGGATCCCATTCTTGCCCCTGTGTCCGGAGTCTTAAACTTTTTATCTGAGGCTTTTGACACTGGTAAGGCATATCGGACTATTAATGTGTATAGATCCGCAATTTCTGCTCATCACGCTCATGTAGACGGTGCACCTTTGGGTAAACACCCGTTGGTGTGTCGTCTTTTGCGCGGCATTCGATTTCAACGTCCCCCTGCTCCTAGGTATCATTCTACCTGGGACGTATCCCTGATTTTTCGGTTGTTTTCTTCTTGGGAGGATAATGAAAATTTATCTCTCAAGTTTTTATCATTCAAACTGACCATGTTATTGTGTTTGATATCCATCAAACGTGTGTCGGATGTTCGGGCATTGGAGGTATCGAGGAGACAGTTTACACCCGGGGGTGTGCTCTTCTCCATTGCTCGCCGGACGAAGACCGATTTAAGAACGGTGTTCTATCCGAGTTTTACGGAACATCCTAAGTTGTGTGTAGTTAGGTGTCTTAAGACTTATGAGCTTCGGACAACTCACTTGCGTTCAGATTCTGCTTCCCAACTTCTCATATCTTTCTGTACTCCGCATCGTCCGGTGTCTTCCCCAACATTATCCCGATGGATCCGTCTGACAATGATCCTTGCCGGGGTTGATGTCTCCATTTTTAAAGCGCATTCCTCTAGAGGAGCCATGGCTACCAAGGTGGCTCAGGCGGGAGTCTCTCTGTCTGACGTTATGAAAGCAGCAGACTGGTCTTCGGAAAATACGTTTCGTACGTTTTATTTTCGACCCGAGACTCATGTTTCTATGTCAGTATTATAATATTTCTTGTGTGATATTGTTGTTAGATACTTTGAACATGCATTTGATACGAGCCTCCTGTCTGCCATAAAATTTAAGATTTTCCTAGTTAACGACGGAAAATATGGATTTTATAAAGACAGGAGGCGAGTATCAACCCTCCCTTTTCCCATCCCTATCATGGTGTTTTTCTCTTTTCCAGGGTATTGAATACTACATCCGAGTGAGTATCGTTGGATGAATTGTCTGTTCCTCCGGGTTTTCGGACCTCTTTGTTGGAGGTCTGTGGATGGATCGTTTTTCAGTTCTTACCAGACAAAGTTGAGTTCTACAGTTCGATGAAGATTGGATCCGCCGTGGGATTCGTGTTCCTGTTCTACTCGTTACGCCTTTTCTCCTGGTCTGCCGTATCGGTTGCGGTGGACTGTCTGCATAAAGAAAGAGGAGGAGGTGGAGCTGGACTTGGTTAATATGGACTTAGATGGAAGAGGATTGGTCGGAATGTGGAGGGGGCGTAGATGGTTACTAGGTGACCAACACTCCCCTCTCTTTTTTCTTGGTTATTACATTTCATTGCATTTCTTTCTGCTATTGGGCTGAATAAAGAAGGATAATGCATTTGATACTCGCCTCCTGTCTTTATAAAATCCATATTTTCCGTCGTTAACTAGGAAAATCTTAAATTTTACTATTGTGCAGAGTTTTGTTCGGCGCACACTGCTGCTCCAGCACTTCTAGCTATGTGAGCAGTGTACCACGGGAAAATGAAACAATTTCTGTCAAGTGTGAGGTAGAGAAGGAGTGGGGGGGGGGGGGGGGGGGGCGTTTCTATATTTGCGCAGAATTTATCAAAGGACGTGCGCAACTTTTGTAAATTTTGAGCAAGAGTTTAAATTAGACAAGCAGTGTAAAGGGGTACATCTGTGTCTACAATACACACATAATGATACATGTCCCCCTACATCCCCCACCCCCACATAAAAATAAAAAATGTCTCGTATAGCAGTGTTTCCAAAAAGGAGCCTCCAGCTGTTACAAAACAACAACTCTCAGTGTTGCCGGACAGCCATTGACTGTCCAGGAATGCTGGGAGTTTTGCAACAGCTGGAGGCACCCTGTTTGGGAAACACTGCTGTAGGGTATTTGTGGTGGCAGAGGCAATTGAAAAACGCTTGTATCCGGGTCCTTCCCTGTGCAAATCCCTAATTTAGGCCTCAAATGCGCATGGACTCTCTCACTTCAGAGCCCTGTCATATTTCAAGGCGACAGTTTATATCTTACCTTAGGGTTACAGCTAGTCTTTCCCTTGCAGACACACATCTTCGAAATATCCAACTAGCTGCAGCAGCTTTTCAAAGTCTTAAAACTTCTCGGTTATCTGCAAAGCTGGGTATACAGGCTGTGAAAAGCCCCATGCTTCTCACGAACAAGGCTTTCTGGATGTACCCAATAACGTCACTGCTGAGACTTAAAGGGGTACTCTGGCCCTGAGACATCGTATCCCCTATCCAAAGGATAGGGGATAAGATGTCTCACCGCGGGGGTCCCGCCACTGGGGACCCCCGCAATCTTGTACGCCACCCACCTGTTTGAGCTGTCATAGACATGATGCCCCCTTACATAGACAGGGGCAGGGGGTGACGTCACATGGGGGCGGAGTCGTGACGTCACGATACTTCGGCTCCATGGTCGCCACCCGGCTGTTTGTGAGCTGGCGTGCAGCTCAAACAGGTGGGTGGCGAATACAAGATTGCGGGGGTCCCCAG
This sequence comes from Hyla sarda, assembly GCF_029499605.1. Taxonomy (NCBI): domain Eukaryota; kingdom Metazoa; phylum Chordata; class Amphibia; order Anura; family Hylidae; genus Hyla; species Hyla sarda. Next base: position 344,234,457 of record NC_079193.1, on the reverse strand, counting down.
TGGCGGGACCCCCGCAGTGAGACATCTTATCCCCTATCCTTCGGATAGGGGATGTGATGTCTCATGGCCGGAATACCCCTTTAATTTGTAGTCTCTTCTACCTCCTCCATTGCAGCATCCTCAATCTCACAAGCAATGAGGTAATCATGCTTAATTAGCTAATTAACACACAAGGGTTTTCTCACAGAATCAGGGTATGTTCACACTACTGGTTTGTAGCTGAATCTCCGCTCGCGAGTGGAGATTCAGCCTGGCAGCCAGCGGCGGCAGTAGGACCGCTTGGCACTGTGTCGTCACCATTGACGTCTCGCGGACTTCTGCGCAAAAAATGAACATGTTCTTTCTTTGCGCAGAACAATTTCAGAGGCGGAATTGTCCGCAACTGAAATTCCGCAGTGTTAACAGGTCTAGCGGAAGACCCATTCACACAGACGCTAACATTCACCGTGCGGAATTTCACTCACGGAATTCCGCTCACAGAATTCCGCAGTGTGAACATACCCTCAGAAGTAGCTCCTATCTCTTTCTCCAGTCTCTAAACCTTTCTACACGCCCCTTTTATGCATTGAATATTAAAGCTTTATTGTCCAAAACACACATACACTTCAGATATATAAAACTTTATTGCCATTGGAATCCATTAATTTTAGAAACAGGATCCGATTTTTTGGAAATCGGATGGAATTTTCATCTGTACGATTTTTGGATATGATTTTTAATCGGATAGCAAATTTTTTTTTACATACGATTGTATACGATTTTTCGCAATACGATTTAATCCGATTTCACGGTCCGATAGTCGGATGGTTAAATCGTGATGTGAACCTAGCCTAAATATGAATAAGATCGATATAAATGTATTTGTATTATTATTTACTTTGCCTGTATGCTTTTCAAGGGCAGCCAGATGTTTCATGTTAAAGTCGGCAGCTAAACAAGTTCATGTGAAAAGAATATCTCAAGTAATGTGTTTCATTTTGGTTATTTATAGCTCTCTACCTTACTCTCTTCTGTCTTTCATTCTTTTTTTTATTTGAACAATATTAAAGAAATTACACGAGGTTTATCTGATCAGACGGCCAAGAATGATTCACAGAATGCGAAACACGTTAAATACAACATTGTGGCACCAAATACAAACAATTTACAAATACAAAGACTTGTTGACTTTAGCGCTGATATCTGTTCTGCTTCACAGGTGTCCGAATGGGATAGATATATATTTTTTTAATTATGTCATTTCACAATAAGAACATAATAAATAAAAAAAAATGACCTAAAACGGGCATAGGTGAAGAGGCGTCAGCAGCGTCCTGTCATCCCTGCACATGTGCGGAGCAGATGGCTTGGAAGGAACTTGCTTTTTTTTTTTTTGTATCTGGAGGTTAAGGCCATATACTTTACACTTTATTAAAATTCTCAGCAGCATGAATGTCTGATTAATACTTACCGATGACAATCTTGGGTGATCTAAATGGGATCAGCAGAGATAAGGGAGAGAAATATTTCCAAAGGAATATTTCACTATGCAGTACAGATCAGTTTGGGCAGTCTCTGCTTTAGGGTACGTTCACACTTACGCAGATTTGATGCGCAGGATTTTCTGCTGCAGGTTTCAATGTAAACTAAATGACTGATCACAGCTTCTAATCTGCAGTTACAAATCCTGCGCATCAAATCTGTGCAGGATTCTGTATATGTGAACGTACCCTTACTGTGACTATAGGACATTTGCTGCAACCTACAACTTTTTTTTCATATATTGTTGAAAAATTTCCATTATTTTTGACTAAAGAAAGGGAAGTAAAGTCACAGTGTGCCCACATCAGGAAAAGGGGGCTAAAGCCTCTCTCAGACATGGACTGTAGAGTGCCTATAATATACTGAATGTAGAGTGCCTCTAAGACAAGGACTGTAGAGTGCCTATAAGATAAGGACTGTAGAGTGCCTATAAGACAAGGACTGTAGATTGCCTATAAGACCAGGACTGTAAATTGCCTATAAGACAAGGACTGGGGAGTGCTTAAAAAACAAGGACTGTAGAGTGTCTATAAGACACAAACTGAAGAGTAGAATATAAGACACAGACTGTAGAGTGTTTATAGGACAAAGACTGTAGAGTGCCTATAAGACAAGGACTGTAGAGTGTCTATAAGACAAGGCCTGTAGATTGCCTATAAGACAAAGAATGTAGATTGCCTATTAGACAAGGACTGTGGAGTGCTTAAAAAACAAGGACTGTAGAGTGTCTATAAGACACAAACTGAAGAGTAGAATATAAGACAAAGACTGTAGTGTTTATAGGACAAGGACTGTAGAGTGTCTATAAGACAAGGACTGTAGAGTGCTTAAAATACAAGGACTGTAGAGTATCTATAAGGTAGAGTGTCTATAAGACAAAGACTGAAGAGTGTAATATAAGACACAGACTGTAAAGTGTTTATAGGACAAGGACTGTAGAGTGTCTATAAGACACAAAATTTTGAGTGCCTTTAAGACACAGACTGTAGAGTGCCTATAAGACACAGATTGTAGAGTGCCTATAAGACACAGAGTATCTATAAAAGAATCAAAGTGTAGAGTGCCTATAAGACAAGGACTGTAGAGTGCTTAACATACACAAACTGTAGAGTGTTTATAGGACAAGGACTGTAGAGTGCCTATAAGAAGTGCCTATTACTAAGAGTGTTGTGTAGGTTTCTTTGTGGATTTTAATTCCCTACAAATATTTTTCCACAGTATTTACTAAGGTTTCCCTACATTTTCCACTTTCCCTACATTTTGCTTTTTTTTTTACACATGTTCTGATCTGTTGGGTTTTCCTCAGCTCAAATCCACCACATTTTCTGTGGAAACCTTAGTAAAAATGTTGTTTTTTTTGTAAATATGCCGGGAACACGCCCCTTTTCTGTGACACAGACTGTAGAGTGCCTATAAGACACACACTGTAGAATTCCTATAACACAAAGACTGTAGAGTGGAATATAAGACACTGACTATAGAATTCCTATAACACAAAGACTGTAGAGTGCCTATAAGACACACACTGTAGAATTCCTATAAGACAAAGACTGAAGAGTGCAATATAAGTCACAGACTGTAGAGTGCCTATAAGACAAGGACTGTAGAATTCCTATAAGACAAAGACTGAAGAGTGCAATATAAGTCACAGACTGTAGAGTGCCTATAAGACAAGGACTGTAGAATTCCTATAAGACAAAGACTGAAGAGTGGAATATAAGTCACAGACTGTAGAGTGCCTATAAGACACAGA